>NC_133663.1:39278854-39612604 GCF_037893015.1 Macrotis lagotis | reverse complement strand
TAATTTCTCTCAGTGGCAATCCTTTCAGTCTTTTCTAAATAACGAACGACCAAATTTCCACCATGGCTATTTCAGGCCTTCTCTCCTCAGGTCTAGTAAACCACTTTCCTTCTCAACTGAGAAACTTGCCTTGTAGTTTGCCAAAAATGTAGACTTCACTTCCCTTGAGTTCCATTTCCCCTGTTCTACATTCCCTCAAACCTTTGACCTCACCCCCAATTCTTTCTTTTATTCCAGACTCTGTGGGAAGAGGTGACATGTTTTTGCTATCTACTTAAATGAACACATGTTATTTCTGCCACTAGTATAGAAATGTCCCCTTGAGGGCAGACACTGCTATCTTTTTGGCTTCCTATGATACTTAATTTCTATTGAGTTATTGGAGAGTAGTTCATAGGATCATAGATTTCAGGTTTGAAAGGTCCTTAGAGACCACCAATTTCTTCCCCCCATTTTGCAAATGAGGAAACTGAGGCATAGAGCAGTTAAGTGACTTGCCTGATATTACAGAACTATTAAGTATATGAGACTAGATTTGAATTCATGTTTTTCTGACTCCAAGTCTGGTCTCCTATCAACTAGACTATGCTGCTTTTCAAGATACTAAGTTGAAGAAAGGAAAAAAAATAGTATTCAATAGAATGTTATTTGTGGGTATAGAAGTTTTCTCAGATTTCCCCAAATCACAGAATCACAGGATGCTAGAATTAGAGAGGGGCCTAAGACACTTGGTTCAATTTTCTCCTTTTTACTAATTGGGAAACTAAGACCTAGAAATGAGAAGCAAGTTGTCTAAAGTCATTCCTCTATTTGCTCATTTCCTGTTACTTCAATAAATGCTAGGTGAACCTGAATTTTGGCCTTCATTAGCTCATCTATTCTCACTTAATTAGCAGCCCAGCACGAGATACTGGTGGCAGGCACTGTTAATGAAGACAGAAGCTTCTGATTTTCACATAATGGGTTGTGATTAGGAGAATGACAGAGATATTAGGAATCTTAACTGCCTGAAATGAAATAAGCAAGTAAGTAGAAGATCATGGGAGTTAGAGACGGAAAGGACCTTAGATCTTAGCTAGCATTGATAACAATTCCCCCCGCCACCCACTGTGCAGTTGAAGAAGCTGAAACCTAGTGCTCCAAGTCACTGAGGCATAAGTAGCAGGGCTGGGATGTGAGCCCATGTCATCTGATTTCATATCTAGTACTCTTTCTTGTCTATAAGGAGATTGATTCAATTGTAGGAAGAGAGGTTTCGAATTTTTGCTTAATTGAATCAAATCCTATGGGGGGGTAGGGGGAGAAGGGATTAATTAATAAAAAGCAATGACAAGCCATAATATTGAGTTGTGAGAACTAAACAACTCTTATTTCCATAAATTAACATTTTATGTTTTGCTTCAGCAGCAACATCAGATATCAAATACAGAAGTGTGGATGAAGGATGTATTTAAATGTTTCTCCCAAAGTACAATCCATTGTCATAATGAGACATAACAGGACAGAGTCTCTCCCAGAAAAGTCATCATAACACAACACAGACTCGATTTATAGCAAAGGAATCCTCAATGGATTTCTGGAGCTGCTGGCTGAGGAATCTGGCAATATTTTTCCAATTTTACAAAAGTGTTTTACACATATCAAGAAGATGAAATTGCCAACTTTGTTTCAGTTGAGAATCATAAGAATTCCCATCACACTGGAGCAACTTATGTTTGAAAAGCTTTAAAAAATTGTGGTTGGAAAGGGGACAGATTGGGTCTAAGGACAAACTATCACTCCTGCCCTCTCAGATCCAGGTTAATCATTTCCAGAGAGACTTAGATACAGGAGGACACTGAGGTGGACATGGATGAGATGGAATGTGAGCAGTGAGATGGCAAATAAGGCCTTTGTTGTCCACCATGGAATCTTGTCCAAATGAAGCATTGGTTTGAGCAGAGGAAAAAGGGGATTCTAGTATGTAACTGAGAGGAGTGCTAGGAAGCATGATCAATTCTTTCACCTTTCCCATTTTGCAGATGAAGAAACTGAGGCATAGAGCAGTTAAAGTGACTTGTCCAAGGTCATATAACTAGCTTTATTTATGTAGGACTTGGTATCTTAAAAGGGAAAGGGACATTGCTGTTAAATAATGTTAAAAGGAGAAAAGCATTCATACATTAATTTATTCAATATTTTGCAAATGTACATGCACAAAATTCAGTCAATTTATTATGCCTAGAATATGTGTTAGGTGCTATGCTAAGAATGGATGATATGGAGAAACAAAAATTCAAAGCCTTTAATCTTAAGACACTTTTTCTACTGGGAAGAAACCACTTATAGATATATAAAATGATCAATCAATAAACATTTAATAATAGCTTAGGTGGCACAGTGGATAGAATGCCAGGCTTGAAGCCAGGAAGATTTGAATTCAAATTTGACCAAGGACACTACTAGCTGTATGACCCTGAACAAGTCCCTTCCACCTGTTTGCCTCATTTTCCTCATCTTTAAAATGAATTGGAGAAAGAAATGATATGCCATTATGGCCAAAAAAAGACCAAATGGGGTCACGGAGAGTTGGACACAACTGAAACAACTAAATACTAGAAGAATAAGACTAACAACACAGTAGTTAGAATAATAATCAACGACTGCTTCCTGTTTTCAGGCACTGTGTTAAGCACTGAGGACATCAAGAAAGGGAAAATCTAATGGAGAACACAAGATAGATCCAAAGAAAAATCCAAGTCAGTTCTAGGAAGGTGAGAACACCAGAATCTAGGGTCATCTGGAAAGAATCTGAGCTGAGCTCTGAAGGAAGGTAGGTGTTCTACAAAGCAGCTTGGATGAGCTAGGTTGTTATAAACTTGGGGGCACAGCCTGGACAAAGGTCCAGAGAAAGGAAATAGAATGCCAGGCATTAGGAGCAGGAAGGAGCTCAGACTGTCTGAACTGTGTACGTGAAGGGGAGTCCTATGTAGTAAGAAAATATGGAAAAGAAGGCTAGGACAAGGTTCTGAAGGGCTTTCAATGTCAAATAGAGGAGCTGATAGTTGATCTTTAAAGGCAAAGGAAGAGGTGGGAGGAAAGAAACCTTGGCCAAGTCTTGGTAAGTAACCCTGCCCCAGGGCGGCTAGGTGGCATAGTGGATAGAGTCAGGAGTACCTGGGTCCAAATCCGGTCTCAGACACTCAATAATTCCCTAGCTGTGTGGCCTTGGGAAAGCCACTCAACCCCATTTGCCTTGCAAAAAGCTAAAAAAAAAAGTAACCCTAGCCCAGAAGCAACTGAGATAAATCTTAGCACTAGGCTAGAACTGCTTTCAGAAGGTGAAAGCTAACCAAAGCCTAAAGAAGACTTATTTCTAAGTACTTGGACAGGACAACACATACATCTGTATGTAAGGTCAAATACATATAGACGGTGTCCCCAGAAGTATTAGTGCTATTCTAAAACTTTGAGGGATATCATGTATGTACGTATGTTATATATATGAACATGAAGCAGCATGATATTTCATGGATAGGGAAGCAGTATAGTTCAGTGGAAAGAACACTGGATCTGGTAACAAGGGAACAGGGTCAGATCCTGCCACTGATACTTAGGACCTATAAACATAGATTTGCCCAATGTGAGTAAGTCACTCAATCTACCCACACTACAATTCACCTCATCTATAAAGGAGTGACGTGGATTAGGTGACTTCAGAGGTTTCTGCTAGCTCAAAGTCTAGGATAGTAGCCAGGTTCAAGTCCTGCCTCACAAAGATAGGCTATGGGTCTCGGAAAATTTGTTTAACATCTCGATGCCTCCAGATCCTCTATGGTTAAACATTGCAGAGCAATTGTGGATTTGTGTTGGTTGAAGAAAAAAATTTTCTTTCCCCTTCTTTACCTCTCTCCCTTTCCTCTTTGTCTCTCTCTTCCCTCTATTTCTCCATCATACACACATATTTGACTGTATATACAGAGAGCGAATGGAAGGAGGGAAGGGGGAGAAATGGAGGAAGAGAGATACTTGTATTCTACCAATGCAAATAGATGTGTCCATATACATATAATATTGATATACATACACATTTACACATATAATGAGTATATAAAATGTTGCCTATATACATGTATGCATGCCCATTTTTTCCATGAGGTATACAATTATTATCTTTATATATGATTATATATCACTTTATATAGTGATTGCTTTATATGAAGCTCTGAAATTAGTCCGAGACCTAGATTATTTAATTTCTTGTAAAGATACAGCATAAGAAAAGGATGGGACCTATTAATCTTAGACTTTGGACCTTCCTAAGAGATCTGGATTCTTGGGGGCTCTGCACCAAACTGATTTCCCTGGAGGATAATATTCTGGACTGGAGTTAGGTTGGGGCTAACCCAGGCGTCCTCCTAGTGTGGTGCTGATGCTAGAGCATCTTTGGTCACTCTGGAACAGCCTTGAATATATCCACCACCACAAAGTCTGTGTAATCATTTAGGACTAGCGTAGGCTGTGTACAAATGTTTCTGCCCTTGAGATGCTCTCTTTCTGCATTTGGAAATGTCAGACACAGAAAAGAAGCAAACATTTCTGATGGAGAGCTTGAGGTCAGATGACAATGTTCCTACTTCCTCAAACATGGGGATGGACTTGACTCAGGTCCTTGGAAAGACTAATTTGGGCAGGGAAGTCACATGAAAGCATTGCTTGGGGGCAACAGAGAATTCAGCAATAGGATTGTGGAAGACATGTGAATAACAGAGGGTGTGAAGGTCACAAAGCATTTGGGAAAATCTATATTAGAGATTACATAGCCTAAATTACATAGCCTAAAATAACAATTCACATTTGTAAGGAGTTTTAAGGTTTTCTGAGAGGTTTGCAGACAACAGTCTGGTGAAGAAAGTATTCTGTTATCATGTCACTTTACAGTTGGGGAAACTAAAGTTCAGTGAGGTTATGTGCCGACTAACTGTTAAACAATTAGATAGCAGATTCAAGACTGGAACCCAAGTCTCGACTTGAGACTGAAGACTCTTCCTTGCTTTCACTCTCTTATTTTCTCTCTCAAAGAAATCAGGTAGTTAGGTGATAAAATAAAAAGAATAGTAGACTTGAAGTCAGGAAGATATGATGAATTAAAATCCCATTAATAGAACCCTGGACAAATCAACCTTTTAGCCTCAACTTTTGGGTTTGTAAATTGGGATTAATTACAGAATTGAAATCAAATTAGAAAACAATTGGAAAGAGCTTTGGGAAACTTAATGTGCTATATAAAAACAGTCTATTATTTTTAATATCTGATCCTTTTTTGCAAACAATGCTTTCATTTTTACAGTGATGTCCCCTTCCCTGCCTTGCTCCTAAATATGATAGAGCCCTCCTAGAAACACAAAAAGATAGCTAAGCAAACCAAATTACCATAATGACTATATCAGAAAATATATGCCTCCTTCTGTAACTATAACCTGCCCCTTCTTTGTCTGGGATGAGCAGTAGGCTCCATCATTGGTCCTCTAAGATTGCCAGTCACTGGAATGCTCAATGTTTTAATGTCTTACAGGCTTGTTTTCTTTACACTGCTGTGGTTATTTTGCAAATTTTTCCTCCTTTTTTTTTGATAGGGCAATGGGGGTTAAGTGACTTGCCCAAGGTCACACAGCTAGGCAATTATTAAGTGTCTTAGGCTAGATTTGAACTCAGGCCCTCCTGACTCCAGGGCTGGTTCTCTATTCACTGAGCCACCTAACTGCCCTTCCTTCTTTTCTTTTCTTTACTCTGTATCTGTTCAGACAAATCTTTTCAAGATTCTCTAAATTCTTCATATTCTTAGTTTCTTAACCAGCAACAATTTTTCATATTTTCACCCCCTCACATTTGTTAGATCCTTTCCTGATCAACATACATTCATTTTCCTCCCAGTTATTGGTTATAACAATATGTGAATGCATTAATGGGACTCATTCTTTATCTTTGACCTCTTGATTCTAAACTATCTTCAAAGGTTGTAGGATGTTACTCTCCCCCTTCACTCTGCTAACTCACAAAAATGGTACTTGCTCTATTCTTCAGTTTTTTTAGGTTTTTGCAAGGCAAATGGGGTTAAGTGGCTTGCCCAAGGCCACACAGCTAGGTAATTATTATGTGTCTGAGACCAGATTTGAACCCAGGTACTCCTGACTCTAGGGCTGGTGCTTTATCCACTGTGCCACCTAGTCGCCCCTATTCTTCAGTTTTGATAAAGAGGAATCACTCTCTTAAATTTTTAGGGAGAAACTGTAAGGTATCCCAGGGGTATATCTGATGAGAACAGATTGCATTTCCCATAACATGTGAGGCCAGACGGTGAAGGTTCATTGGGAGAAGTTAGCAGGATTCCATATTTCATGAGGGAGTAAGTCTGCAGTGCAGGATAATTGTGACTACAGTAGTACTCTAGGAAATAGGGAAGTTGGTGCCTATTGTGAGCAAGGGGGAGATCCAAGGTCATAATAACGATAGGAGACTAAGAGTTTTGTAGTGGAACTGAGGTGCCACAAAGGAAAGAAGGAGATGTAGAGCTATGGAAAGCTGATGAGATCCGGATACTGCATGGGAGTCAGTGACTCCCAACAATAGGATTGCATCATCTTGTCTCCATTTCAGAGGTATGAAGGCAAGTTATTTATTTTTCCAGACTATTCTAGTGTATATATACCAGGGACACTTCTTCAGAATGAATTGAAATATATTTTTATTGTTTTATTTCATAATTATATTTCCACTAAGTATTTTAGTATTTCAATGTGTTTTAAATACTTGTTCTGTTAGGATGATAGGATCAGACAGCTAAAGTTAGAAAGGACCACAGAGACCATCTCATCCAATTTTTCCCTTTTATAGATGAGGAAATTAAGGACAAGGGAGATGAAGTGACTTTCCCAAAGTCACATAGGTAGTAAGCATATGATTTGGGATTTGTGGTCCTTAGACTTTAGAACCAAGTGCATCAATTAAATTCAGTTGAACTTAGATGTTCCCGAATGCTGTCCAGGACCTTGAATCAAAGAAGTAAATGACCATTGTCCCAAGGGTTCCTATATTGAAGGCTCAATTCAAGTTATATAGGTGCTAGCTAGTGCCATAAGAGGGCATCCATTCATCATTCAATTTATCTCAACAAACATTTGTAGAGTATCTACTATGGGTAAGAAGGGACAAAACAAGATATGACTAAAATTCAAAGATAATAGAGTTGCTGGGTCACATCTTATTATGTAGGTTCTCATTATGTATGCAAGGACAGGAGATCTTAACCTTTTTTATGTCTTGGATCCTTTGGGCAGCCTGGTGGTTCATAAAAAGTATTATTTTTTTTAGGTCTTTGCAAGGCAAATGGGGTTAAGTGGCTTGCCCAAGGCCACACAGCTAGGTAATTATTAAGTGTCTGAGGTTGCATTTGAACTCAGGTATTCCTGACTCCAGGGCCAGTGCTCTATCCACTGCACCACCTAGCCACCCCTCATAAAAGTATTATTAAAATAAATACATAAAATATGTCAAATTATGAAGAAAATTAATGATATTGAAATAAATTCTCAAAACATTTTATAAAAATATTCACAAACTCCCACTTAAGAACCCCCGCTATAATGGGGAATGATTAGTTTTGGAAGAAAATCAATGGATTTGATCTTAGAGAACCTGAATTCCAATCCTGGGCTCTGCGACTTACATGTATAAGTTTGATCTTATAGTAGGAAATGAATAATATATTTGATATTAGAGAACATGAATTCTAGTCCTGGGTTTTGCTACTTATATGTATAAAGTTTGGTCAGATCAGTTTAACCTTTGTGGGTCTCAATTTCCCTCTCTATAATAGAGCAAATTGGACAAGCTAGCTCTAACTCCTACAATCCTAGGATGTTCGTGGTTGGAGTGAAATGGAAAGTAGAGATAATCAGGAAAGGCTTCATAAATGGAAATCATTAGGATGGAATCTTTGAAATGAATGAATGAATGAATGAATGAATGAATGAAAAATGGCACCTGTTTGATTAGAAGATGAATTGATAAAGAGTGATAGAGCCACAGAGCTAAATGGGAAAACATACTTTCCTTAATATTTGGAAAAAGGAAAGCCAACCAAATCATGTGGACCCTAACTTGTCTCATCTCCAAACAATTTGTGAAATCTATCTGGAAACCAAGACAACTTGAAAGTACATCCAGTTAACTACTGAGATGCCTGGGAAGGCCAGCTAAAGGACATCTCAGACAAAAATTCCCTTGGAAGACTCCTAGAAGGGGCAGAGAAGATTCTGCTACATTATCTGTCCAAACAAAAAGCCCTCTTGGATCTTCTCTATCCCTCCCTCTCTCTATGCACAAGATAACTCCTTCCCCTGTGGGCTCTTGGGAGTTAAATTCACATTTCTAGGTTCTTAGAGTCTCCTAGAATAGAGCTATAAAGGAAGACAGACAGCTGTTTCTGAGAGCAGGAGGCAATCATCATCTGGGGCTGCTTACCAAAGCACAAAGCTTTCGAGAAGACAAGCAACTATTCAGATGAACCAAAAGCCCTGATTTTACAAAACCCAAACAGAGAAAGGAGGTGGGAGCCTTCGCAATCTCTCCCTGCAATTTATCACTGAAATAGATAAATGGGCTATTTCTTCCCTGCGGTGGCCTAGGAAGACTGGCAGAAGGATTCAGCTCTGGAGGAAGGAAGGAAGCAAAGCAAGGAGCCAAAAGGAAAGGAAGGAAAGAAAGGAGGCAGGGATGGAGGGAGGAAAACAGAAAAAAAAGGAGGGAAAAAGGAAAATGAGGAGGAAAGGGACTCCTGGTGGCTTAGAGTTGGAAGGAGGAACGTCTTTCAGAACAGAACTCTCATGGCAGGCAAAGCTCTCTATGATCAAACTTCTTTTTGCTTAGAGGGTCTTTCTAGAACACAAACACACACATGTACTGACATGCACCCACCCACATACATGCAGTTTCCAGAGGGGAGACAGAAGAGTAATTTAGCAGCAAACTCAAGTGATTTTGCCATCGAAGAAAAGTCACTTAAATTCATTTAGAACTTGGGATCACAGGTTGAAAGCTGGAGGAGTCCTCGAGCCCAAACTTCTCACTTGGTAGATGAGGCAGCTGAAGCTGAGTGAGGTCATAGTAAAACAGATCTCAAACTGGAAGAGACCTTGGTGAGTATCTGGTCCAACCTCACTTATTTTATAGACGAGATAACAAAGTTCTAAAGAGGGACAGTAACTCATGCAAGGTCTCTTAGGGATTGGACAAGCTGAGATTTGAACCCAGGTCCTCTGATGGCAGCTCTGACACTCTTCCCTCTGTACCACTCTTGTAGGTTAACAAAAGGCTTGTCTCCCAAGATCCTTGGGGCTGGACAGGAACAATTAATCCCATTTTTGTTGATGAGGTAAAGGGTTTACTTAAGAATTCATAGGTAGGATTTCAACTCAGGTCTCTTTTGATTCCAAGAAAAGTTGTCTTTTTTTTTCTTTTGGCAAGGCAGTGGGGTTAAGTGACTTGTCCAAGGTCACACAGCTAAGTAATTATTAAGTTTCTGAGACTGAATTTGAACTCAGGTCCTCCTGACTCCAGATCTGGTGCTCTCTACCAGCTAGCTGCCCCTAGCACAGTTGCCTTTTGCTACCTCCCACTGTTCCTCCGGTGTTAGAGAAGATGTTTTATCTTTCATTTTTGAAGATCACAACACCAGGGAGCTGATGCTGTGAAAAACATGTGAATTGGATTTGAGTGGGGGTGTGTCTGTGCTAAGTCACCAGCCTTACTTTCTTCTCCAGTGCCATCTTGGTCCAGTGCTCATATATGAATTAAGATGATTTAAGATCATCCTAGGGATGTCATCCAAGGGAGTCAGGGTTAAGTGACTTTCCCAAGGTTACACAGCTAGTAAGAGACAAATGTCTGAGTCTGGGTTCGAAGGGGAAGGCAGGAAGGCAGACCTAGGTTCAAATTCTGGCTATGCCACTTATCATCTCTGTAACCTTGAGTAAGTCGCTTCTAAAAAATCTGTCTTTTAACTTTCTTGCATGACTGAAGGAGCTTGACACGAGAAATTTACTTGCGCATAACCCAGAGTCCTATTCAGGTTATGTTCATGTCAGATTTCTTAAATGCCTCTTCCTGGCACCATCTTGTTCGGGAAGCTTTGATTTCTTCCAAAAGGAAGCGTGGCTGGAAGTGTGGAGAAGTACGTGAGTTGATTGTACAGCTCTTCCCTAATCATCATAATGGTATTAAAATAACATTGGGATGTTTCCAAAGCTCCTGATATGCACGATATTCTCAGAACCTTACAACCACCTTGTGACTGCAGCTCTTAATTCCGTTCTATGAATGTGGATACCGGGCCTGAGAAGATGAAGCAGTTTCCCCAGGTCACACAGCTGGTATTGGAGGCCAGATTAAAACCAGATGCCTCTGTACCAAGTTTGGCACACTGCCTGCTAACAGATTGATAGGTTCTTGGAGTATAGGCTGAGGAATCATGGGGCTATTGGTGGTTCAAGGGATGTATTATTTGTGTGACCTCAAGTACGTCACCTAACCTCCCTAAGTCTCAGTTTACCTGTAAAATGACTTCAAAAATCTATGTTGTCTCTAGATCTGAGATCCAATAAGAAACAAAGACAAGTACTAAAAGAATATCTCAGATGAGGATTTTCTGTCCCTCTTTCTCCCCTTCCCCCGGTTATTTCCCAGAGCTCTGGACATTACAAGGGAAGTAGTAATATTGGCCTTTGCCTCTCTAATAATATTAGCTCAAGAGTTCAATGCCATTTGAGGCTGTCCAGTTTTGGACCCCATCCAAGGAGATCGTTTCCTGAAATATCCAGGGGACTGTCCTTATAAGGCAGTTTCACCTCAGGGCTGGCACCATGGCATGGCCCCCAGATCTCTCTCTAATGAGACTTTAAGACCATCTGATAAGAGAGTAAGAGCCTGGGTAGAGCCTGGAAAGTGAGACTGTCAATCTTCCCCCTCTCCCTTCTCCCCTCAGAACATCTGTCACAATTACATGCATTTAAATAAAATCCAGTAATATGTGGATGACACAGTCCTTCAGCACAACATGAAGTTGGTTTATTTCTTTTTCTTCCTGAAAGGCAAGAGCAATAAATTTACACCAGACCTTGAATCCTGACTTATTGATTGTGTGACTTTGGGCAAGTCACTTGGCTTGTTCTGGACCTCAGTTTCCTCATCTGAAGATGTGAAGTAAGAGAGGAAGAGTTGATAATTCTGAGAATCATTGCAGCTCTTGTTTGATCTTATGACAAAATGTCTGGCACTTATTCCTTGCATAAGTTGGGTTAAGTCTCTGAATCTCCTTGAACTCCAGGCTTCTCATATTTAAAATGAAGGGTTGGACTGGAAGATGGTCTTTGTATTACCTTCTGGCTCTAGAGCTAAGAAACCAGGATCCTTCAAAAAGCAGTAACTACAATTTTAGGAAATCCAGTGGCAATGAAAAGGGATCTTTTGGTTCATTAGTCCTATAGTCAATGTCAGGAATGATGCTTGAGAGCACAGTGAAAAGTGATTTGAAATTTCATCCATACTTGAGAAAGAAATCTAAACTATAAAATCAAGCCTGGTGTCAGTCTTTGGGATATTTGGGATATTTGCCTAGATTTTTCTATTCTGCCCCTGTGATATTTCTACCATTTCTACCATTCTACCATTCACTCCCTCATCAATCACAGCCACCACTATTGTTGACCTCGTTGTCTCTTGTCTGGTCTAGTTTGGCAACCTCCATATTGTCGGTTTTAAGCCTCTCCTACCTCCAGTACATCAACCATAGAGTTGTCAGAGTGAATTTTCTAAAGTGCAGCTCTGACCATATTATTTCCATCCTTAATTTATGCCAATGACTCCTTATTCCTTTTAGGATATAACTAATACATTCCTCTATCTGGCATTTAAAATTCTGCTCATCTTGATCTCAATTATCTTCCTGGCCAGTTTTTACATCATTCTCCATTTATGCACTGTTGAAACTTGACCAAACTAGCTTTCTAGATAGTCTTACTTTCACACCTTTATCCGGGCTGTTCCTCATATCCAACACGCATTCCCTCCCTATTTCCATAAGAGGTCCCTTGTTTTCTTCAAGAACCAGATCTAATGCTACTTTCTATATGAAGCCTTTTCTGAGCTCGATTGTTAATGCCCCATTTTCTCAAATTACCTTGTGTTCATTTTGCATAGATTCCATATACATTTACATGTGCACATTGTCTCTTCCAAAAGAACTTATGGTCTTTGAGGATAAGATCTACCTAGTTTTTGTTTTGGTTCTCTGAGTTATTGAAATAATCATTTTATTGCTGTTCTTTGGTTGTCCCAGTCATTGTTCAACTCTTTGTGACCCATTTTGGGGTTTCTTGGCAAAGAGACTAGAATGGTTTGTCATTTCCTTCATTTCATTTGACAGATGAGGAAACTGAGGTTAGATGGATTATATGACTTGCCCAGGGTCGCCCAGCTAGTAAGTGTCTGAGGTCAGATTTGAACTTAGCTTTAGAGCCCCCAACTAGCTGCTAACCCGATGAGCTCCGTGAATGGAAGGGGGTATCATATATACATATTCTAGCAGCATTTTCCTTTCTCTTTTCTTTGCATACTTTTCATGACTGAATTCAGCAAGCATTTATTTAACCCTTTAGTTCCTGTTCAAGGAACTGTGTTAGGCATTGGGGCTATGAAAACCAAAATGAAGCAGTTCCTTCACTCATGGAGATTATATTCTCCTGAGAAGCTTATTCTAAGTCCTTACATCTATTTATATAGTTCTTTATGGTTACTGTTGAACCAAGAGTTCCAGAGCAGTAAAGGCCCACAGATATGTTGGAGACTGAGTCATTTCAAGATACATCCAAGGGAAAAAGTAAAGACTTTTTTGACTTGGGACATCTAGGAAATGATTCTGGGGAAGTAGAACCCAAGAAGTCAACTATGGTCAAATCATCAGCAAGAGGCAATGTGGACATTACCTTGGCCTGGCGTGAGAAGGGTTGAATTTTCAGGCTGAGGATGCAGGAACCTGATTCTTTATGGATGAAGACGTGCTTTCCTAACTCCCCATGGACCTCTTTGAATCCTCTGTGCCCATACTAAAGGTTGAGTCGAGATGGTATTTTATGGATGAGGAAACTGAGTCAAACTTGGGTCTGGGAAATGATTTCTATAATCACACGGGTGCAGTAACGGATTCTAGCTCCTTTTGTTCTCTTAGTTAATGATCTCACCAACAGGGACATGTTTCTATTCCCAATTGGAAAAGGAACATTATGAAAGAGCAGGATGAACACTTGTAAAAGCCATCTAGGATGATGAATTCAATGACCCTGAAAATAGTGAAGTTGAAAGCAGCAACATCTGGACCATACTTTTGCACAATGGAACCAGTAAGAATTTCTTAGGAAGCTCAGGAACTGGCTAAACTTAACTATTGTTTGTTGTTGCTATTATTTGCTGTTGTTTGTTGGATTTTTACATGGCAATGGAGTTAAGTGACTTGCCTAAGGTCACATAGCTAAGTAAGTTTAAGTATTTGAGGTCAGATTTGCACTCAGGTCCTCCTGACTCCAAGGCTGGTGCTCTATCCACTGCACCACCTAGCAGACCTCTGAATTTGAGTATGGAGAGAAATCCGTAATCTTTTCCCCCAGAGCCTGACCATCAACCTAGAGTAAATTTTGAATACTGATTAAGGAATCCTTAACATCCTGGGGCCAGTTTTGAACTTTGAAAACCAGAGGAGAGTGGCAGGAAGGAACATTTGAGTTTGCAAAGTTACAGGGATGGTAACTGGTGCAATTGGGGAATAGATTGGTACATCCTTTCCAGGAGCAGTCAATGTGACTTGTTCTACTTTCAGAACAAGAAAGGGGGAAAATGAATGATGGATTTATAAGATTCGAGGGTTCTGGGTTAGACAGTAGGATTGCTTGATAGATGTGTTATGGAACTTGCTTTCATTGTGCCTACAATCTAATGGCAATGGTGGTAAGAGGAAGGACCCCAACACAAAAAGATGTAAACAGGCAACTGAAATAAGTGAAAGGGAAAGTTTTGGTCAAAACAAAACAATCTTATGAGAAATCTCAATAAACAAGATAATTTTCAAAAGGGGTGGGCGGGGAGCAGAGAAGACTTCATGCCATAACTGAGTCTTGAATGACTACAGTAGCCAAAGATGACTTTCCAATGGCAAGGAGGTTGGCAGGTACATGGAGGCAAGCAGGCAAGAATAACAGATAAGGTGACTCTAGTTTTGCAGGAATGACTTCAACCACATAGAGTATGCAAACAGGAGAGATTTGAGATAAGTCTGGAAGGCTTATCTAGTGGCAGATTGGGGAGGGTCTTGAATTTTACTTTATTTAATAAATAATGGAGAACCTGAAGGTTTTTCAACTGGATGAATGCTTGTGATTCAGTGGAAGGAGTTATGGATTTCAAGAAAGAAGCCTTAGATTCTAACCCTTCTCTCACTTCTCCTCTCTTTCCTTGCCCCCCCCCCCTTTACTTGTAGGACCTTGAGCAAGATATTTGATTTTATTGAACCTTAGTTTCCTCATCTGAAAAATGAGGGGCTGAAGTAGAGCTCCAAAGTCCCTCCCCATTTTAAATCTTTGATTCTCTAAGAACTAGAAATCTCACCTACCCTGCACATGAAAGATTTTTAGGTTTGTGCCTGGTTTGTCTTGCTGTTGGAGATACTTGTTTATTTATTTCTGAAAAGGAGATAGTGTGGGATCGAATAAAGTACTGGGGCTAGGATAATCAAGATGTGGGTTCACATCCTTTCTGGCCTGTATTAACTGTGTGACCTTGGACAAATCACTTAGAAGTAACAATAGATAGAGAAATGAAGTATTAATACATGCCAAGATAATCTAAGATGATAAGTAATAAATGGATTATCATTTGCAGTGGAAGAACTATCTAGCAAGGAAATCACAAGTCAATTAAAATTAAATAGTAATTATTGAACAGTTATATAATATCAAATATATATCAGATAACAGCCATGACAATTAATAACCGATATGATTATAGCAGTTATTATTAAGCAAATAGTTTCTCACCAAATGCAGAATGGTGCATTGGGAGGTGCTTAAGATTTTGAATCTGAGGTCTTTTATTCTACTCTTAATTGTGTGACCCTGAGCAAGTCACCTAACCTTTTTAGGTCTTAGTAAAATGAGAGCCTTAGACTAGATGGCTTCCATGGTTACTTCAGCACACAAGTCATGATCTTATGTAGTCTAGATTCATTTACTTCTGAATCTTCATCTAATTGCAATACTGACTAATAAAAGTATGTTTTTTTGTGTGTGTGAGGGGGAGGGGGAGGGGGAGAGGGAGGAAGAGGGAGAGAGACAGAGAGAGAGAGAGAGAGAGAGAGAGAAACACATCTTGCAAATTAGCAAGTTAATCCAAAGAGAAGAAACCTGTCCCCTTCTTCCCTTCCAGCCCCCCTCTCTCTCTCCCTGTCCCAGACCACAGCTGGAGGATTAATTTATGAATCTCTCTGAGTTGAAACCCCAGTGATTTACTAAGAGAGGGAGTTGCCTTAGCAACAGGAAGCCTAAAAACATCCAGGGCGTTTTCTGCCTGCCACCTGTCGCCTTTTTTATTTGCTTCTGCATGGAAGCAGGTGTAAAGCCTCCTGTTAGAGTTTTAAAGGTATGAAACAGAGTACTTACAAAATAAACATTTTTTTTCCTAGAAAACTAGCAATTGGACTTCAGTTTTGAGCTGCCCAGAACAGAACAGAATTTCCTTTATGTTCATTATTAGGTAGGGCTAAAAAAAGTCTAGTCCTCCTCTTTCCTTGACTTATCATCAAAGCTGCAACTAACAATTCTGGCACTCAAATAAACACCTTGGAATATTCATGGACAAACAATAGGAGCCATCCCCTAAAATCAGATTTTATAAAGTGTTTTGTGAAGACCCGGGAGAGATCCTTTGAGTGAGGATCCTCTGTATCCTTGTATAAGAGAGAGAAGACCTCAGAAACTAGTTCCTTTGAAACTCTATCAACAAAGTTTTCTCGGACACCACTGCTGTTGAGGAAGCAAGTCTTATGGTCGCTTCTGAATTTACCTGCTTCTTCTTGCTAGCTAGGTGAAGTACCGATATAGTTAAGGTCCTCTAAACCTCAAGTGCTCTGGAACAAGTCCATATGCTCACCCTACCCTAATTATGATTCTGCCTATTTTAGGGGCCAGGCTTCTACCAAAACAAGGGTTTCTTTGGACATCGAATGCAGCAGGTATGTTGTTGTTCATCTTTTGTTTTCAAAGAGGACAAATGACATCATTAAGTGATGTCTTGACTTGTTCTGGAATTGGATTTAAGTAAGACAGAGTTGCCCAAAATTGTCTTCTCTCTTCCATAGTCCCTAAAGTCCAGTACAAAGCCAAAGTCAAGATAACTGGTGATCACTGGATGCCGTCTTTGATGTCTAACTAAGTTCTAAGTGCTCCACAAGGTTTACTTCAGTCACCTTCATGATCATTGGAACGATTTGTTCTCATCCATTCATTCCAGCAGAAGACGTCTTCAAATGCTTTGGGTAGATTCTCTCTTGACTCACTGATGGGGTCTGATTCCTGTTGGTTATCCTCTGTGTAGTTTAGCCTATCTTCCTAAATGGTTTCTAGGGTGCAGTTTCTGTGCATGCTATAGCTTATTGGAGCCACAAGTGAGAGTTGGGTGACAGGTAGATTCTAAAAGTGGATAGACTCCCTTGAAAAGAATTAGTATTTACACTAGAGTTGCTAATTCTCCTTGAATACCTCCTGCACCCTTGCAGGTATGTGAGATGTTTAAAGAGGAGTTGGGTTTTAATACTTGATGTTTAAACATATTTTGGGACTACTGAGTTCAAAATGACTACAGCCTGTTCAGAAGAGACGATTAGGTGAGATCTTTGAAGCTGAACTTTTAAACTTACAACAATCCACGTGCCCTCTAGGGCTGCTGTTACCACTAAAATTTTTTTAGGGCTGAAAACTTCTATCTTTCCATCCATAATACGGAATTGATTTAAGCAAAATATCTCTTTAGTTCTAGACAGGACATTGGATTTATGGATTTATGCCTACAAGTTAATGCCTAGAGAGAATTATGAAGAGAACGATGGTGTTATATTATGTAAGTTTAATGTCTGTGGGCAGCTAGATTGTACATTGAATTGACTACTGGCCTTGGAGTCAGGAGGATGGGAGTTTGAATCCAACATCATACACTTGACTCTAATTAGCTGTGTGATCTTGGGCAAGTCACGTAACCCTGATTGTCTCACATCCAGGACCACCCCATTTGTCCTGATTCACATCTGATCACTGGACCCAGTTAGCTCTGGAGAAGAAAGTGAGGTTGGTGACCTAGCAATGGCACCTCCTCACTCGAATCCAGTTCACCTTGTCATAGTATTATCTACATTATAATATTATTAATAATAATTATTTCTGTCCTTGTATGCATTCATTTACCTCCCCATCTATCCATCTATCCACCCCACCCACCCACCCATCAATTCATTCATCTATCTCATTTCCACCAGGGTGTTGTGATGAACAGTTGCCATGATTATAGAGGTAGCAAGTATCAGAGATGGAAATCAATCCTTTATCTTTCTGGACTCCACATCCAATCTTAGTTCCATTCATTCATCAATGAATGCATGCATCCATACATTAAGATGAATTTATTAAGGTCCTACTATGTGCCTGGAATAATGTTAGATACTGGAAAGAAAAAAATGAAACACAGTTTTCATAAACTTCTGTAACTATAACAATTTATCATTTTTTGGCCAGTCAACATTTTGTCACAGCACAGAGATAAGTTACAATAAGTAATTCTCTATAAGGACGGACTGTTCTTAGAATATTCCTCTTGTCTTTTAACTCTTCTTGAATCAGATTTCCCACACTTAGAAGTCTTAGGAATAAATTAATAATAATAAATACTTTTGCTAGCTAAGAAAAGAGTATTGTGAATCTCTATAAAAAGCATCCTTTTTATAGTCAGTCCAAAATATGCATTGCAAACATTCTCTGTGTTTCTGTGTATATGTGTGTGTGTGTGTGTGTGTGTGTGTGAGACTTAACAAAGTCAGACACACATGCACACACACACACACACAGAGAGAGAGAGAGAGAGAGAGAGAGAGAGAGAGAGAGAGAGAGGGGAAAGGAAGGAGTGAAGTCATTTCTAAATCTTGTAACCTTTATGATTAAATGGAAATTCTAATGGTTATTCTGCAATCCTGACTTTTGTTTTGGGTCAGTGAAAAAAAAATCCTTTAGAGCAGCCAGTTAAAAACTCTCAACAAATAGCTTTTAAAAATATATCCAATTATTCCAATTTAATTCTTAACCCAGAAACAAAGTCTGATTGCCAACAGATTTCCATGGGTGCCTGAGAGGTGTCTTCATGGCTAGGGAGTTGTAATAATATTCTTCTCTTTACTTTGTCTACTTAATCCTTTTCTTCCTTATTTAGATGGGTGCTTTTTTCTTTTTAGGTTTTTGCAAGGCAAATGGGGTTTAAGTGCCTTGCCCAAGGCTACACAGCTAGGTAATTATTAAGTGTCTGAGATCGGATTTGAACCCAGGTACTCCTGACTCCAGGGCCAGTGCTTTATCCACTACGCCACCTATCTGCCCCTAAGGTGTGCTTTTTAACATCTTTTGAGTGTTTTTTCTCCATGTGCTGTTGTAGTCCTTCTGGGGATGAGTTAGGATTGAACCTTCCCCACAAGCCTTGGGTTAGACCATTATAAGTTTGAATAGTTTATTAACTCAATTCAACTCAGTAGACTTAACAGATTCTTTATATAAGCTGCTTAGGTCTAAGAGATTGTTTCATTCATTGTATTTATAGCTTCAGCATCTGGTGTATTGGTGATACTTAATTGATGTTTGTTTATAGACTGTTTTATAGGGTTTTTCTGGCCTTCTTTTGGTAACCCCTGTACTTGGCACCATAGTAAGCATCAAATAAATAGATTTTCTTTTATTCAGTTATTTATTCATTCTTGTGGGAAGATGAGGGAATTGATTTCAACTATTTTTTTAATGGTTGTGTCTAACTCTTCAAGGAAGCTATACTGGAGTGTTTTCTTTCTCCAACTCATTTTACAGAGGAGGAAACTGAGGCAGCAAGTGACTTGCCCACACAGCTAGTAAATGACTGACAAACGATTTGAACTCAAATCTTCTTGCCTTTAGGTCCAGCACTCTACCTCTGTCACCTAGCTGTTCCAATTAGCACCAAATATCATATATGATTCATTTCATTTTCTTCCCATTCTTATGATGTGTCATTGAAAAGTTTTCTCATGAAACAATAAGCCTCACAATTATATGCTTTCAGGCTTGTGAGATACTTTACTTATAGTATCTCATTTGGAATTTAAAATAATCCAACATACTTGACACTATTATTATGCCCATTTTGCAAATGAGGAAACAGGTTCAGAGGGTTAAGAGTCACCTAGCTGGCAACTGTCTGAGGCAAGATATGAAGGCAGGTCTTTGGAAGGCTTTCTGGCTCTCTACCCATTATGCTCTTCTGCTTCAGAATAAAGGGAAGGGGCTTGGATTAGCTGGCCACTAAATTTGATCGCATGTGTGGTATTTGCGATCTTTCTAGAATGATCCTTATTTAATCTAGAGCTCTTTGTTGGGCAAACATATTGAAGAAACATAAATCTGTCTCAAGAGAAATTTTATGTTTAGAGCAAGACAGGATTGGTCCTGGGCAAAGATCCCTGGCTATGGTAAGGAAGAGAGCTAACAGAAAATGTGACTATTGTAAACAATGTTTGTTCCTTCTGAGATTACCAGGGAAATATATTTGGGAAGCTGTAGAAAGGGAATTCTCAGGGCTGGAATGAAATCCCTCTGAGGATAGAACTATGAATAAGTTGCAGTGTGGTCAGGGAAAAACCCAAGGAAAATGAGCAAGAAATTATTGTCTACTACTGTTTATGTGATCTCTAAGAAGTTATGCTCAGATTGCTCCCAAGATTTAGGGCTGGAAGAAACCTCAGAGATCATCTAGTTCAACTACCCTCATTTTAGAAATGAGGAAACTGAGATCAGAGAGGGTTAGGGAATGTCCATGGTCACAAAGGTAAAAAATAGGCTGAAACTTGAACCCAGTTCAGACCATATATCCATTGTACTATGCTGCCTCAAGTGGATGGGGTCATGAGAAATCCCCAAGATCCCACAGTTTCAGTGAATTCTCTCCTGGTCCTCTTTGAAGTCAACAGTTTCATCAGGTTTCCTCACAGAACTGCAGGTGTTTCTTTCTTCATCTAGCCTGTGTATTAGCAACAGGTATAAGAAATGAAGAACCCAGCTGGTACCTCGAGTTGGTGATAAGCGCTGGAGAAGAGAAAGAATTTAATTGTTTTTCTCTTCTCTTCAGCACCTGGTATATGATTCTCAAAATGGAACTATCTTTATGAGCTCATAGTGCAACGTGTTGGACAGTGGGAGTGTGGATTCATGGCCAGATGAGGACTAAAAAGCTTTCAGAGATTCAGTTGCAGCCCTTTTTTCTTTCTTCTAGCTCCTCTCAGTGTTTTTTTCCCTGTGTGGTCTTGAATTTCTATCCTTCTATAGAACAATCGGAAGCTCATGTGGTTCCCCCCTTCCTCCCCTCCTTTCCTTAGGTTTATGGTCTGATATACTGTAGGTTGAGGACCAACCAAGGATCATTTATTGAATTTCTCTTATGTGAATCTCTTTTTACCCTCATCCATCCTATTGTTATTGTCATCTAATTCCTCCCCCGGGGTCTCCCTTGGAGTCTCCCCCCCCCCCCCATCACTCCTCCAACTGAACTACCAAAGTGATTTTCCAAAATGTAGTTTTGACCAGGTCAAAGAGAACTTCAGTAAACTCCAGGGGATCTCTGTTACCTCCAGGATCAAATAAAGAGTCTGTTGTTTATCATTTAACTTTCCATACCATGCTTTTGCTGACCTTTCTAGTTGTCTTACAACTCCCCCCCCTTCCCACACATTCTGTAATCCACATAAAATGAGATAACATTTGTGAGTAGCCTAGCACATAGTAGGTGCTTTATCAGTGCCTCGCTCTTCTTGCAGTTCATTGAACTTTATACTTGCACTTTTCCATTCCTTTGACTTTGCATTCTCTGTCCTCTTAGCCTTGCTTAGAATTCTCTTCTTCCTCACCACTGCCTCTGCCTCTTAATTTCTGTTTTCCTTCAAGAAAGCACAAAGCTTTTCCCAGTCTTCTAATTGCCCCCCTTTTAAAAATTAATTTCTGTCTTCTCTGTAGTTATCTTGCATTTACCTATTTGTAAATTGTAGCTACCATTAGAATGTATGCTCCTTAAGGACAGCATCAGCATGTAATATTCTTGTCAAATAATTTTCTTCACACATGAAGGAGATTGTTGGAAGAGAACACAAAGTGGAATTGAGAGAGCTGAGTTCAGATATTACCTCCAGTACTCACTAGTTGTATGGTCAAAGGCAAGTCATTTAATATGCCTTAGGCTTCATATGTGTGGAATGGGGATAATGCTTACCCTATCTCACAGGTTTTTTGTGAGACTCAATTTAGAACATTTTTTTTAGGTTTTTGCAAGGCAAATGGGGCTAAGTGGCTTGCCCAAGGCCACACAGCTAGGTAATTATTAGGTGTCTGAGACCGGATTTGAACCCAGGTACTCCTGACTCCAGGGCCGGTGCTTTATCCACTACGCCACCTAGCCGCCCCTAAGACCCAATTGATGTAATAGTTGTGAGGTACCTAACAGACTAAAAATGTGTGTTTGAATCCTTGTTATGGAATTCAATTTCTCAGCCTATGGAGAGGGTTTCCCAAAGTAGACACCAGAATAGTAACACATTTTCTGAAAAATAGTGCCTTACATTTTTGTGAAGAATTGAATCTTAGCAGTGCTCTTGGATAGAGTAATGGAAAGAATTCTTTCTCACCTTTTTTTCTCTCCTTCTTTTTTCTCCTCCCCTTTCCTTCCTCTCTTCTCTTTTCTCTCCCCCTTTTCCTTTCCCTTCCACCTTTTCTATTTTCCTTCCCTCTATATAGAAATTTCCTTCATTGAACCAGCTCAATAATTTATAATTTCTAGTCAAAAAAGTTACCTGGAGATTCGGAGAGTTAGGATGGAGCACAGTTAGGATGCATCAGACACGAGGCTTGGACCTCACTCTTCCTGACTCCAGCACCTCTGTTTACTCTGCCATGTTATCTAGCCCAATTTTATATATGAGGAATTAGAAGCAAAAAGAAATCTTGATTTCTCCTCATACCAAGTCTCCTACTATCAACAACACAATCTCTCTCAATTACCTATGACTCAAAAACAAAAACAAAGACAGCTAGACTCTCTGCTCATGAGCCAGAATGACAAGCAAAATCCAAACTTCACATTTGTCATCATGGTGTCAAAACCTCCAGAACGACTGCTTTCCAACAGCCTGACAGCTATCCTTTGTGAAAGTGGGATCATTGTTTTCAAGGTTTATCAAACTTTTGTTGGGAGTATAATTTTGACAGCAAATTATACTTAGGGCCTGTCAGCCTTGACCATGGCCCTTGAAGTCGTTAATTGTTTTACATGGTCGGTGGAGATTTTGAATGAAATGTTCCATATACAAAAGCCCATCTTCAAATCCTGAAGGCATATTTTTCAAATTTAGAGTTGCACCATGCAAAAGACCCTCTCCTCTATCTCCCATGTGCCACACATCCTGGTTAAAACATTCACCTGGAAATCTTTTATCCAAAATTTCCTTTATGCTCATCATTCTGGGATTCATGTTGACTAGAGCAAAGACTCTAAGCTTCCAGAGTTGTAGGGTCTATAAACTGGGAATGGAAATATAGAGAGTAGTAAGTTATCTTGCTAAGTATCCAATGATTGCAAACAAGTTATAGGTTTTCCAAAGAAAGAAAGAAATAGAAAGGCATTTCACACACACACACACACACACACACACACACAATCACTTTTTAGAGGATAAGGGTCGGGATTTATTATTTCTTTGATAAAAAGAGTTCTTGTATGAAGAAACTTCCTCTATTAATTTACATTAATTTCTTTGCAACTGTGAGTCTTACAGAGTTATCTAGAGGACTGAGAATTTAATATGTTCACAAAGATCACACAGTCAGTATAATGCCTAGAATTGTGATCACACAGTCATTATACTGCCTAGAGTTGTGATCTCTTTTCTCCATAGTGTGCATCACAATGTAGAGGTAATGTACTATAGTGCTGATCTTGCCCTCAGGAAGACATAGGTTCAAATCTTACTTTTGACTCTTGCTAGCTGTAAGTATAGGGAAGACACTTAACTTCTATGAATGTTAAGTGACTCCCTAAGATTTATCTACTAGTGCAAAATAGGATTACAGTATGCCTTGATAAAGAGAATCCCCAGGTTAGGAGTTTCCTCTATGGGCAAAACCACAGATTATGAGTTTATAAATGAAAGGAAAATGGATCTTTATCTGCAATGAATGCAGGTTTTAAGGTTCAAGAAGGCTTTTCTTTATAAATTAAAAAAGCTAAGAGTTATCCGCTCAACTCTAGTGCAGGCATTTAAAACCTTTCTTTTGTCAAAGATCCTTTGGCACTCTGGTGAAGCTTTCTCAGAATAATGTTGTAAAATGCATTAAAATACATAGGATTACAATAGAAACTAATTATATTGAAATTGAGTTATCCAAATTAAAAAAGCCACAACAGTTCACAGACTCCAGGTCTTTATGAAAGAAGAGAAGATGATCTACTTTGTCTCCTGCTTTTCCCCATCTTAAATGTCAAGAGAAGAGGCTAGAGATGTTGAGGTAGAGTGAA
This sequence comes from Macrotis lagotis, assembly GCF_037893015.1. Lineage (NCBI taxonomy): Eukaryota > Metazoa > Chordata > Mammalia > Peramelemorphia > Peramelidae > Macrotis > Macrotis lagotis. The sequence goes on along the minus strand of NC_133663.1, from coordinate 39,588,685 downwards.
AGGAAGGACCCCATCTCCCTTTTCTATTACCTTTTGGGTTCTTTTCTCCCTCAAATTTCATACAGTCCCTTCTCTATTCTTCCTTTTCCCATTATCCCTTCTCTTTCTTTTTTCTCTTTCTCATATCCACATACATGGGACATTGACCACCACAACGATTTAACCAAAAGAACAAGATATTTTCTGATAAAGGACTATAAGAGTGAGTAATACTCTATAGCAAAGCCATAACTATGTCCATTTTATGAGAAAACATAGACTTGATAGTGGAATCTGAAGTCTTGTAACTGAAATTGGTTCAAATCCCTTGATTAAGCTAGTAGCTACGAATGCTGCTTGCATTTAAAGGAGATTCATCAGTGTAAATCTGTTTGAGCTTTGAAAAGCTCATCCAGAATTTCATTAATTATATTTAGATAGAGCAACACTGTAAAATAGAATCACAAAATTTCATAGTGGCAAGGTCTTAAATGTTCATCTAATTTAACTCCTACACAAATGAAATCCTCTTTATCACATACCTGATAATTGATTGGCTAATCAGTGCTTAAAACATTATGGGGACAGCGAGGTGGTATAGTGGATAGAGCACTGGTCCTGAAGTCAAGGGGACTTGAGTTCAAATCTGACCTCAGCCTCTGGACACTTGCTAGCTGTGTGACCATGGGCAAATCTCTTAACCCCAATTGCCTTACATCTAGGGACATCTCCAGTCATCCTGATTCATATCTAATATTGAGTCCAGATGGTTTTGGAGGAGAAAATGAGACTGGTAACTTAGCAGAGCCCCCCACCCAAATCCAATTCACGTGTTCATCATGGTATCACCTCTCTGATGTCATGGTCTTCTTGGAGAATGAAGGGCAAACAACAACCAAAACAAAACATCATGAAGATACAATTTTCATTTCTCGTGATTTCATTTTATCCAGTGAATAAATACATAGATTGTTTTTATCCTTTTGATGTCTATTCTAAATCTGTGAGATAATTATGCTTGAATAGGCCTGTAAATCTTTTGTAGCAATATTATACAGGGTTGGTCAATGTATCCTTTTAGAGTTCATTATAAGTCTCACCAGCAATGAGTTAAGGAAGACTATCCACAATTAATAACACAAAATATTTCTTTAAATAAAAACTCTGCTCTAAGGTCTGACCATGGCATGAAAGTGATACTAGTTTCTCAAAAGTTATGTTAATGAAGCTATAGTTCTGGCAGGTTCTCAATAGAAAGATTTCAAATTTGGACTGTCTGAAAATCATCCTTAAAATTAAGAACATTCTAGCTGAGGCTCATCACCAGGAGATTATTAACTCAGGTGATGAATTCGTTGACCATGGAGACCCATGACACAATATCTGGTAACTTCAGATTCTCCTGCTTTTTGGGAAATAGAACTGTCTGTGGTTCTGAAACCTAATTCTTTAGTGGAGGACACATGCTTAATTCAATTCCATCAGTAAATAAGCTATAGAGATCTTAATTCAATTCCACTGAAAAATAAGTGGATTCTACCTAACTAGTTTCTGTGACTTTTCTTTAGTGAATATATTTTTCTAGGATCTTGGTAAATAAAATGTTAATGTGACCCAAAGTAATGTAGTCACATTAACTTTTGCCCTTTGAAAATGAAAGTGGGTCCCCCCTTTTTTTCCTCACAAGGACTATTTCTCCTTGTATAATATGAGTTCATGGTTTATGTCTGCCTACATCCATTTTTGGCTAATATTCCCCATTTGAAAGATTTGGATTTGGAGCTCTGAAGATCTGCTAAGCAAATAATAGTTGTATTATTTATGATTTTTGTCATCTCTGGGTTGTTTTTATCTTGAATTGACTATTTGTAAAAGACTTGACCTCCCTTTGCAAACCTCAGCATAAAACTCCATAGAGGCTAACCCTTGGCCAGTCACAGTATTCTGACCAGGATTGGTCTCTGAGGATTATAGTGGTACACTGCATTGCTAATCAGAATTAGAATCACTATCAAGATTAAGGTCATGTTAAAATAGTTAAGACACATGTATTCTCCATAAGCTTCATCCATTATAATTTTTATATACTATCAACAAACCCTATGATTAAGACCAGATGTATGATTAGCCCCTGTTAAGTTACTCTATTCCTTTAAACTTGGTAAATGCAGTCAAGATAATTATGTTCCCCCCAAAAGTTGGCAAGCTGCACATTGCTAATTGGAACATATATGTGAATTAGTTGTATGTGAGAAATGATATACTATCACATCAAATAAAGTTTTGCTGTTACTTAGAGATGAACCAAAGCCTTCTAGTCCACATGGATAAATCCATACAGAAATTATAATTGTCACTGTGGTGATGAAATCTACAGCAATCCAGATTATAACATGAGATACATGACAATATCTCAGTCTATAGATTTTAAGCCTGCAACTTGATAACTATTTGCCAAAAGACACAAATAGCCATGATACACAATCATCTCAGATATGTTTGTATGATTTAATAATGCACAGGTGGTGATGAGTTTCGAATTTCTCATCACCTGTAACAGACAATCATTTCTATGCAAGAGACTTTCAGGGATAGTTCCCATTCAGTCGGAATTCAGTGGATAGCATAGAAGCTACTTCACATTATTATGATAATTCCTTGTCAGAAATATGAGGCTCTTCCCAGGATTTACTTAGTATAATTATTATTCTGTTTTTCTATTGCTTCTCTCTGCCCCAAGCAGAAAAAAAGAGACACAAAAATGAATAAAAAAATCAGCCAGCCAAAGATTCATTTTGATGCAGAAGCCTAAAATGGCCAGAGGAGATGCAATCATTGTAATCCCCATCTTCAAGTTTTATTTCCTTAAATTTACATCATTTCCCATTGTCCCCAGAATCATAGCTAAAATGACATCATTTAGACACCTCTGAATCTTGTATGATTTAGGTTTACAATGGAATAAGTTATGAATGAAAAGGACTCATCATAGAGTTTCAGACACAGATGTAGAGCCTTTATTTTCTTTTGTGCCACAAGCAAATTTAATTTGTGTGACTATTTTTCACCCTCCAAATTCATCACCGTCTCTTGTTTGTTTCACTGCAGGAACAATCCTGGGTTATTTTCCCCCTAAAATCTGAAGCCTGGAGGTATGTTAGATCAGTAAGATTTGATGCTAAATCTCACCAAGTTGTCACAAAAATATGATCCCTAGCAGTCTTTAGATTCAAACTATAACCATAGCTTAATATATATTTTTAGATGAGATAGCATAATTTATGCCACAAGACTGTACTTAAATTTGTTTATAAAATATCCTTTACTCAAATACTCAACATCTCAGTATATTTATGTTTTCAAAAGAGTCAAGCTCTTAGAATTATTTTCTGGAATGGAAAAAAGAAAGGACTCACTTGTCCTAGAGCATGCTTCAAACCTTGACTCCTCATTTTTCACTGACATTCACTTAGTGCTAGGATGTTCAGGAATGTTAAATAGCCTTGAACTAATCAGATTACCTTAGAAGAGGTAGACCTCCACTGGTTTCCAACATGGAGATTTCAACTGGATCTGTTCAGGAGATTTTTTTCTTCTAACTAGTCACATCTGTAATTTTCATTTTCTGAAAAGAAGCTTTTTTGAAATTGGGAAGTTTCCATAAACTGCCTTTTGGAGCCTTCTTTGGACTTTTTTACTCTTGCTCTTTCATTATAATTCCATAGATGTTGTCATGTTAAGAAAGAAAGAAAAGAAACAGAGGAAAATGCTTAGCTGTTCAATTATTTTCCTTACTGTTCAGTAGTTGAGAATGAAAATCACAGTCAAAACAAGTGGAGAGTAAGATTTGAGAAGACTGGCAAACTTTATTGTATGAATCCCTTTTTACCTCCACTGTTCTTAAAACACTTCTCTTCCACAAAGGTGTTTACACATCTTCCTCTGACTGAGCTGCTCTCATGCTCTGTGGACGTGGCAATTTCCATTAGCAGCAGGAAACTTAAATTTTCTCCTGGTTAAATACTTTTAAAGCTCTCTTTGTAAAAGTCCCCACATTGTAATTCTCACTTTGGCTCACAATGAGGCAAGGGCAGATGTCAGATAGACTCACACATGTATGAACTTGAGATTATGTGAATATCAGATGAGATTGAGACTTTACTATAGAATAAAGGGAGGGAAAGAGATTTCTAGGCAGTGACTTTAGCCTTCAGCCACACCAGATCAGCTTTGGGGCTCTCTGACTCCTGAACCAAGTTCACCTCCACCCACATTCAAGTCATGTCGAAGTAAATAAGGAATAACCTTTTCTCCCATTCCTGCCTTTACTTTGGAAAATGTCACTTCTGCAGACAAACAAAGATTGAGATGCTTTCTTCATCTCCATTCAGAAGTGTTTCTTTCTGTAAATTCCTGGAGGGAAATATAGGGCTCCTCAGTGTTATTCCTGGTCACATCCGACTGGAGCTCTTTGTCCTTGGATGGTGTTTGTTTTCCCAGTTCCAGCAAGATCGAGAGAAATTCCTCATCTGTCTATGTCTGCTAACAGATTCCACACAAGAGGCACTTGCTAATTTGCTTCCACGGTGAAAAATAAAAGCTGTCTGCCCTTCTTGGCAAAGGAAATACATGCGCCACAGTTGGTTGGGAGCTGATCTGTTCCTGTTTAAAATGTTAGTTCTTCAGAATTAAGAAGAGATGGTGTTTCGAGATCTCATGTCAGTCACTCTCTGATTCATCAGGGAATGTTCTTGGTAGCTAGCTGTTCCTCTTGGATGATCTGGATTGGCGAAAAGCTCTCTTGATTTAAAGATGAAAACAATGACTGGAGAAATCAACCACTTGTTCAGTGTTATGCACACACATGAACCCCCAGCCATGAATAAATATATCCTTATATAACAGGAAAGCCTGTGTTCCTTTATTTGGAGAAGAGGTTCTTTTCATATTTAATAGACCGAATTGACCTGTGAGGAAAATGTCTTATACCTGGTTAAGCATCTGGGTTTTTATTTTTCCTTCTAATCTTTTCACAGTGTTTGTAGGAGTGTTTCCTAATATAATCATCTCATGGGTAAGAAGGTCTGTGTTTACCAGGTCTTTTAATGAGATCGAAGGCTGTTCAGATTTTAACTATTCCGGTGGGGTAGTGGTGGAATCTCTTGTGTGATATTTATTACTTACTTCAAAGGGTTACACACTGAATGATAGGTTTTGGAGATGGACTTGAAGAAAATATTTTTTCCAGTTATCATTTGATAATTACTTTATAAAATTTTCTTTTTCCTGTTGCCTAAAAACATATTATCACCTATGCCTCTAGGGTGATCAGGAGGCCAAGGTGAACATGCAAGATTTTTTTTCTCTCCTGGGGATAACCATTTTTGGCAAAATTAGCTCATGATGTAATGCCAAACAGCTCAGTTTGGAAATGGTGACTATCCTGGCAAAATCATTTCCTCTGCACACAAATAGCTTGGGTGGCTATATGTCTAATGGAAGAAGGGGGAATCTTCAATACAATCATGGCATTTCAACCTTTATTTTTTCATGTTAAGTAGAAGCCAGTGTCTTTTCTCTTTCAATAGACTTTAAGTTCCTTGAGGGCATGACCTGGTTTAGTTTTATCTTTGGTTCTCTAGTGCCTGGCTCATATTTAATACATATTTAATGAATCCTAAGTACTTAATAAATGCTTATTAATCGATTATTCCAGAAGGATAAGCTGTGTAAGAGAATGCTGAGCTGCTTGGTAATCTGATGCTTGGTGATAACCAAAGCCCACAGGTTAATGTCACACGATGAGCCTTTTCCTGCCATGTGATACGTTTTCAAGATTCTTGGGGATATGGATGAGTAGGATACCACAAGAAACAACTTGTGAGACAACTAGTCGGTGCAATGACCTGAATGCTGGTCTAGGAATCAGAAAGATTAGATTAAATTTCATCTAAGACAAATCACTTAACTTCCCTTGGTCTCAGTTTCTTCATCTGTAAAATGGAGATAATAGTAGTTCCTATTTCTCAAGGTTTCTAGGAGACTAAAGTGAGAATATTTGTGAAGCTTTTTGAAACCTCTAAAACTCTATATAAATGTTCTCTCTCTCTCTCTCTCTCTCCAAGTACAGGCCACTTTAGGTAACTTTTTTTTTTTTTAGACTTTTCAAGGCAATGGGGTTAAGTGGCTTGCCCAAGGCCACATGGCTAGGTAATTATTAAGTGTCTGAGGTCGGATTTGAGCCCAGGTACTCCTGACTCCAAGGCCGGTGCTCTGTCCACTGTGCCACCTAGCCGCCCTCTTTAGGTAACTTCTTAAGGGGATCATAGATTAAGAGATTGCAGAGATGTAAAGGGTTATCTTGGTCAACACCCTTAATTTAACAGATTAGGAAACAATCCAGAATGTGAATGGACTGTCCCACTGTCCCACTGGTAGTAAACTGTAGGGCTGAGAATTGAAGCAAGGTTCTTTAACTCAAAGTCAAATGGAATCGATTGTTCAATGACTTTAAAAAATATACACAAATTATTTATTGCAGTGTTCCTTCATCAAAGAGGCAAGATCTGAATGTTCATTTTTTTTTTAGCAAAGCAATGGGGTTAAGTGGCTTTCCCAAGGCCACATAGCTAGGTAATTATTAAGTGTCTGAGGCCCGATTTGAACTCAGGTACTCCTGACTCCAGGCCTGGTGCTCTATCCACTGTGCCACATAGCCACCACCTAGCCACCCCCTGAATGTTACTTCTAATGGGAACTCTTTAAAGGTAGAGACTATTTTTTCATTGCTTCCTTTGTATTCTCATTATCTACCTCAGTACTTTTTATAGTGCAGGTGATAGGTAAATGCTTTTCTGAATTGAATGTAATTCCAATTCAATTGGAGAAAATTTTAAGATGAGCCAGGCAGACAGATAGTCTTAGTCAACAAGTGAAAAATATTTATTGAGCATGTTTTAATGTAGATACATAGATGAATAAGGAGTGTTGCAAAGTAAATATATGCAGAAGACATTCCTTCCTTCCAAGAGCTTTCATACTAGTATTGTTTAAGAAAAAAGACCAACTAATTTTATACCTAGATAGAGAAAAAATTCATGAATGAATAAAAAATGTTAACCACTAATCCTGGCATTCCAGGTCACCCCAATACTATCCTCAAACTAACTTTACAGATTTTTCTCCCAGTACTGCCCTATAGTAGATACAGTAGAAAGAGCCTACATCTAATAGACAGGAAGACCTGATTTTACATCTCTCCTCAGACACATGGTAACTGTGTGTGACCTCAGTCAGGTCACTTGCCCTCTGACTTAGTTTGCTTATTGATAAGATAGGAGTAACAAAAGCACAAATATCATGAGATTGTGGTGTGGAACAAATAAAATAAGTTCTTTGCAATCTTAAAATGGCACATAAATGATAGTTGTATTTATTATCATTTTATCATTAACCAGTCTACATTTTTTTTTCTCATCATCTACTAAACATAGCTTGCTCCTAAAGGCCCCATATCTCTCCCCATCCCTGGAATTCCTTCTGATTTCCTCTTCTCTTTCCAACCTATCTTTCAAGACTCATTCTTAATTCACTTCTCTTCCATAAAGCCTTCCCAGATCACTCTCAAATCCTTGGAATTCAAAGCATTTCTTGTTCATACCATCTACTTGGTACTACAGAGAATCATTAGGATTATAGTGCATTATAGAGCCAGTGTGAACTTTAGATGTCATCTAGTCCAGATAATCCATGTCCAATAATATGCTTTCAACTCTTAGTTTTTCCTGATATGAGGACTGGACTTTCTGAAACTTCTTCCCATTGTTTCTCTTGACTTAAGCACAAAAATTCTAATCCATCTTCCATAGGATAACCTTTAAGATCCTTAATGACAGCTCTTATAAGTTCTCCAAGTTTTCTCCTCAGACTAAAGTGCTTAATTTTGTTAACAGAATCTCTCATGATCTAGATCTTTCTTCTCCAGATACCCAGTTTGTTAATATCATTGATAAAATTTGAATCCCAGAATTTGATACAATAACCCAGATTTCATCTGACCAGGACAGTGTCTCATGGGAGAGTTACCTCCATGCTATGTCTTTCTTAAGGCATATGGTAGCCCCAAATCATATAAAATTCTTTCGTTGTTATCTCTAATCATTCTACTGATCCTGGGACCTTTCATCTCCTACTAGAATTCAGGAATCCTGCCTCTGGAAGCGTGGTTTCTGAGAAGTGAGCTTTTACTTCATCTTTTCTGGAATCATGCCATCTCAGTCTTCCTTGCCATCTGCAGCTATACTGCCTGAACCCTCTCTTCTTGACCCCCATGTCTAACTCTATATCTCTTCTGCTTGTTTTTTCCTTTGTTGAAATGCAAGTTTCCTGAAGCCAGGGATTGTCTGGATTCCTTATATTTGTATATCCTAGCATTTGCCACATTGCATGGTGCATGATAAGTGTTAAATAAATGCATATGCTTTATATATACATTCATTCATTTTTATCACATTGTTCACTTTTATTGAGATTACATTCCATGAAAACATTTCTATATATAATATACGTAATACATATGTACATACAAACATATATGTAAATAAACAGTTGCTAAGGTCATAAACTCTAGAATCCAACAAGACTTGGCATTTATTCTATTAAATTTTGCCTAATTAACTTCAGATCTTTGTTTTAGCCCATCACAATTATGGCAGTGGATGGACTGTTGAACTTGAAATTAAGAAGCTCTGAGTTTGAATTCTGCCTTAGATATAAGTTGGATGGCCTTGGGCATATTATTTAACCTCCCTTAGTCTCAGTTTACTCATCTATGAAATGGAAATTGTAATCACAGTTACCTCACAGGGTTGTTGTGAGGATCAAATAAGGCTCTCTGCATATCCAGTTCACCCAAGATGGAGACACCTAGATGGGAGATGCCAGGGAGCTGCATCTGGGAGTAGACCTTCTGTAATTCTCTATGACATGGGTGGCAGTAGCCTCTTTCAATTGTCTACATAGATAATGGAAACTTAAAAAAATAATAGATTGGGAGAGACTTTCTCTACCTCCTCCTTTATTCCTTGTCATTATCCCTCTGCCAGATCTTTCAGTCCTTATCCCTGAGATTGAGAGCTAAAAAAGGATCTAGAAACTATGCTCTGGACCAATCTCCTCACTTTACAGATGAGGCAATATAGGCAAAAAGACAAGGGCTTGAAGAAGGTCACAAACCTATTAAGTAACAGCATTGAGATTCAAATCCAGGTTTACCGACTGTAAATTCAGTAACAAATAATAGCCAAATAAAATGGAATGCAGAGTTTAATATGTGAAAAAATAGGAAGGGTAAAATATAGCACAGCAGTCTTGGTCTCTGGAAGGTTTGGTTTCTAAAGCTTCTACTGACATTTCTTGGTTGTATGACAATAGGCAAGTCATTTAACTTTCTGGTTCTTAGTTTACTCCTCTGCTTATAGTACTACCTGCATTATAAACTTCACAGAGCCTTTGTGGTGATCAAATAAAATAATGGCAAAAAGGCACTCTTCCTATATTAAATGTTATGATTTTCTCCCCTCCCCACTTCTTTTATCTTTATAGTGCTATAGAAAATTCAGCTATTTGTTGTGAACTCATTACTGTGAATACATAGGAGTCGTTTGAGAATGATTGCGGAAGAGATGCATAATTTTAAATGAAAGGACTTAGAAGTTTGTCATAGAAGTGAATATTCTAGGAATCAGGGAATCACATATGTGACAAACCAGAGGACTATTAATTTAAAACTAGCAAGGACCTTGGAGTTGCTCTAGGCCAACTCTCTCTTTTTACAAAATAAAGTACCAACTATATAACACTTTAAAAGATCCATTTTCTCGCATTTTAAAAGAAAAGGTGCCAATGCCAAGAAACTGAATGAACTGTAGTTAAATAATTACATTGTATAGGCTTATTTTTCCCTTTGGTCTTTTCCCTTGGATCAAATGATCTCCTTGAAATTAAGGGAGCAATGTTATTCAGTGGTTTGTTAATTAAACAGTTGTAACTGTTTTAGTGAAGGAAAAAAGCTATCCAGGCTCCAAGTTTCTGTTGTGAAACCCATCCCAGATCTCGGAGTTTCTTTTGTGAATTCCATGTCTGGAATTCCATGTATGCCTTCTTCATAAATCTTATTGCTATTCAACTCTTTTTATCATAGCTGATTCTTCATGATCCCATTTGGGATTTTCATGGTAAAGATACCATTTCCTTCTCCAACTTATTTGATGGAAGAGGAAACCGAGGCAAATAGGGTTAAGTGACTTGCCCAGGGTTACACATATCTTAAAATTGTGAGGTCAGAATTGAACTCAGGAAGATGTCTTCCTGACTCCAGGTCTGGCTTTACCATTTAGCTGGCTTTACCATCTAGCTGCTCTCCTCTAATTTTTATTGTGAACTTGGATTTTTTTGGACCTCCAGTGTAAGACTTTATACCCACTCATCAAATCTATATTGACTGCTCTGTAATTTCAGTCCATTGCTTCTAGTCTTTCTCTCTGGAGGAGCAGCACAATGCTAACTGTTCTACACGATTGCCATTTGGAAACTTGGAAACAGAAATATCCTCTCCAGGTCAAACTGTTCCAGTTATTTATTTATTTTTGTTTTTTTTGACTTTTTTTTTTTGCAAGGCAATGGGGGGTTGTGACTTGCCCAAGGCCACACAGGCAATTATTAAGTGTCTGAGATTAAATTTGAATTTAGGTCCTCCTGACTTCAAGGCCACTGTGCCACCTAGCTGCCCCTCCAGGTACTTTATAATATCCTTCTATGGTCTAACCTCTAGATATCTCACTATTTTGGCTGCACTGTAGCTCATCATTTCTCTTCTTCAATATTAGGGCAATAATAATGTTATTGGTGAAAGCTGACAAGTTTATAATATTCTAAGGAGTACAAAGAACTTTGTGCATATATATATATATATATATATATATATATATATATATATATGTATATATATTTGCTCTTCATCACAATCCTGTGCTGCTGGTATTATTATCTCCATTTTACAAGCAAAGAAACAGTAGTGAAAATAAAATAATCCTCCAGAAATGATCTGAACAGGATAGAGGAAAATGAGATGATTGATTCTTCTGTTCTGGACACCATACCTCTCCTAATGAAGTCTAGGGAAAAAAAGCTAGAAGATAGACCAGAGGCCTGAGGAGATGAAAGCAGGGAAGAAACATAATTAATGTCAAAATCTAGAACTCAAATCTGAAACTTCTAAAGCCACAGATACAACCTGGATGTCTCTTCCTTAGTAAAAGGCATTATGAAGAATCTTTTCCAACATTACTGTGTTTATCTTCCCTCAGCCCCCCACATCCATCATTTCTTTAGCTCTGAAAAAATATGAGGGGGGGAAAATGAATTCTTTAGAGAAAAAGCAAGAGCAAATCAAACATGGATCTGGCAGTAGAAATTTCTGGTCCTGGGATTGGTTTCAAGTACCAGCTTGGGGAAAGGGGGCAACCATTTTCCTTCTTTTTAAGCTGATGGGGACTAGATACTAGCTGGGGCATTCAGTTACTCTGTGTTTTAAGACAGTTAGACTTTAAGGAGACCTTCCAGGCCTTTCCAGGAAGACACTGCAATGAGATTAGAAAAAATATATCCCAGTTCCTTCTTCAACCCTCAAGTCCCCTTTCCCACCTTATCTCTCTCTCTCAGACTTTTGGCTCAAGTTCATGGAAGTTAGACAGGCTTTGCAACTCATTTCTGCAGTAAGTTGGAGTTGGGGGTAGGGGAAGTAAGGAGTTGGGCTGAATAGACTGGCCTTTTAGGGAAGGGGGGAATTCAGCAGTTGCAATCTGCTGGCTGGTCTATAGGGAAAATGCTTTGACTTTAATAATAGCAATTCATCCTTATTTAAGGTTTAATGTTTACAAAATCATTTCCTCATAGCAGTTCTGGGAAGAAAACAGGAAGAAGACAAATATTATTCCCATTTGATAGAGGAGAAAACTGAGGCAAAAAAGGGAAAATGATTTCCTTATGTCACATAACTACTAAACTTGAGAAATGGGACTTGGGGCGTTGTTCTTTCCCGGTATCAGCTTCAGAATTCTTTTCACTATACCATAACTCCCTAGTGGTTTCTTCCATAGGGGCATAGATAGAAAGCTACAAGAGTCCTTGGAATCTATCTTGTCCAGTCTTCTCATTTGAGAATCAAACAGAGAGAGAAACCCAGAAAGGACATCAGATCATAGATTTAGATATTCAGGGCTAAAGAATAATCTAGTTCATCCCCTCACAAATCAAGAAACTGTATCCTAGAGGTGTTATGAGTTAGTCAATTATTTTTAACATGCAATTATTAAGCACTTACTCTGTGCAAAGCACTGTACTAATTTCTGGGAATAAAAAAGGCATAAGGGCTTAAACAGGTAGTAGGAGGCAGAACTGGGCTACACCCCAATTGTCTAGCTCCAAATCCACCACTTTGTCCATTGCATCATCTTAAACCCCCCCATACATAGTATTGATATTATAATTAGACAAGCTTATCTCTTACCATTGCCTCTATCTACACCAGTTGCTTCAGTGATTCTCGGACACTAGTTTACATTTTGGTCATAATTTCTTTGAATTAATATGGTATTCTTGGTCCTTTACAACTTGACTCCATTCTTGCCCTTTCAGTTTTGTTTCATATTGCTCCCATTTCTGCATTGTATGCTCCATCTACTGAAGACAACTCTCCCTGTGAATGCTGCCACTACACAGTCCTATCTTAGTGCTATCACTAAGGCTCTTTGTTCCCTTTGCTTAGAATGTTTTCTCACTCTTCTCAACTTTGAGGTCCAAAAGGGCAGGGACAGACTCTCAGAAAAACTTTGAATCCACTTCAGAACCCGGGACAGTTCTCTGCAAATAGCAAGCTGTTCATTTGCTATTATTTTTTTCAGAATGCAGACTGGCACACAGGGAATGTTGAGTGCAAGCTCCTTGTGTTCAAGTAAAGGTTTGCTTTTGTCTTTGTTTTCTCAGTACTTAATATATTCTTACAGGATTGGAGGCAAGAGAATGCTGCCTTTGGAATCAAAGGATCAGGGCGGCTAGGTGGCGCAGTGACTAAAGCAGGAGGACCTGGGTTCAAATCCGGCCTCAGACACTTAATAATTACCTAGCTGTGTGGCCTTGGGCAAGCCACTTAACCCCATTGCCTTGCAAAAAAAAATAGTTAAGAAAAAAAAAAGTTAAGGAATCAAAGGATCTTGGTGTGACTCTATCACTCACTACATATATGGGCAACAAGGTAGTGGCATAGTGCAGAGAATGCCAAACCCGGAGTCAGGAAGACTCATTTTCTTGAGTTCAAATCCAATCTCAGATACTTACTACATGTGAGACCTGGGAAAATTACTTAACTCTGTTTGCCTCAATTTCCCCATCTATAAAATGAAAAGGAGAAGATAATGGCAAATCACTCCACTATCTTTGCTAAGAAAACCCCAAATAAGGTCATGACCTGAAGAGTCAGACTTGACTGAAAAAACTGAGGCAACATTTACTACCTGTGTGACTTTGGGCATGTCCCCAACTTCTCTTGGTCTCAGTTTCCCAACTGCAAAATCGAAGTAATAACAGCACTCCACTCATAGGGTCATTGTGAGGCTCAAATGAGATAATAAGTACAAAAAATTTTATAAGGCTTAAAGAGCTATATAAACATGAATTATTAATATTATTATCTCTGTGGGGTTGCTAAAAATGTGGGAAGGTCAGATTAAATGCTCTGCAAGGACTATTCTAGTTATAGAGGATGGATTCTATGATCATATGTCCTGTACTCTCTCTGGGTCTCAGCTGCTTGATGAGTGTGTAAGATTAGACAGCTCTCGGGAAGCTAGGTGGTGCAGTGGATAAAGCACTGGCCCTGGAGTCAGGAGTACCTGGGTTCAAATCCGGTCTCAGACACTTAATAATTACCTAGCTGTGTGGCCTTGGGCAAGCCACTTAACCCCATTTGCCTTGAAAAAAAACCCTAAAAAAAAAAAAGATTAGACAGCTCTCAAGGTCCCTTCCAGCTTTAAATTTCCCAAGAAATTGTCACTCAAATATAGTCAAAATCTTAAATTTTATGGGTCACTTCCCACTCCCCTCCCCACAACAACTCTCATATTTTTTAAATGAGCAAAGTGCTCTGTAAACCTCAAAGAACTAGAAAAATTGAGGCTATGGTTATAGTTATGATTGCTTCCGGAGGGGGAAAAACTGTAGAAATGACAAATTTCATAAGGAAACCAGATCAGATAAACTCCTTCTTTATTGGGGTTCAGAGGTTAAGCCCATGAGTTTGCCTCTTGGAGGCCTGGCTTTAGAATCAGTGAACCTCAGTTCAAATCTTTCCTCTGATATACCTCTATGACCCTTTCCTTAGTTCCTTTTGTGTAAAATTGAGAATTGGATTCCACGGAGTCCACCATGTTTGAATGTACTCTCTCCCTACCCCAACTTGATGGGGTCCCTCCCTTTCCTTAAGATTCGGTTCAGGCACTATCTTCTGCATGAAACTTTTCTAATCCCTCAGTTGCTAGTTCCTTCCTTCCCAAACTACTTTGCATTTATTTACTTTGTGGCAACGCTATGCATATTTTTATATATACATTTACTCTCTTCCCTACTAGAATATGAATTCATGTGAAGAGATAATTTCATTTTGGTACTTGGACTATCAGTATTTATCATAGTGTCTGGCATATAGTAGGCACTTAATAAATGGTTGCTGATTGATTAACTCCATTGATCTTGAAATAACTACAGCTTTCCTCCATAAGAACTTATGTCCTGAGAGAATGGAGGCTAATAGCTGCAGTGTTTTTTCCTCCATTCTCCATTCTTTTCCTCAATCTTTCCTACATCAAATGGTAGGCTAGTAAATATTTAATGCTTGGCTTTCTTAAAAAAAATTCTGTAGATAACACACTTTTGAGTTTAGTCTGAATTCTTCTCTTATCATTCTCTCCTTCAGTTTCAGAAATCTAGATAACAAACAAAAATGATAAATCAAACCACAATTTGTAACGTTTGCTTATTTTTGAGATGTAAATGCTCATACTGAACATTTTAATAATTGGCTGACTTGAGCACAACCCTGCTTTCATCTAAGCCCAGTTTTTCACAGAGAAGACAACCTTCTTCTTTGTTCTATATGCCACTGTAAACAATTTCCATTCAATGGACTGATATTTAAAATCAATGTCTTTAAACTAAATTATCATATAAAATCAAGAAATCATAACAATAATTACTATTTCTATGTTTATTTTAATTTGGACAAAGTGCCAATTTGTAATTTCTAGTTTAATTAATGAGATCAATCAATATTATCAACTCAAGTTTTTTTTATTTTTTAGTTTTTTTGGCAAGGCAATGGGGTTAAGTGGCTTGCCCAAGGCCACACAGCTAGGTCATTATTAAGGGTCTGATGCCACATTTGAACTCAGGTCCTCCTGACTCCAGGGCCGGTGCTCTATCCACGGTGCCACCTAGCTGCCCCTCAAGTGTCTTTTTTAATGACTGATAAAATGAATAGTCTTCTATGCCCAGGTCAAGCCTGGGTCCTGCTGGCCTGTCCATAGCCAGGCCCCATAGATCTATGAGCTCTCACACATTAGAGGACACCTTAGGCTTGGTTTAGAACAACTCCCTCATTTTATAAACTACAAAGTCAGAAAATAATAAAGTCAGAGCTAGAAAGCAACTTAGACAGCAAGAGCAATTCTGTCATTGTTCAAATGGGGAGACCGATCCCAGGAGAGTTGGAAAACTCCACCAAGGACACACTGCTATTTCACAGAGTCAGGACTTGAGCCCAGGTTCTCTTAGATTTTATTAACATCACAGAGGACAGTCCTGAATATTCATCCTACTGAGGCAAAGAATGAGCTCTCCCCTAAAACAAGTTTTTGATTCAATAACAGATTTTTTTTTTTATGAGACAATGGGGTTAAGTGAATTGCCCAAGATCACACAGCTAAGTGAGTATCCAGTGTCTGAGGATGAATTTGAATTCAGGTCCTCCTGACTGCAAGGTTGGGATTCTATCCATTGCGTCACCTAGCTGCCCCATGATTGGTTTTTTAAAACACTCGAATATATAATATGCAGAGAAACCATAGCAAGTAAGGGATCTTACCGAAAAGCTAGCTTGATCTCCTTATTTATTCTGTGTTCCAAAACCTGAATTCAAATTTAACTTCAGTCACTTATTTGAGTATGTTATCCTGGGCAATCAGCTAACAACTTATATTTGACTCAGTTTCCTTAGCTGTAAAATGGAATTATACTACTTGCCTTGAAGGGTTGTTGAGGGTACCAATGAATTAAATTGCAAAGAACTTATAATACATTCAGAGCTATATAAATTTCCTTTTCCCTTTAAAGATGAGAAAATTGAATCCCAGATAGATTAAGTCTCTTGTTCAAGGTCAGTTAGTGGCAGAAGTAGGAGTAGAAGTGTGGGGGAATGTAAAGGGAGAGATTATTATACCTACTATGTGTCAACATTATGCTAAGTACTATTTAAAAAAGGAAATATAAGAACTAGTCTGTGCATTCTTGCTTCCTCATCTTGAAGGAATAATGAAAACCATTTACATTTTTATAGAATCCTTTCAGATTTACCCAGAACTTTCCTTACAACCATCCTGGAAGGCACTTCCATTTTAAACATAAGGAAACAGACTAGGAGGTCATCAGAGACTTGACCAGGATCACACAGTTAGCAAACCTCTCAGGGGGATCATGAAGGGGGAAACTTCCTCCCTCCAGCCAGCCCAAAGCTTCTTCAATTCCATCAACACCTGAATAGGACTAAGGAGAAATTTAATGCAAATAAATTTGTTCTGTCATACTCGGAGCCTCATTAGGTTCTGGGGGCCCTAAGTTGTGTTTACAGTGTCTGATTTAAACATAAGAGGCTCCCAAAGGCTTATTAAAAAGGCTCATTAAGTTTCTTAAACAGCCAACAGCTCTCACCATGCAGCATGTTGATGAGTGAGATGTAACTGGATTGACTGCATTTTCCTTAATCATCAAAACTGGCATTTCTATAGTGGTTTAAATTATTTTGTATTTAATTTATATGTATTTTGCATTTTCTTGTATACATTTTGTTTGTTTCTCCCCTTCCATGAATGTAAGTTTCTTTTTTTTTAGTTTTTTTTGTAAGGCAAATGGGATTAAGTGGCTTGCCCAAGGCCACACAGCTAGGTAATTATTGTGTCTGAGACCGGATTTGAACCCAGGTACTCCTGACTCCAGGGCGGGTGCTTTATCCACTGCACCACCTAGCCACCCCTCATGAATGTAAGTTTCTTGAGGACAGGGCTTGATTCTTTTTTTTTTTTTTTTGGATCCCTAATAGACAGCACAATAATCTAAAATACATGTTTGATGAATCAGATAAAGGACTTTATATGAATGAAAAATGTTTATTAAGGGCTTATGAGGTGGAAGGCACTGTACTAAGTGCTGGAGATGACAACAGGAAATTGCTATAGTTCCTTCTTTCAAGGAGTTTATATCCTAATAGATGGAAACTACACATACAGAATGGTCCAGCTGCAGGGTGAATGGAAAGGCCCAGTTCTTCTTAGGGTAAAGTTTCAAGGCAGCATCCATTCCATGAAACAAAAACCAAATCTGATTCTGATGTTGAGCCATTTGATGATGCCTAACACTTTGGCAGTAAGAGCTTTCTTTTTTGGCTCTTCAGTAGCTTTGGTAACTTAGAAGATAAGAGTTTTAGCACCTACAAAGACCATTACTGGGTGCTGGTTCCTTAGGAATTTTCTCATTTGAAACTTGTAATAGAGAACCTGTGAGGGAGTTATTCTTTGCTGTGGGGAATTACTGGGGAAGGCAACTCCCTCTATCAGTACAGATTGTCATGATTTTTCAATTTATAATCGAAGAGAGTTTTTTACTTATTATTATTATACCCATTTAACACATGAGAAAATTGAGTCTCAAAGGGGTTAAATAATTCTTGTAAGATCATACGGTAGTGTGTTTCTAAGGTTTGACTGAGTTTTAGGTCTTGCTGACTTCTCTAGACACTAGATAGCCTTGAAACTCAGTACCGGAATTTTTGGAATGCAGTATTTGAGAGTTCTTACTCATTCTTCATAGCATACATCCCTAACCGCAAAGTTTTTTACCATGAAATTTCAATACAGGCATAAATAATCAAATCTTTAGTTTCCCCAGATAGCTGCCTGTCTTGTCCTGTCCCCTCCTTAGACGGCCCTTTACTACTGGCTTCCCAACTCCTTGGCCTTCGGGCCTGGCAGGCCTGTGTTGGACTGCCATCAGTGGAGCTGACTCCAGGTGCTCCCCCAGCAGCAGGTGTCTGTTCTGCCTCTGCAGATCAGCTTAGACAGAGAAACTCCAGGGCTCTGTCTCCATAGCTACTTAATGAGCTGAGGCAAAGATGCGCGTTCTGTGTCTGTATCATCGGTGGTTACATTATTGTATTACATGCTGATTAAACCTGAACACAAAGCGGTGATCGACTCTCATTAAAGGCATGGAAACTATTATTTTATAAAGGTGCTATTAAAAGACAGAATCCCAGGGATCCCAGAAAACATGTTCCATAACACCTAAGTTAAATTTCAAAGTATAGAAAATAAGCTTCAGATATACAATTAGTGGGATAGCACATGAGATTTAGAGAAAGAAAGACCTGGGTTCTAATCCTAATTTAGGATTGTGTGACCCTGGGTAAATCATCTAAATTCTGTGACATTGTTTAGACATGCATAAAATAAGGCGGTTGGGCTATATTCCCCATCCCCTCTCAGTTCTAAATCTTTGATCTTATGTCATATATTAAGCAACAGTTATGTGCTGTATTGGGCACTGAAGAAACCAATTCAAAACTGAGGTAGACCTTGCTTTCCTAGAACACACACACACACACACACACACACACAAACACATCTCATATAGAAACATGGAACATCCTCCTGCTCTTTGTTAAGCTACCAACCTTTTTGTTGATTAGAAATGGTCCTGTAGCTCAGCAGTTGCACCTTCAGTCTTAGCTCTCTGTTCTCTAAGCCCAGAGCTCCCTGCTCAGGGACCAAGATAACGAGTCTAGATGGCCACTTCCTTTCACAACCCAACAGATGTGAACATCTGTCGTCTAATAGGCCAGATTCCTCTTTTTGGCACATCTAGGGGTAGCACGGGGACTTGTCTCTCCTTTTGGCATTCTTTCTTTCCATAAACATCAAGGGACTTTTGTAATTAATGAAGAGGATGGAACAAAAACTTATCTCTTTTCCCAAACTGACTGAAATGTATTTCTTTGGACTGGAATTGAAAGTTGATGAACTGGAACCTTGAATTTTATTCATGCTGAACTGATTACATTGGAGGACCAGGGTCCTTTCTGTTCCTTGGATAAAATTCAGTTGGTTGCTTCTGAATGAATATTTCTAACTTTAAACTTTACAACAGAATTAAACTCAATCTTTCCATCAGAGTTGCCCTGAAATAGAATGTGTGGCCTCCTGATATAACAGTAGATTCACTCTCAGTGGGGACATCAGGTATTGGCACCATAACCACTCATCAGGAATGTTGCAAAGGGGACTCTGGTGGAATAAGGATTATGATGGAAAGATGGCTTTTGAAGTCCCTTGCCTCTGTGATTATATTTTCTGATATTGGACTCAGGATAAGGTACCACATTACAGGAAGGACACTGGAAGCTAAAGTTTAAAGCAAGGGAAGAAACCTGAGTGATGAGGAAACTGGAGATCATTAGAGCTTAGATTGAGGAATATGAGAACTTCAAGACCATTAAGTGCATGTTATATATGTATTACCTGAAGGAACTAGGAATGTTAAGACTGAAAAAGAAAGTTTCAGAGGAGACATGATGTCTGCCTCAAACTCGTTGAAAGACTGCCACATGGAAAAGAGATTCGACTTTTCCTGCTTGGCCCTAGAAAGCAGAATCTGTAGCAATGAGTAGAATTTACAAAGAAGCAAAATTAGACTTGAATGTGGCATTGCTTTTTAACAATGAGAGCTATCCTCCAGAGGATGGGCTGTTTCAGGAGGAGTTTTGGACTGGACTGTCACTTTGGGGGCATGCTATAGTAGAGATTGCATTCTTATGTGGGTTGAACTAGAGGACCATTGAGGTCCCTTCCAAGTCTTGAATTTCATGATTCTATTGGGATACCCCCACCTTTTTTTTTTTGACAGATGAGGATATCATAAGGCAATTAAGTGACTCATTTATGGATTATACAGTTAAAATATATTTCTAGGGTAAGATTTGAACTAAAATTCTCTGGGTTCCAAATCTAGTTTGCTATTCACAATTCAATTGTTTTTGTGCAGTTATGTTCTACTCTACATGATGCCATTTGGGGCTTTATCAGCAAGGATATTGAAGAGGTTTGCCCTGTCCTTCTCCAGCTAATTTTGATATATGACAATTGAACGTAGCTGAAGATGGTTGGATTGTGCCATAGTGGAACCAGTTAAAGAAGTTAGAGACATTTATCTTGAAGAAGCGATGATACTGTAAAGGAAAAGCTCTGGAATCAGGACTCAGATTTTAACCCTAATTTTGCCACTTAGAACTTGTTTGACCTGGATAAAATCATTTCAACTTCCCATGTCTCAGTTTCCTGACCTGTAAAATGAGGGAGTTGGATTAGGTGACACCTAAAGTCCATTCTAGCTTTAAATGTATGATCCTATGCTTTTATTGACCACATAAAACAGAATTAGGAACAGTGAATGAAAGACGTGGAAAGGCAGAATCAGGTCCTGCAAAAAGAAAAAAATTCCTAATATTTTAAACTGCACAAAAGAAATGAAAAGTAATCACCCACCATGGGAAGTTGTGAGTTTCACAACATTGGAGATCTTCAAGCAGTGCCTAGATAATAAATAATCAGTTTTATTATGAAAGAGATCTTTTGTTCAATTAAGGGATGGACTAGAAGTGATCAAGTGATCTCCCCGGTTCCTTTTGTCTGAGATTCTATAATTTTCTCATTTGTATGATGACTTCCAGTTCTAGCAATCTCAGATCCTTTAAGTCTCCAAATTTCTGAGCTCTTTTTGTTCTGGATCCCCTCCTAGTCTTGCTTTTTTCCTTCAGGATGTGTGCTCTTCATGTATAATGGAACTCAACATAGTAACTACAGTCAAATAAACAACCCTAAGTAAACAATCCTTTTGTCAGCTCGCATTTGTTCATGTTACCAGTAGGTTTCTACAAGCTCTTTAGCCATAACCCAGCCCCATGATCCAATCCCAACTGCCTTCATTTTATTTATTTTAATTTCAAAGCTAATTATTTTCACTGAAAAAAAAACGGTCTGCTGTCTATCTGCTCTTTCCTTTTCTGCCAACATGAAGTTATTTTAAGAGAACAAACAAAGGTGGTGGTTGCTATTTATAAAGTCAGAATCCCCTAGTGGGTCCTAGGCACATCAATCTTCATTTGTGTGGGAAAGCAGTGTTTTCTACCAGTCTGTCTAATTGCTTTCACTAGCTATCACACCACCCACACCATCTACTATTGTGTACAGATTGACTTTGCATTCTATTTCAGGCTGTGCTTCATTGATTGGCAACATAAATATAATGCTGCTCTTGAAGCCAGGAAGGTCTGAGTTTGAATCCTGATTCAGGTAATTATCATCAATGTGACCCTCTGTGAGTGACTAAAACTCTCAGACCTTACTTCCCTTTTCAGTAAAATGGGGATGATAACAATCTTACATATCTCCAGGATTATTGTGAAGTTCAAATGAGATAACAGATCAAAGAACTTCAAAAATCTTGAGATGATTAATAAATGAGAGATATGATTATTGTAATTATTATTTGAATTTACATGAATGAGCACATATGCCAAGGGGTTTTAGAATTCTCCCCTCTACATAGTTGATGTTACACAATTTTTCCCTTGCTACTTATTTAGTGAAAACTATATTACATTTTGAATTTCTCATCTGAGTTTGTCAATTCTCAGATCTCACACTGTGGTTACTTCTTCCATCAATAGAGACTGTGAATCATCTCTGTAATAGTGTCAAAGACTATTCAGTTTCCTGAGACACATGGAGGGAGAAGCAATTTGCCAGGACTGAACACCTCATGGGATTAGGGAGTGGAATTTGAATTCAGATTTTCCTAATTCTAAGGCCATCGTGATGCTTCAAATTAAATTTTGTTTTTCAAAAAAAAGCAGTAGAGGCAGAAGGAATAGAAAATGAAAAAGGAAAATGAGGGTGTAAGGAATGGGATGGATTGGTAAGGTCAATACTAATCTCACTTGAGTGCTCTTTTATGAATCGGGCCTTTTGAGATGAGAATTTTATTATTAGAAGAAAAATGAACCCACTTCCCTTATGCTCTTGGTAATAGAAATGTTCTACTTTATAAAATCTTAAGCTTATTATTTTTAGCTTGGTAACACATGAAACATTTGCTGCTATAATCGCTGTAATTGAAGCACTGGAGATATGGAAAATTGCCATCCATTACCACAAATGATAATGGCTGTATGTTTTAACCTTGATGAATGGAACCAAAATTATGCCACATCACTATCAACAGATATCTGTAGAGGGGCTACATGCATATATATATATATATATATATATATATATATATATATATATATGTATACACACACACACACACACACACACACACACACACACACACATACCCTTTAGGTACAACATTGGGTGCTTGACTAAGCTCATTTGAAAATTCACCAAGTGACCCATAAAAGACAGAAGTGGTTCTCCTTCAGAACATGGAAAAGGCCAGTGATTTGGAACTCAGAACCTACTTTCTCATTGAAATAATGATACAAATGATGATAGCCAGGTTCCTGAGTTAACTGCTAAATTCTTCATCTACAAAGTAGGTGAACTATATCGTTGACTAAAAATAGGTGAATAGAACTGGGCCTTATTTTTTGCCCATTCTGACTTAGACATTAACTTTAAGGAGAAGAAAAGATGGGTATAACTTTAGGATATTAGGGTCCTTTGGGGCAAGAGTTATTTTTAATCATAAATACCAACATCATGACATCATACTTTTTAAACATTTCCAGGACAAATAGTTACTAGATATCAATGAGGGAAGGGCCTGTGTCAATTTTCACAGTGAAAATAAGAAAAATATAAATTCAAAGTCACCAGAACACTGTCTGGAACAGAGAAGATCCTCAATAGTTGAACTGGATAATGTGATCATCAGTGATCTAAAATTGAGAACACAGCACTATGGTGACCTATTATTGGTTGTGGTTTTTGGTTATCTATAAGGGCAGCTAGGTGACAGTGCATAAAGTCCTGGATCTGGAGTCAGAAAGACATCTCATTGTGTTCAAATACAGCCTCAAATCCTGTTTGTCTCAGTTTCCTCATCTATAAAATAAACTGGAGAAGGAAATGGCAAACCTTCCAGTATCTGCCAAGAAAACCCCAAAGGAGACCACAAGGAGTCAGACATCACTGAACAATAAGGTTATCTATTCCTCTAGCTGTTAGAGGCAAAGCTCCATCCTTGCTTGAATCCCTTTGTCCTCTTTGTTCTGATTTTCACCTACTTCCACTCCTCAGTCCAGGGTCACCCCACCAGCATCTACTATGTACTGTTTCCATTTCTATTTCTTTCAGTGGGTGACCCATGTTGGAGAAATTTGGACAGCTCTTCTGAACGAGATCATTCCAAAAAGAAATTAGCCAATCTAAACTGTTGCATAGCAACCTTTTGTTTCTCCCCTTATCTCTTCTGTAGTAATTCTTCTAAATCTTATCCTCAAGTCCTCAGTTTCACAGTACTATCCCTCATTCAGCAAATGATCATGATGATGGTAGCTTAGCAATTTTAAAGTTTGTAAAGAGTTCTATATTGATCTCCAATCTTCAAAGTGCTCATTTGATTTTTGTAATAACCTTTGTATGTGGGTCCTACTATCACCTTTTTTACTGATTAAGAAATTGAAGCACAAAGAAGTGACTTGCCATATATATATATATATGTGTGTGTGTGTGTGTGTGTGTCAGAGGCAAATTTCAGACTTCTCTTCTTCCCTCAAATTCCCAGTATTTTAACCACTGCATCACCTTGCTGCCCCTCACCTCTTATTTTATTAAGAAAAATCAAGGTATGAATTCAATCCCATTTCCCAAGCTCACTTTTTTCCCAATATCATTAGCCATCCTATTCATCTTTGCTTAAGTCTTTGAAGAAGAAATGCCTTTTTTTTTTACCAGATCAATGATAATCCACATCACTATAATTCCTCTGTATTCTCTCTCTCCTGACTCTGCCAAATTACTTGTACACAGCTAGGTGGCCCTGTGGAGAGAGTTTGACACTTGGAGGCAGGAATACCCGGGCCTGATTCTTGCCTCAGACATTTACAAACTATGTGGGCTTGGACAAATCCCTTTCTCTCTAATAACTCTCTCTATATGTATTATAATAATAATTATTATTATCATTGCTATCATTATTATTATTATCTGGTTAGACCTTGGACAAATCACTTAACCTTTGCCATATGCAAAAAAAGTTTCCCAAATGCAAATTTGGGCTAACGATATCATCTACCTCACTGGGATGTTGTGACTATCAAATGAGATAAGATATATGAAGCACTCTGTAAACCCTGAAGAGTCATTTATAAAATAATTACTAATGTTCTACAGAAATGTCAGCTAGAAATATTGACTTATTGAGAAATATCGCTATAAAGATTTTACATATTAGCAACAACATTGTGAATTGAGCAACGATGATGACTGCAGCTCCTCTCAGCAGTTCCGAAATCTAGGACAACCATGGGAGATCTGTTATGGAAAACACCATTCACATCCAGAAGAAAACCAAAGAAAACAAAACCCCCCCCACAGAATTTGAATGTATGCTATATTCATTTTTTAAAAACTTCTTTTATGTTTTTACTTCCTAGCCTATGGTTTTCTTTTTTTTATGTTTAATTCTAATTCCTCATATATAAAATGATTAGTATGTAAACATGCTAAACACAAAGAACGTGCACAACTTTTACTAAACTATTTGTCACTGTAGGGAGGAGGGGGAGTAGAAAGAAGTATAACTTATAAATATGCAACTGGACGAATATTGAAAAACTTTCATAGCATGTAATTGGAAAATAAAATAAACTGTCAATCAAGATGAGTGTCATCATCTCTTCACCTCCATCTCTCTTCTGATTCCCTTGAAATCTAGCATCTAGTTCCACCATCTCTCGAAAAGTGGTGAACTGCTAATGCAAATGCATTTTCTTAGTTTTTAACTATCTTGACTTCCCTGACATTTTGGACCATACCCTTTCCCTAGATATTCTCTGCATACTTGAAGTCAATAAATTGATTTTCTCTTGACTCCTTTTAGGCCTTCCTGATTGCTTCTTCTCAAGTATTTGTTGATTAATTATCCTCAGCCTCCTGCCCTCTCATTGAAACCCTCCCCTCAAGGTGCCTTACAGATAAGGCCCAGAGAGGTTAAATAGGCCCAAGGTCATGCAGATAATGAGTGGCAGGGTCAAAAATGGAATCCAGTTCTCTTGACCCCAAATTCAGTGTTACATCATAACACCCTGATTCCAAGCACCTCATATGAGGCTGATTGTATACAGATATAAATACAGATACAGAGATAAAAACAAAATACTCTGTTTTCTTCAAGAAGTCCATATTCTCTGGGGAGTAAATATATTTTCAGATAAGTATACACAAAATACACAAGTGTTTATGTATCTATATATCTATATAGTTAATCCTCAACTTTCATAGGGGTAATATTCCTAGAAAATGGCATGAAAGTAAAAACACAAATATGATACATTGTACCTCTGGGAAATAGGGGGTTAAATTCCTGCAAGCACCAAAAATTTCAATCTTTCTGAGATTGTTGAAAATACTCTTTTCTGCATAGAATTCTTGGTAACAAAATATTAATTCTGATAATACATAAGTTTGCTAAAACAATAACCATAAAATAACCCATAACCTGTAGAACACAAATAAAATTGGTAACATGCAAAACATATTTTCTCACTGGTAATTCCCTAGAATTCTGTGACCTTTTGTGCTAACATCTGAATAAAACACCACAGATTTCAGATAATATTCACCTTTTGTATTTTATGAAATCTACTTTCCCATAAGTGCTGTACAGTAAATTCAATTCATAAAGCTGCAACATGTTTTTACACCTGTGTCACCTTCCACTGTGTCAGATAGGGTATGAGGGTATTTTGCAGTATACTATATTGCTGTAAACCTTTCTACAGTGGCCATCCTCCTAAAACAAATGGAGAGGTTGCTGGGACTTCAGTTGTTGCTATCAGAAGATGCCAAACCTGGCAAGGTCTCAACATCACCTCTCCCACTTTGTCCTTCATGACATAATACTGAAGATTATGAAGGACAGACTGACTTGAAATAACCCTTTAGAAATATCTGATCTGGGACCCTTTTGAGATCCTCAGGGGTCTCAGGGTATGGGAGCATAGTAGAAGCAAGCTGACATTTAAACTTGAGGTTGGAATCAATGAGGGGATTGGCAGCCTCATTGTTTCTAGCCAGCTGGTCGATTAGGTCAACAGTGATTGTAGACATCCTGTCAGAAAGTTTGTTTATCTAACACCTTTATTTTTTCACTGTCACATGACTGACTTTGTACACAAATTTAGAGTCCAAATAACTTGCACCATGTTTTGGGGGTGTGATTGCAACACAAACTTGAGGATTAAAGTTAAAAATGAAAATACACAATGAATGCATGGGGAGCTCTTTACAATGATAGAATGAACAAGACCAGTGGAGCACCCAGTAGCTGCTCCATAATCTTGTAGGCATTATGTCTCTCTCTCTCTCTCTCTCTCTCTCTCTCTCTCTTTCCTATTGCTCATAGTACTGGATGTATGCAGTCACCAAATGTGAAAATGAAATGAGGTTACTAATAAAATCACCTGAATACTTGAAACTGAAATAAGCAAAAGAGTGCTGAATATTGACTGTATCCATATAATGCATAAATAGTTCATATATGAAATAATATATGATGTATAGCATATAAAGACAAATCTGGGGGAAGCTAGGTGTCACAGTAGATAGAGCACAGGCCCTGGAGTCAGGAGTACCTGAGTTCAAATCTGACCTCAAACACTTAATAATTGCCTAGCTGTGTGACCTTGGGCAAGTCACTTAACCCCATTGCTTTAAATAAATAAAGAAAATAAAAAAAAGACAAATCTGACACAAAATATGGGGTAATAGAATTAGACAAGGAAAATTTGAGAAAGGAGAGAACACTTACAGTTGGAAGGAGGATAATAGAAAATTTGCTGCAGAAAGTGATACCTGAACTGAGACTTGAAGGAAGATCAGAAATTTCTGAAAGTCAGAGCTGAAGAAAGACATTCTAGACAAGGGGATGGCGTGTACGAGTATGCAGAGGCACTATGTGATAGGTACTTGCTTTCACTTTTGGTTTTATATCTTCACCTACTCTCTTTAACCCAGTGCTTTGCATGTAAAAGTGCTTCATAGATTCTTGTGGAATTGGGTTTTAAATTTGATGAGCCATTAATGGTTGGAATGTAGAATGTACGCTGCAGAGGGAAGCTAATGGCTACTTCCTATTTCTCACTATCCTTTTTCTTCTCAGTTGGGAGTCAGAGAGTTTTATGACCAGAAATGTTTTTAGAGGTCATTAAGCACATTTTTATTTTATTTTATTTTTTGGTTTTATAAGTGAGGAAACTGAGGCACAGCATGGTTAAGATAGCTAAGTGACTTTCTGAGAAGTATCAGAAGCAGGATTTGAATCTAGATCTTTCTGACTCCAAATTCAAATGATCTATTTTCTACACCATTGGGGTGGGCTGGGAAATGGGCAAAAATAGTAAGACGGATTTGTGTTTTGCTTTTGTAGCATAATGAATGCCTTATTGGAGTGAAAGTTGTCATGTTGCATGGCAGATGACCTTGTATTCAGAGGATTATAAGATCCTCTTGAAGACAGGGAAATCTAAGTTCAGATTTGACTTTATCTTGACTAAATTACTTAAATTCCCTGAACCTCAGTTTTCTTCCCAGAAAAATGTGATGTGAAATTGTGAGAATTGAGTGAACCACACTGACCCCATTTTGTGATTCATTTCTGGATCTAGCTCAGTTCCCATTCTATCTAATTATAGATCTAATAAACACAGACAATTTCCTCTTTAACCCATTCTGCACGTGTGTGCACACACACACATACATACATACATGAATATACATATGCATACACAGATAGTCCCCTCTTAAACCCATTCCCAATAAGAGTAGTTTTCCAGAACTATGAACCCTCCTCTAATCCCTTAGTATCAATTCATCATTTGTATAAAAAATTTACTTTTTATCTTTCCCTACACCATTTCCCTTTTTATAATCACATTATACTCATCCCTATCTCTATCTTTCTTTCAAACTACCCATTTACTAATGACAATCTTAGACGTATGTTTCATGTTTCCACATATAAATAGTAATCAATTTATCTTATTGAGGCCCTTTTAGTTAGTCTTTGATGTTTACCTTATATTTCTCTTGGATCCTGAATGTCAAATTTTCCATTATGTTCAAGTCTTTTTTGCAATAAAATCCTGAAAATCTGATAGTTCATTGAATGTCCTTTTTTTTTTCTTGCTCAGGACTAGGCTTAACCTTGCTGTTATGATATTTTCAGCTTCAACCCCAGTTTTTTGCTCTTTAATATATAGTGTTCTAAGAATTGTGGTCTTTTAATGTAGCCGTTGTTAGGTCTTGTGCAATCCTAATTGTGGCTCTGCCTTATTTATTTTTTCCTTATTGCTTGTAATATTTTCTCCTTAACCCGTGAGTTGCAGAATATGGCTATGATATCCCTGTAAGTTTTCCTCCTATGTTCTCTTTCAGGCGGTGATAGGTGATTTTTTCCTGTTTCTACTTTTTCTTCTTCTAACACTCCAGGACAATTTTCTTTGGTCATTTAATGTATTGTTGTATCAAGAATTTTTTCATCATAGTTTTCAGGTAATTCAATTATTCTTATGTCAATATCAATTTGAGGAGGTCAGATACCAATTTGTTTTCAAATGGCATGGATTGTTTAAAGATTTATATGCTTGAAAAGCTAAACCTTTGTTCCCTTAGTTATTTCAGATTTCACCCATCATGGGGGGGAATCAAACCTACTTTGAATGGTTATTATGCAGT
Source organism: Macrotis lagotis (assembly GCF_037893015.1). NCBI lineage: Eukaryota > Metazoa > Chordata > Mammalia > Peramelemorphia > Peramelidae > Macrotis > Macrotis lagotis. The sequence goes on along the minus strand of NC_133663.1, from coordinate 39,559,367 downwards.
TCTAAAGAGATAATATATGTAATACTCTTTGTAAACTTCAAAAAATGCTACAAATGTCAATTGTTATCATTATTCTCTTTTCCCTCTCCCCCTTCCCCCACTTTATAGACTAATGAAGTTAATTGACTTATCCAGATTCATTCATGAAGACATTTTTAGAAGGAGGATGTCAAGGTTGTCTGATTTGAAAGACCCCATGGAATAATAAAAGAAAACTGGGTTTTGGCTCAGAAGATTTTAGTATAAATCCTATTTATCATCTGTGTGACCTTGAGCAAGTCACTTTACTTTGGTGGAACTCAGTTTCCTCATCTATTTTAGTAGATGACCTAGAAGAGTTCTTTTAACTCTAAATCTAATGTTAAATCTTTGTGTTCTTTCCAGTAGGCTATTGTTTGATGTGGTCTGTTTATGGAGCATTTCCTTTCCTAGGGAATACTTCCTCGATGCCTTTCAGATTTTCTGCATATCCTGGAGAAGTAGGGAAAAAATAGCAAATTTCCAAAGATTGCTTCTTGGGAGGTTTGGTTCATGAACTTGTCTTATCTTGCTAATAAACTCAAAGACTTGATTGACTTCAGTTTCCTCTCCTTTTATCTTGAAATATTTGTTGGCAAAGTATTTAAAGGTCATGGGGAGTACCTATAAGACTTTTATTTAAATAATCACTTGTAAAAAAAATTCCTTCTAAACTCTACTGTCTAGAAATGTATTGGAAAGGAGGATGAATGTTCTACCTTTCAGGAGTTCATTAATAGAGTTTCTGTGGCATTAAGTAATGGAAACATGGTGAGTAAAGTCACAGTTCCATTTTACATCAAACACTTCTCTTGCCTCATATATGATAAATGAAGCACATGACTTGCTTGGGGCAGAATGTTTTATTAAAATGTTTTTCTTTGTTCTTTTTGCACAGGTTGTCCATAGTGTCTTAGTGGGTTTGTCTGCTTGACATCTCTCTTTTTTGAGATTCTACACATAATTAGAATAGTCATTGAATATAATGTTAATTTCTTTCTAATCTTTTTTTTGATTCAATTCAATTTATAGAATTTATAGGATCACGTGTTTAGATCTGTGATGAACTTTAGAGGCCATCTAGTCAAATGCCCTAATTTTTCATATAGGGAAACTGAGACTTAAAGAGATTACTTGCCAAATTAACACAATTTGAATTCAGGTACTCTGACCCCAGAGCTAGTGCTTTCTTTTATGTATGTCTATATGTGAATGGTTGTATAAATGTTTCTTTGTTCATTATTTTATTAGGCTTTAATATCATATATCTCGAGTTGGAAGAGACCTCAAAGTCTCTTAATTTGCCTCATTTTCCAGATGAAGAAACTGATGCCTGGAAAGAGGAAGTAACTTTCCCACAACGACAAGATGCTAAGTGACAGGCAGAATTTGAACCCAGGTCCTCCAAATTCCATTCTATTAAATTCAAAGGGGGTGGAGAGGGGAAAGGTAACCTAGACATATTTGTAGATAGAAAGGGAGTCACCTGGGGTGATGTCAAAATTGAAGATATAGGAGGTTGGAGGATGATTAATGGAACAAGATCCTGGAGATGATGAGATCAAGGGACAAGTAGAAGGATTGGTCTTGGAAAGAAAGTGGAGATTTTCATCCTCTAAGAAAAAGGACATTAAGAAGGAGCCAAGATGCTGTGAATTCAAATCTGGTCACTGATCTACTGACCTGAGATCATAGGCAAGAAGCTTAAATCTATTATTGCTCTAAGCAGTTCTAAAGAAGCTATATTGCCAGACAGAATTCATCTTGCCTGGGAAGAGCAAACTTTAGGTTCCCTACATGAATGAATTCATAGTAGAATCCTTATATCTATATGGTGGGCTCTATGCAAAGACAAAAGGGAAATGGTCCCCACCTTCAAGAAGTTTGTTTTCTATTGGGGGATGATAAAGCCCAATTCAGAGAAAGAAGTACAAAATATGAGTAATGGAAATATAAAGTAGAAAACTTCAGGAAGAGGAGAGAAATCATAAAGTGAAGTGGGAATCCAAATGGGATTATCAATATTAACTTCTCACAACTGGCTGTCATTTTTATCTTGAGAAATACGAAGTGGTAAAGGAGTGCTTGTCATTTAAAGTCCTTCAAACTCAGTCCTTCAGTCTGCTAATCTAACCATGCAAATCATACAATCTAAGGTCCCCCTCAAACTTGTCTTTCCATTGAATGCTTCATTCCACCTCTCATCCCCAAGTCTTTGCTTTGACTTTGTCCATGCTTGGAACACTGTCCCTCTTCGCCTCTACCTCTTAGAATCCTTGACTCCCTTCCAAGGCTCAGCTTTGATGTTACTCTAGTCAGGCCTGTCCTGATTTCTCTAGCAAGGCACCCCCATCAGTTTGTATTACCTATCTTTCTGTTTCCTTTACTCCTAAAATGGAAGCTCCTTGAGGGGCTCTTTTTCTTTTGGTCTTTATGTTGCCAGAGTCTAGAATTCTATTTAGCATATAGTAGGTGCTCATTAAATGCTGGTTGAATAAATGAATTATTTTGGTATCCTTTTCCAAGGTCTTTTTGCCAAAAGACTCCCTGTTCTAGGATAGAGGGGAGACATGCTGAGCCTCTATACCCCCTGGTGTAGCCCTTCACCAAGGGGAAGAAGTAAACAGAAGCCTCCTGTGGTCAGGTGTTTGACTTCAGAAATTGGACAAGTTGTGAAGAAAGTCAGTTTCTTTTCAAGGTGCTCATTGGTTTGTTTATTTTTTAGCTGTCTTCTAATCCTAAGAATACCTAGCATTTACTTAGCTCTCAAAGGTTTGCAAATCACTTTATATAAGTTATTTATAGAAAGTCTGGAAGCTAGTTGCTATTATCATGCCCATTTTACCGATGAAGAAACTGAGGCAGAGAAAGATTATTTTATTTTATTAATTTTATTAATGCCTATGTTCCAGAACCTGTGCTAGTTCAGAAATTTTAGTGATAGCGAAATAGAATTTCTTTGTATTTTTCTCCCATATTCTGGCCAAAGGAAATTAGTTTAATTAGAAAATGAAAAACAAGTTAAAACTTCATTTATATTTGGGAATCTTGAATTTTACACAAACCTTAGAGTACTAGGAAATGCCAACTATTATTATTATAATTATATGTCTAATGGGGTAATCAGGGAAAAGTCCCTGATATTTTCTGACTTGAACATATTCCATATTTCAACACAGGTTGTGGTTGTTTAGCTATTTCAATCAATTTTTTTTGAACCCATTTGGGGTTTTCTTGGCAAAGAAGTGTCATTCCTTTCTGCTCATTTTACATATGACAAAACTGAGGCAAATAGGGTTAAGTGACTTGGTCAGAGTCTTCTTGATTCCAAACCCACCTAGCTGCCTATATATATATATATATATACTTATGGATCTATGTATTACATTACCTCTCCCCACCCTCCACCCCCCAATCATGAAGAAAATGTAGGCTCCTAGAGGGCAGGGATTTTTTTTCCTTCTATCTACAAATATCTACAAGCTATTTCCTCTTCCCCCTCCCCACAGCTCCTCTAATGTCTTTAGTATACTGGACTCCTGGGATTAGAAACCCCCTCTATTGAATGCAGATCAACATCTATCTTTGGATTCCTAGTACAAAATATATTACCTTCCTTAGATGGCCTTTAGAACATTCTTATAGATTGATTATTCAGATATTCCTAGTAATATCTTAAAATTAAAATAGTTAAACTTAGATTTTGAGCAACTATTTTTTTAAAAAGATGCTGCTTTAGGTCATCTGTAAGAATCAAATATCAAGAAACCATAGGTATTTCTTTCCATCAGATAACTGTTATCATGGCCAATCCTTTCCTTCACCCCCCCCACCCTTTGTGGATTCAAAGAGAGAGAGCCTTGGCTAAAGTTCATTGATTGAACTTCAAGGTTGATTTTGTCCTCTATTCTCTATTTATCCAGTATATATGCCAGTGGCATTCTTCACTGAGGACTTCTGTTCCCTAGGTTTTCTTACTACCAGCTTCCTTCCAGGGAAGCAAACTGCTTGGAGTGAAAGAATCATATCTTTTCTTGGAATTTCAAGTCTCTTCTCTACCCCTACCCCCCACCAAGAGAAGATTCAAAATGTTCCCTTTCTTGGGAAGGATAAAACTCCCATGACTCATAATCATTGAAGGTTTCCATCATCATTTTCTTCTCTCTGATCCCCCCTGCACTTCCTTCCATTTCACCTTTCCCATCTGCTTCTCAGGCTAGAAATTCTTTATTTGACTTTTAGGTTTCTAACAGACTCCTCAAAATAATCCTCAGTAACTAAATTCTCCTGACCACCCCAACTCTTTTCTATTAAGTTCAAACTTCTTTATTTCCTTCTTCTTAGAGGATGAAGTATTTTCACTTTCTTTCCAAGACTAATTCATCTACTTGTGCCCTTAATCTCATCATCTCTAGGATCTTATTCCATTGATCATTTTCTATCTTTCCTAGATCTTCAGTTTTGATATCTCCACTGATGACCCCCTTTCTATCTACAAATATGTCTAGGTGACCTTTCCCCTCTCCTTCCCCTTTATCTTGGACTAGTCATGTGATTTCATTGATAAAGGAATTCCTGGGGAGAGGAAAAATCCCATTATTAATGTAAACAGATAAACATCTATTTTTCATCCCAGAACCTCAGAGGACTCTGAGACATTAAATGACTTTCCCAGTATGTAACAATGTTGGGATTTGAACCCAGATCTTTCTGGGCTCTTCTTCCACTTTACTTTTGAGAATATTTTCTAAAAAGAGGATATCTAGATGTCTAAGCCAATTTTGATGGATTGGCCTTTCCAAGGTCCTTAAACTCTCTTCTAACTCCAACAATTTCTGAATCTCTGAAGAGAGGGAACATGATTTATAGTGCAAATAACATTGCACTTGGGTTCAAAAGTCCTAGCTTTTAATTCTAGCTCCCCTATCCCCAAGCCTGCCCCCCCTTCTCTCCAACTCTCAGCTTCCATAGCTTCCTTTATGACTCAACTCATCTCATTTTTTTGAGATTACTTTTCATCTAAACTGTATTTATCTTGTATATGCCTAGTTATTTTCATCATCCCTCAAAGAATTTGGGTTCCTTGGGGACAGAAACTATTTTTGCTTTTCTGGTCACAGATCAGTCTAGTTTCATGAAAATAGTACCTTATATATATTTTTTGACTGATTGACTACTCACTAATGATATGACCATGGGCAGGTCAGTTTACCCCTTGAGCCTCAGCTTTCTCATCTCTAAAATGAGGGTAAGATGCTTCCAATTAAGTGTGTATTGATGATCATTATTGCATTCCTAGTAATAATGGCTAAAACTCCATTCCTGCCCAGTCATTTAGCCTGCAAGTTTCTTGAAGGTAGGGCATATGTTTTTTCGAAATTTTCTATATTCTTAACCCTTGGAACAATGCTCTGCACACAATGGGCACTTAATATTGTTGAATTGCATGATATTAAGCCCCAAAGTACAGGTGAGCTGAATGTTGACTCAGTCATGTTGATTAAATTGTTTGGCCAAGTCTTCAGCCTTGATTGAAATAATGTCTGAAAGGAAATTGCTTTATCTTTTTAATACTCTGAAGATTTTCATCAAAGCCAAACCATCAGTGCTCTAATCTGAGGAATTTAGTAGCATGGGGTAGGTCAACTGGTTTGTGAACATAATTTGAGTCACCAAGACTTGGGTCCTTTTTAACTGATGCCTGCTTAATGGGATGTTGTAGGCAAGTCACTCAACCTTTCAGTGAAAAAGGACTCAAAGTTATAAAGAATTTGGAGGCTAGTTTTCTTAGCAAGAGTTCCCTTCCTCAATGAAATCATAGATCTGGACTAAAAAAATACTGAGAGAGAAATGGAGGACTTTATTCTTTATGACTGCCAACATTCACCAAAGTATATGAAGGTAAATGATCTTTATGTTCAAACATAGGCTATTTCAACATAAATAAAACATTATTCAACATTGAACATTATTCATTGAAATTCATTGAAATATCACTCTGCTCTTATGCTTCTCACCTGGCAATGGGTACTATGTGTCTGGCCTCAATCCCAGAGGTATTCATGAAATTCCCCAATGACTTTTTATAGGACAAGGTTGATTTTTGACTTTTGATGTTTGGAAACCCAATTGGCACACCGCCTTGAGAGGTTTGATGGCAGATGAAAGTAAAGAGGAGATGACTGTAACCCCTGCCAGGTCTGTTGGAAAAACTCATTACCTTCTTATTGGATTTGTATTTGTTCCTGAGCATGGGATTCCACTAAAGATAGGATCTTGGACTTGCTGATGGGTCGATAAGAAGGCTTTTTGCCAGCTTATTCATTTCACTTGGTGTTTAGAGGATCTGGCATTATTTTTTTATATTTGCTTGGTGGGAAATTGTAATTCAAAAACACCTCTGGAGACTCTACATGGAGTCCCATTCTTGATTATATAGCTGTGTGGTATGATAAGAAAAGCATTGGTTCTAATGCCAAAGGCCTGGATTCAAATTCTATGTCTGACATTTATTAACTGAGGAAGTTATTTAATTTTCCTGAGACTCAGTTTCCTCACCTAGAAAATGAGGAAGGGAATGGACTAGTTGGCCTTTGATGTCCTTCTCAGCTCTAGATATATGACCCCAGATTATTTAATTTCCTTAAACCTCGGTTTCCTCCTTTGTAAAATGAGGAGGTTGGATCAAATTGCTTCTGAAGTCCCTTATAACTCTACATTTAGGATCGTGTAAGTGGTGATTCCATTGTTGGGAGACTTCTATTGACCTCTGTAGATCCCAGAGGTCAAGGGAATTTACCTGCCATAACAAACAGCTGCCTGTGTTTATCTTGTGGTGCCCAAGCCCCTGGGGATGAGCCTTTCTGAACACAACTAGGCCAGCTTTTGGATGATTGGCATAGAGACTCTTACCAGGCCAATTCTTGAAGTCTGGGTGGCTTAGTAGAACTAGTCTGAGTCTCAAGGTCATGAAGACTTCTGTCTCCCTAAAGAGACGATGCAGCAGGATGGAAGTCTAGAACATTGCTTTTGCCCAGGGTACATATAGCTTTCTCCACAGGAGCTCCATATTTATTCATCTGAGAAATATTTATGCAAAGAACTATGTGAGGAATGGGAATAATCATAGGACCTCAAAGACAATTTATTTCATCCCCTTCTTTCTACAGATGAAGAAATTGAGGTTTGGAGAGGTATAGTATTTTGGGTCATCAATCTGGAACCAAAAGGGCTCAGACACCATCTGGTCCCTCCCACTCACTTTCCCATGATCCAAGGAAATTTAATGACTTGACTAAGATCATATAGCTAATAAGTATCCAAATCATGATTTGAATCCAGATCCTTTCCCAAATAAACCACTCCATCCACTCTGCTACACTACCTTCTGGAGAGGTCTATAGAGGAATCAAAAGCATCTACTTTGTTTCAGTGGAAGTTGATTAACTTTGGTGGTTTTATGATTGCAAAGTCCTGCCCATTCCCAGCTGGGAGTAACTGGGAATTGAACTTCCTGTCTTTTTCCCTGGCTGCCTGCCACTAAGGGAGGCATTAGGGACATGGTGTCATTGTGCAGTGCTCTCAGTGATTCTGCAAAAAAGGTTCTCATTAAAAACCAATAACCCTCTGTGACAATTCCTTATACCTGAGAATCTTGGATCACCACAAAGAATCAAAACGGTAGGTGACTCAAAGGACAATGGAATACTGGGCAGGAACTTTTCATATACTTTGCATTCTAGTCAGAATGGTCTTCATGCTATTCATTGTATATAATATCTTATCTCCTACTTCCAGACCTTTGTATAGGTTGTCTCCTGGCATAGGAATACTCTCCCTCCTTATTTCTGAATCTTTATCTTCCTACAAGGCTCAGTTTGGATATAATTTCCTAGTTAAGTCTTTTCTGATTTTCTCTTGCAGCACCTCCCCAGTCTTTCCAGATTGTTAGAGAATTCTCCTTCTTAAATTATTTTTTGTATTTCCTTCTCTGTGTACATACCCTCATATTGTAAGCTCAGTTGAGGAAGATGCTCATTTTCATGTCTGTTTCCTCCATCATCATCATCATCCTCAACATCACCATCATCATTATCATCATCATCATTAGCAGCAGCAGTGGCAGCAACAACAAACATTTATATAATACCTACTATGTAATATATACTGTGCTAAACACTCTACAAGTATTATCTCATTTGCTCCATACTACATTTTCTCCTTACCTGGGAGATGGACGCTCTTATCTTCCTTTTACAGATGAGGAAACAGTCAAATTGAGGTTAAGCAACTTGCCCAGAGCAACAAAACACATAAATATCTAAAGCTGGATTTGAACTCAAAACAGGCAGACTGTGCTGCTTAGTTACCTCATAGTAGGTGCATAATAAATCCCTGAATTGAATTGAATATTAAGGCAAAGAGAGTTAAAACATATTATTATGCTAGCAATGGAATGCTCATTACCAAGGATATGTATGACCAGAAAAAGTGTTGGGTTGGCCCTATGGTAAAAGGAAGGGATTCTAAATGGACAAGCTAAGGAGAGCTCTGATATCCATAAAATGTTAAAAAGATCCAGAAATAGCTCCCAAGTTTTCAGCATGGTGTTTTGGAAAAAAAGAGATTGAAACCAGAGCCAGAGTTTGAATGGATTTGAATGCTAATTCTTCTTTTGAGTTGTGTGACTTTTGGAAGTCACTTCAATATCTCTTTCTCAATTTACTCATCAGCAAAATAAAGGAATTGGACTAAAAGTGATCTCTAAAATTCCTTTCAGTTCTAAATCTAGGATGTTAGGGAGAAAACAGAGTAGAATAGATAGGCTCTGAAGCCACAGATCCTGGGTTCAAAACTCAATTATGATGCAAACTTCCTGGGTGTCCTTGGACAAATTATTTATTTAACTTTTCTGGGTCTCAGCTTCCTCATCTGTATAATTAAGGGATCTGGCCTCTGAGAACCTTTTCATATTTGATTCTAGGATTCTGTGATTTCTGTGCAAGATTAATAATTGAAATTGAGAAATCTCTGACATACTGGTTAGGTGACCTGGGAAGGTCAATTAAATTAACTGAAATAACAGTGAACTACACAACTCTCTAAGATGGTATACGGAGGAGTTTCTAATTTGAAGTAGTGGAGGAAGTTTCCCTACTTGGAAGTTTCTTATACTGATATGATCAGATCTACTACCTCTCCCCCTTTGATCTTATTCTGGGCAGAAGAATTTATGGGAAGACATGGCTGAGAACTGCTCAGGAGGAAAAGATAGTATTATCACCTGAACAAGTGGAGGGGGTGGTTATATTGACTGTAAGCTCCTTGAGGGCAGGGATCCCATTCATTTTTGCTTTGTATATTTCATAGACCCCTGCTTAGTACTGGGTTAAGGTCTTGAATAAATGCTTATTAAATTACATCAGAGATCAAATTAGGGATTCAACAAAGTAAGAATAAAGCATTTCTTGAGATGAATTTATCATTACCTTAACTCTTCTTACAGGAAATTCACTGGCACCTTTTTCTGTTAGACTGATTAACACCTTCTTTGATATATATTATTGTATCATTACTCCAGATGAATTCTCAGGTGTTAATTTTTTTTTATTCCTAGGAATATTATTAGCATAAATTCCTATTCATCGAGAAGAATTTTTTTGGAAACTCCTATCTCTCCTCCTGCTTGAGATTTGGAGGTGTTAGAAATATAGTGCAGTTCAATTTGCATTTATGTGGTTGGGCCTGGAGGGTATTACTATGTCACTAGAAATTAACCACAGGAAATCATTGATATTACTGTCTTTTAGCTGAGTTTCTAGTCAGAGCTCTCTGGAAGGGAGGGCTTAAAGTTATGGGTGCACCTGAGGGTGTGGGGCAAAGATAAACCTGTTGTTGGGGTCTCTCAAAAACCTTAGTTTATTTCCTTGCTGTTAGTTAAATGGAGCATGGTAATTTCCACACCTTGGGATTCTCATTTCTCCTTCTCTCTACATGAGAAAATCATCTTTTCATGAAATTTGGGGTGTCTCAGGAGCTTTCTGCTTCTATCTTCTGCTATATGAATTGCCATTTTTTTTTCAGCTGAGAATCCTCTATGGGGTGAAACCTTCTGTTCAGGAAGTACAGATTTGTCATTTTGAGGATTGTGAGGTCACATGGATAGTCTGAAGCTGATTGTGGACTCAGGGTGATTGACTCTCTCCTGGAGAGCCCAATTCTTCTGAACAGGAAACACTATATATTATTAGAAATTCTGCTAAATTTGTTCTGCATAATATCTTGCCTGCTACATTTCCTCCCTTTATTATTTTCTTTCTTCCTTTTGGAGAGCCCTTTACAAAAGACCCCCAGCAAAAATTCAAGATAAGGTCAACCAACCTTCCCTACAATCTTAACTGATGTTCAATTCTTTCCCAATAGTTCTTAGAAGCTTTCTCTTTCACTTCATCAACACTGAGGTCCCTTCCTGCTGTGCCATATCATTTTCAATTTCTTTTTCTGCTGTTATATCTTCCTCTTTCAAATAAAGGCAAAAAAGGCAGTGTGGTGCAGTGGAAATAACAGTGACTCTTCAGTCAGAGGAATTGGTTTTAAGTCCCACTTCTGATGCTCACTTCCTGTGTGAATGTGGGCAGGGCACTTCACTTTCCTGGGCTTCTATTTCATCATTTGTAAAATGAGGGTGATGGGTTAGATGTCCTTCGACATTCATTCTAGTTCATAGATTTCTATGATTTTTATGACTGTGTAACTTTGGGAAAGTCACTCAATTTCCATGAGTTTCAGTTTTCTCATTTGTAGAAAAGGACTTGAGGGCCTCTAAGGTTCCTTATGGGTCTATGAGCCTATGATTTATATATATATATAATATATATATATATATATATATATATATATATATATATATACACACACACTCACATATATATTCATTTATTAAGTGCCTACTATTTGCCAATCTCTGTGCTGGATAATAGAGAGAGTGAGACAAAGTGAAACAGTCCATGCCCTCAAGTAGCTTACATTTTACTGGGCTATATCATCCTCCATGACTTTCAAGACACTAAAAATGTTTCAGGTTCTTTCACATATCTGTCTCATACTTATCTAACGTAGGATTGATGCGAATTTGGATATATCCTGTTTGTATCCAATTACTGACGTGAATAGTTTGTTTATGCAAGAATTAAAATCCATCCGCACAAATATATCCTTTGTATCCCAAGGTTATCTTTTGCCTGGAAAGGAATATTTAAATAGTAGGCACTTAATGATCCTCTACAGAGTTCATTAGAAAGCTTAGTATTCAAATCAGCTGGAGATTCTTTCATCTTTGATCACCATTCTTTTCCTGATTGGGTTGCTGATACTGGTTTCATTTCTCCAGTTATTACTGCAGTGTCTCATGCTGGTGTGGAGGTGACTGAGCTCTTGAAGGTGGAGAGAGCAAGCCCTATCAACCTGCAAAGATTTCAGGTAGAGATGGATCATCTCTTTAGACTCTGTAGTCTATTATTACCTCATTAAACCTTTTAATATGTCTGTGAGATACATACTAGAATTATTATTATTATTATTAATATTATTCCTATTTTAGAGGAGAAGACCAAGGTTCAGAGTGACATTGTCTTCCTCCAAGCCAAGGATTCCTTCCATTAGAGGATTCCAGCCTGCCATCAGTTTGGTCCTTTGCAGTGCAAACCTTCCTTTTATTTCTAAACTGTGAATTGAGTATCTCTAGAAGACAAAATGGGACAGTTGAAGAGAAATAGAGAAATAAACTCAGTCTGCCCAGTGGAGGGGGATGTTCTCCAGAGTATCAGTATATCTTTTTATTTTTTTAGATTTTTTTTCAAGGCAATGGGGTTAAGTGGCTTGCCCAAGGCCACACGGCTAGGTAATTATTAAGTGTCTGAGGGTGGATTTGAACCCAGGTACTCCTGACTCCAAGGCCGGTTCTCTATCCACTGCACCACCTAGCTGCCCTATCAGTATATCTTATCTCTCTGTAATGTAATAGAAACCAGGGAGTGACATCAAAAGCAGCAATAGGGTTTAGTGTCTATAGAAGATGAATTATAAATTGATTACATGGAATAAAAATATCAGCAGACTTTAATGCCTCCTTCTTTATGACCATCATGTGCAATTACAAGAAGGCTGGGAGTTCATAACTCCCCCCATCTCCTAAGCTATCTTGCATCTGTCCAAGGGGAATTTATATGAAGAGACTGATGCCCATGATTCATTACTATGCTACCTAATGAAGCCCATGATCAACGATGCTGATTTAATAAAGATAATATATACCCAAGAAGCTGGCATCATTTTTATTCACATAGTCTTATTTTAATTGTGTCCTGAGTAAATGTTCTCTAATGAATTTTCTCACCACTTTCAGGCTGAGCCCAGTAACTGAATCAAGGGGCTATTAACTTCCTGTCCAGGCATGGTGAGTTAGGAGATTGATGTGAAAGCATTCTCTGTTTTTATAGTCTTCTGTGCATCCATTTGACGAATTCCCAGCATGCCTAGGTTACTTGGAAGGGCTTTCCCTGACTTCTCTATATGACCCCTAGATGATGAGGACCGCCTATTTTCTTGAGGTAATCTCTTCAAAGAAACTAGGTCTCCTTCTTTGGTCAGATGAATATTAAAAATGAAAATAGTGTTTCTTTTCTCTCTCTCCTTTTCCTTCCTATTATCCTCCCTCTCTTTTATTCTAAGAAACAGATGCTAGCATCTCTCCAAAGATTTTAAACCCACTCCTTTCTGGTCTTTGCAAAAAAAAAATTAGTTATGCCAGTCTGGGCCAGAAGAAAAGCCAAAAGTTAAAGTGAGCTTTGGAATTTGGGGAAATAAATCTGCTGCCCAATTATTCATAGCAACCTGTGCCTCTATTTAACTGAATTCTTGCCAAACATTTGTAGACTTCTAGGGCCTTGATGAAGCCCAAGGTGCTCGTGGCCTCGGGCTCTGCCCCACAGCTCATGAATTTTTCTTATGATCCTGAAACTATCTTCCCAAGATGAGTGACCAATGGAAGATACAGGAGTCCTTGGATAATAAGCCTTTGTACATCTCCCTAGACATTCCGGACATTTCTATTACTGTTTGTGATCCAAGTCAAAATTTCTCATGTTCGGATCAATGCATCTTTTGAAAACCACCATGCACTTTTTACCTAGGCAGATGTATGAAGATGGATGTCAGAATCCAGACTCTCTCTTTGCATGTGGGAAGATCTGGTTCAACTGTGAATGAAATGTGATTTTAATGGTGATGGAAAATGCCTTCAAGTTACTCCCCCAAACCAGAGCAATTCAGAACTAGTGTAGTATTCTTATTTACAGATCAGAAACTGAGTTCTGACAACTTCCTCAAGGACACACACATGCTGTAAGTTAAAAAGCTGCAATACCCTTTTGTACCTATTTAAGATTGTTGGACATTTTACGACTAAATAAATTTCCCCTTCATTTGAATGTAATATAGGGAGAGTTAATATGTGAATCCTTATTAATCACTTACACCAGGGGTGGGGAACCTTTTTTTCCTAGCAAGGGCCATTAGGATTATCTATAACATCATTTGATGGCTATATTTGCTCAAATGTATAACAAGTTCACCCCTAAAAAGCTCCTAGATTTTTTGAATTATAAGTCCCTGTTTGCAGTTGCCTTGGCAGCACCAGACCAATACACTTCCATTGTGGTGTGAATGAGATTATTGGGTCCTTTTTAAAGCAGATGCTGATAGATAGGAAAGGAAGGAGGGCTTGGGGACATTGGGCTCCCAAAGATGTGTTTGTTTATGGTAGGGAGATAGCATTAAATGAGATGAAAGATAGTGAAAAGAGAAAAGGGAGGGCACTGAACATAAACTTCACCAATCACAACCTCAGGATTTTGCCAAGGGTTGGCCTTGTCACAGATGATGTATGCAAAGCAGAAAGTGTTATTAAAAGAAGAGGCTAGTGGTTGGTTCTTACAAGGCGGTTCATAAAGACATCAATAAACTGGGGAGCAAATTCATGTACATTACTGAATTTTCAAAAAGCTTCACCTCCTTTACTCCCAGTTCAAGGTGTGGAAATTGGTTTACAGGTTCTGACAGCTCCAGGAATACCAGTCTGAGGTTGGTAGGGAGCAGAGGTTATTCGCTTTCCTGAAGAGGTTGCCTAAATAAAGCAGATTTGGTTTGAAAGGAGTGCTGCCCTTGGAGTCCTGAAGACCTGTTTTCAAATCCATACTCAGACTCTAACTGTGACTCCAGACAAGTCACTTAATTTTACAACCTTAGTTTTTTCAACTGTAAAATGGAGATAATAATAAAACCTATGCAAAAGAGTTGTGAGGGTCACATTATATAGAAAGTGCTTTGTAAACTTTAAAGGTCTAGAGAAATGTTAGTTGTAATAATTAACTATGAAAAGAATTATCAATATATTTTAGGATATGAGAGCTCAAATATTCTTATATATAGTAGCCTGGGCCATGATGTGTGAATGTTTATGGAAGAGCAAATACAAAAACTGTGCAGAATGGGAAGGCCTGGATAAGTTGCAATTGATTCCTGCAGAAGAATAGCCCACATTGAGGAGCTTCCAAATTGGGGCAGGTAGGTGGCAGAGTGAACCTAGAATCAGGAAGTCCTGAGTTAAAATCCAACCTTAGAAACTAGTTGTGTGACCTTGGATAAGTCACTTTGACCCTATTTGCCTCAGTTTCCTCTTCTGTAAAATGTGCTAGAGAAGAAAATGACAAACTAGGACCTTTGCCAAGAAAACTGCAAAAGGGATCACAAAAATCAGATAGGACAAACACAACTAAACAACAGCAAATTTTGCTGGCCTGAAGACAGAGTATGCAGCTATTTGGGGTCACCATGACACAGTATGAGATCCCTCATTGCTTCAGAGAGATTTTTGAAGAAAACTTCCATATCTACATTCTTTGGGCATATCTGTAATTCTTGGTAATTCTATTTACAGAAAGTCTGGAGGGGAAAAAACCTGACCCTGCTCTGGGGAACAAACGCCACTGTAATCAGAACTGCAATCATGGCAGGTCAATATGAGAGCTGGCCCAGAGAGTTAAAAGTAGAGGAAACTAGTTTAGAGGATGCTGACTGCATTCTAGTTGTGTAGAAACAAAAGAGCTTTGCAATGAGTTAACAAGAAAATGAACTTACCAGATGGCGAATGGGGAGGAATTCACCACTCTTCCTTCTAGTTTCCCTAATGGCAGCTTTTCCATCCTAGGAGAATATTTCATGACATTTGCAATAGAGATTCAAGGGCAAAAGCAAAGATTCTCTGTCCTCACACACTATGGGGGTGGGGGAGCCATCTCTTAAGTCTTAGTTTTTTCATCTGTGAAATGGGGATAATAATAACACTTATTTTCCAGTCTTATTGTAGGATCAAATGAGATAATATTTATAAAGCTCTTTGCAAAGCTTAAGGAGTTATTAAATAAACACTAGTTTATTATTATTATTATTATTATTAATTATTATTATTATTAGGGTCTAATTAGCCCCATTTGAAAGATACGGAAAGAAAAGAAACTAATTAAGGTCACACAGTATCTCAATGCAAAGGTCTTGTGAAAAGGAAGGGTTTTCTGTCCTTTGTTGGCATTTTATATCTCCATTTATTGATTAACAATGTCATTCTCTGGTGACAACATAGGGTGAAGGTCCCCCTGGCTATCTGAAGGTAGCAACAGAAGAATCTAAACTCTGGCAAGTGTGATTAAGAAGCAAAGACTTTCAATAGACTCAAGTGTCTCACTGTTACCCCTAAGGATCAAATACAACCTCCTCTGAGCTTGAAAACCTTTCAAAATCTGCCTATAACTTAGCTTTCCAGGCTCACCCCCACATTTTGTATTTCAGCCACACTGACCATCCTGCTTTTCTTTACACATGATATTCCATCTCCCATCTCCATGCCTTTGATTGGACTATGCCCCAAAGCTGGAAGACATTCATTCCTTCCTCTTGGCTCTGCCACATAGAATCCCTTGTTTTCAACAAAGTTTCATTCAAGCACAATTTTTTTTATGTGGAGCCTTTTCTGATTACTCCAGGTGCTGGTAATTTCTCTGAGCTCCATTTTCTAAAAACAAAACAAACACTTTGAATGGTCTTTACATTTCATCTGTGTAGGGAACTCCTGATGAAGAATTTTTCCTGCCAATGTAAACCAGTAGTTTTCTTCAATTTACAGACTTAGAATATTACCTTGAAAAAAGGGGGGAAATGACTTCTCTGAGTCCCAACCATTGTCAAAGCCTTAAGAGATTTCGCCATTATGGGCTCTTCAATATGAGAAATGAGAAGAATCGTCTGAACTTTAAAATTGTCATTATTTCATGAGAAAAAAAATTATAGACCAACCATTTCTTGACTTTGGCATTTTTTCAATAATAGGATGTGTGATGGCCTGGGCCCCCTTGAATTAACAAGACAGTTTTATTCGAGAGAAAAATACATAGATCTAATTAATGAGAAGAAGGAAACACATGAATTGAGAGGAGTGGGATTTCTAGGTCAGAATAAATATAAAAATGCAGGAAAAGGAGCTCTATAAATTAAAATTATAATCTTTAGTGGTCACTCTCAAGATAGTGAAACACAAAATGGAGATGCAAAGCTGTTGTTAGGATCGATGGGAACCTTCATTCAATCCTGAAAGTTGGGTAGAGTGACCTTGTTTCTGCTGCTCTGCTCATGAGAAAACAAAGGGAGCAGTTTTGAAAGAGGATTCAGAAAGCGTGAGCCTTTAAGCTCCACCTATTATTTCTGTTCTTACTTGACTTTATCTTCTTACCTTTTCATGGCCTGCCTTATTGAAGATGGAAGGCATCCTTGGACCTTCCGCTTTCTAAATTTTGTGTTAAATCTAAAGCTAGTGTCAATGTATACAGAAATTTTAAATCAAGGAGGTCCTACCTCATTGAGAAGAGAAAGGTGCTTCTTCCATACAGTCCTTTGGTTCATGCTGAGATGAACTTTTTTGAAACCTCTTTTTTTTTCTGATTGGAGCAAAGTGGAGGGGGGGAAGGGCTATCCTCTTCCATCACTCTATGCTATTCCAGATGATTTCTACATAACTAGGTTCAAGTTGAAATTACAATAGCAAAAAGGATGTCTAAGCAGGTACTCTTCTAATAGAGGGAATGAACTGGCTCAGATAATTCAATGTTCTGTGCATCTACATGATGTTCTGACAAACTAGTTATGAAAAATCTACAGAGTTCTTTGGAGCATGAAGCACAACAAAGTCATTCTTATTTATATGATGAAATGAAGTAGCCCCCAGTCGTCAGATAACTATATGAACTCTGTATGACTTCTGGACCCCAGTATTTTGATTGTGGTATTATCTGTCTAAATAGATATGCAAGTCATCTCTATTTTACAGATTGGGAAACTGAGGGAACAGCATCTTGTAGCCAACTTCCAAGTTGCTGAGCCATCTTGTGGCCATGTGTGTTATAATATGGGTCACTTGGCCTTTGTTTTCTTATTTAGGCACCTAACAGTAATAATCACCTGGCAATTTTGTCTTGGCCTAGATTAGACAGAAGCTAGTCCTGCAAGGGGAAGTTTCCCTGGAAATCTCAGAAGAAACTTAATAGCTTCATCAGTCCTAGACAAAGATGAGATTTGCCTCCAAAGAATGAATAGCAGCCAACAGAGTTGGCTGGTATATGAGAAGGAAACTGTTTCTCCAAGGAGAAAGTGAAGAAAAAAGAGGTTTTATCTTGAAGGGTTGAAGAAGCAACACTTTTGGAGAATTTAAGCTTTCATTTAAACTGAAAGCTGAGGAAAGCAGTTGGAGAAAAACTGGTTGAAGGTTGATATTTGTATGTGATTGTATGCTGTTGTGCCATAAGATATAGATGGTTGAAAAGAAATATGGAAAGACTTATATAAACTGATACAGAGTAAAGTGAATAGAACTAGCAGAACAATTTTGGTATCACAAAAATTAAAAATTTTGAAGACTTGCATGAAGGATGAACAGAATCAGAAGAATAATTATAAAATGATAACAAGACCATAAAGGCAAAGAATTTTGAAAGACATATGAACTCTGATCAACAATCCACAATTCTAGAGGATAGAGATAAACTATTTTGATCATCTCCTTACAGGAGAGATCAAATGACTTGCCCAGGGCCATGGAGTTATTAAGTCAGACAGGGTGCAGATATAGGTTTTCCTGATTCCAAATCCACAATATTTACTATGCCATTTAGTCGCCTCAATCAATGGGTATTTATTTATAAAGTGCCTCCTAATACAGTCATGCAATGTGATAAGCCCTAGGGATACATAGGCTATCTATCTACCTATCTACCTACCTATATCTGGATATCTGTCTATCTATCTATCTATCTATCTATCTATCTATCATCTATCTATCTGTCTATGTATTTAAGTATCTATCTATGTATCTATCAACTATCTATGTATCTATGTATCTATCTATCCATCTATTCATGTATCTATGTATCTATGTATTTAAGTATCTATCTATGTATCTATCAACTATCTATCTATCTATCAATCTATGTATCTATCTCTCTCCCTATCTATTTGTCTGTCTGTCTATCTATCTATCCATCTATCTATCTATCTATCTATCTATCTATCTATCTATCTATCTATGTATCTATCAACTATCTCTCTCTGTGTGTATATACATACATACAGATAGACACACATATACACACGTATCATGGAATCAATTGAACAGAGATTCCATTTTGTTGTTCAGCTACTTAGAAGTACTACCTGACTCTTCATGTCCCCATTTTTTGACCTAGTGGTTTACTGTGGTGGTTTACTATTTCCTTTTTTGGCTCCTTTTCATAGATGAGGGAATGGAGACAAACAAGTTGAAGTGACCTGTCCAGGGTCACAAGCTACTAGGTGTCTGAGGTCAGATTTGAATTTAGGAAGACTTCCTGACTCCAGGGCTGGTACTCTATCCACTGTGCCACTTAGTAGCCACATTTAAATGAGAAAAGGGGGATAAAAACAAAAGAAAATTCTGAGGATTTGATCTGAATTATTTTAGGAAAGTAACAAATTAAGCCACACATGACTAGATAGAGCTAATACAGTACCCACTGGGGTATACTCATTGTTGTTGGTGTCACTGAAAAGAAGGTTGCCTTCGGAAAAAAATGAAAAAAAGCAAATGACATTCTCCAAAAGCTAATGCAAATCAAATCCTTATTTTTTAAAATTGTCAACATTTTCTCTATAAACCATTCATTTACATTTTATTAAAAGTTTTCCAAGATTATTCAGTCAAGAGACTACGCTTATGGACACAGTCACTTGTAAAACCAACTATGAAAATGTATTGGAATCTGGATGCAGTGATCATTATTCAAAGATCTAATCAGATGTCTTGAGATGTAATGAAGCTGGACTTGTGTTATTTGAGATGTTTAAGATTAGACATCTAATTTGGTTCTCTTTGGTCCCAGAGAATGAAACCAAAATCAATGGTTAAAAATTGCAAAGGAGTGATGTCACAACCTGCCCTCACATTCCCCCCAACCCCCATAATTATAATAACAACAACAAAATAAAAAAGCCTTTGTAACAATTAGAACTGTCCTAATGTAGAATGAAATTTCTCAGGTGGTGGTAGATTATGTGCTCTTTGGTGGGTTTCTGGGAGAGTTCACATGAAAACTTGTTGGGTATGTTATAATGGGGATTCTTTTATATTTATGGGATGGATTAGATAACTCTTGAAGTCTTATCCAACTTGCATCTCCTATAATTCTGTCATTCCATGAAATATACCAAGATCCCTGTTGCTACAACCCATTCCAGAGGCTCAGAAATGCAGCCCTGCCTATCTTTCACCTTATTCTTACCAATCTATTCTTCACTTCATTTTCTCATTTATAACTTTTAAAACTTTTCCATTAAATGTGTGTGTATTTGATTGCAAACCAGACCCATTATCTTTATTTTCACAAGATTTTCTTTCATGAAAGCACACTGAACTCTCACAAATATTTATTTAAGAAATTAAATGGGAAAAAAGAGCCTGGCATTCATGTAGGAAAGCAAAATACATTCAATTCAGTCCTCTTCTCTGTATTAAGCAGATTCTATTAAGGATGGCAAAAGATTGATTGTTTAACAAGAAGTGGGCTTATAAGAGGTGGGGGTAGAAAATGACTAGAGTCTGCATTTTGGAACAGTTCTGAAGGGTCTTAAGGGAAAACCATTCTAATAAAGAGCATAGCAATGAGATTCATTGAAGAGACTTGGAAATAGAAAGAGAAAAGAGGCAGCCAGTGGTGAATCTGTAGCCTGGCTAAATTCTATCATCCAGAGGCTTTTATACACCCATTTAGTGTTAATTAGAAGATTTTCTCAAGTGACTTTTAAGGTTTACAGATGACCCTTTAGCATCTGCTGGAGGCTCAAGTTTCAGTTCTCTACCCCACACTCAACTGTTTTCATAAAAATTTTTACTCTTGGCCAATACACTGTACTTTTCCTGGAATACTAATGACTGGACTATATTAGTCATATATGCATTTTCTCAGACTCTGTCCCCTGGACACTACACTCTGTAGTAGAGACTTGTTCCGAAATAATGTTATCAGATTAGCATTATCAAAATGGAAATAGTTCTCAAACATCAGTAGAGATAGAGGTGCATCATCAGAGGCAACATAACTGTTCCATTCCTCATAGGACAGAATATCAGATGGTAACCATGGTAAAGACAAATTTTTTTAAAGGGGAAAAATTGAGAAAGGTTCCAAATATTGAATGAAAAGATGAATTCAGAATTCTAAAACTTATATCAAAGAGAATAAGATTCTACTTTTCTGATGTGCTTATTATATAGCACTCTTTAGGGAACCCATGGTATGAGGTAGAGTGCTATAGGACATAGGGTGCTAGACTTGGGGTTCAGAAAACCTGGGTTCAAAATCTGCCTTGGGGACTTGCTAACAGAGTGTCACCTGGCAAATCACTTACCCTCAGTTTTCTAATTTGTAAAATGATCTTTAAGGTCCTTTCCAATTCTAGATTTATGAGTCTTTGAGGATCAGTTATCACAATACATATAAAGCACTTTGTAAACCCTAAAAACTATAAAGATGCTAGCAGTTATTATTAGTAGTAGCAGCAGCAGCAGCAGCAGCAACAGCAGCAGCAGCAGCAGCAGCAGCAGTAGTAGTAGTAGTAACTTATGATGAGTTTTATTTTGTTATACCATAGGATGCTGCCAGGCTTCTGAGTCATGCCAAGCAATAGACACGACAAAAAATTCCTTGTTGTCCATCCAGTTAGGTCCTACCTCCTAAATAATTTCAGTGGAACATAAAAGGGAATATTTAGAAATCACAGATGTGTTCTTTAACTTTCTACTTTCAAAGGTCAAACACAAATAGAATAAAGCCATCTAAATAAATCTGCCTGTTTTATTTATTGTGGTCCATTTCACTCTCCTGAAGTCTGAACCTGAGCCCAAATTGGGGAGTAGAGGTGAAGTGAAGGGTGTGCAGTATGGTAGGAATACTATTGACTTTGGAAACTGAGCACCCCAGCTTTGAATTCCATTTGTCTTCCACCTTAGGGACCTCCGGTTTATCATTTCACATGATAGTCCTCTATTTCTTTTCCATAAAATTAAAAGGTTGGACTATCAATCAATCAATCATCATTTATTAATAACCTTCCAAGTGACAAAAACTGTATTAAACTGGGAATTTTATTGAGGCAAAAGATAGTCACTGTCCTCATGAAGCTTCCCATTTAATGGATTATGCTTTCTATGTCATCTTGCCCGACTGGGTCCCCTTCATCAATTAAATGATGGAATTAGACTAGATGCTTTCTAAGATCTCATCTAGCCCTAAATGAAATATTCTTAATTTTTTTGCATAATGGACTTCTTTGGTTATCAGTTGAAGCCTATGAACCTCATTTGAAATGCTTATCAGTCACAGGATTATAAAAGGAACTAAGTATGTTCGAATTCAGTGATCAAAAGATTTTTCAAAAAAAATTCACAGACTTTAGACTAAGAACCCCTTTTCTAATTACTCTGGCTATGACACCTGTATTCATATCTGTAAGCACATCAATGTACTGGAGTCAAGGTCCAACAGCAATCCATCATGGCAAATTTGCTCTATTTTCTTCATAGAAACATGACTTCTACCTAATTCTAGGTATTATGTTTAAATGGACAACTAAGTGACTCAGTGGGTAAAGTGTTGGGCCTGGAGTCAGGGAGATGAATCTTGCTGAATTCAAATCTAGCCTCAGATACTTATTATCTGTGTGACCTTGGACATGTCACTCAGTTTCCTCATCTGTAAAATGAACTGGAGAAGGAAATGGCAAACCTCTCTGCCAAGAAAAAACAACCAAAAGAAGTTTACAGAGAATAGAACATAATGGAAAAGGATTGATGACATTATGTTAAATATCATAAAATTCAACTGTCTTTTTTTTCACTCACAAGTATCAGCAAGTGGTGAAATTTGACCTGAGGTGACACTACACATTTCCATTTGGCAAAGTACAACTATTTTCTTTCCCAAAGACCCTTTGATAATTTATTGTACTGCCAAAATCACTTTTTATGTTTAAAAGAAAAAAGAATCCCCCAAACAAGGTAATGATGAGAACCTTTAATTCTTTCTGTTAAACATCATTTCAAATTAGGCAGGTAAAATCTGACGGGCTGTGAAATGGTCAAGAATAGACCTATAGGAAAGTTAGGACATCACCTTGGGTGGTAGGTAGCACAAGGGTTTCTTGGAATTGCTTAGGAGTTTGGCCTCCAGGGTAGCTGTATTAAACAGGGAGCTCAAAGCTTGTGAGAATCTTGTGAGTGTGCTAAATGAGATGGAACATGAGTGTTCTGCATAGAGGTGGGCAGCTGTTTCTGATGCAATGCCTCTTCATGTAATGTCCTACTGTGCTTTGGGGAAGTCACCTCTGGGGAGCAGGAGGGCCTCTCCCCCAAACATTTCTCAGCTCTCTTGGGGAGGCTAGATAGCATTATAAACCAACGGGCACAGATGGTGATTTCCATTGGTAGCACCGATTTGAATCCCTGAATGTAGTCCAAGAGTATCTATTTGCAGGTACTTAGAGAATAGAACACAAAGCTAGGATTTAAACTGAACTGAATCATGAGCCCAAGCCTACAATAAACTGCCCAGAGATGCTTAACCCTGGTAAATATTTTTAACTGAACTGGAAACTGTACAAAGGTATTTTTTAAGAGGTCTGGTCAACCAGACTGAATCCAGAACCAAACTGCTTATTTTCTAAAGTCACTGAACTGGGACCAAGCCATCAAAATATTTGGACATGAATCTGAATAGAAATAATATTTCATTCAATTTGAGTCCTGGACTCAAAGAGCCTTATTTCTTCTTTTATTTTTGTTGATCCAGATCACTCGTATAAGGACACCTATTAAGAAAATTCCTTGGGTGGCTAGGTGGTGCAGTGGATAGAGCACCGGCCCTGGAGTCAGGAGTACCTGAGTTCAAATTTGACCTCAGACACTTAATAATTACCTATCTGTGTGGCCTTGGGCAAGCCACTTAACCCCACTGCCTTGAAAAAAAAAAAACCTAAAAAAAAAAGAAAAAGAAAAAAGGAGACTGAAAGGAGACATAACCAGTGAGCTATCTGGAACACTAAGAGACTAAGTGGCTGCCTAGTATGAGCCAGCCAGAATATGGCAGAGGTGGACTTGAACCCAGGCATTGCTGCCTCCAAGAAAGGCAGGCCCTCTATCTACCATGTTATCGAGCTTTATTCCAAAGCAGATCAAAAGCATAAGAAACCTCTTGTAGCATCTGTGCAAGCAAGATGTCCTAAGGAACTAGATATAAAGCGGGCAAAAACAAGATCTGCTTATTAGGCAATAATAAGGACCTACATAGTTCATAAAGGGATCTACATGGTGTAGAGGATAGAGTTTGGAGTTGGGAAGACTCATTTTCCTGATTTAAAGTCTGACCTCAGACACATATTAGCTGATGAACCTGGGCAAGTCACTTCACTCTGTTTGCCTCAGTTTCCTCATCTGTAAAATGATCTGGAGGAGGAAAAAGCGAACTACCAACAGTATCCTTGCAAATAAAACACCAAATAGCATCAGACAGAACTAAGACTGATTAAACTTTAACACATTTGATCACATAGCTGGGGAGGGTCTCAGGCAGGATTTGAACCTATATATTACTGACTCCCTATCTAGCAGTCTATGAATAGGTAAGCCTAGGAACTGGACTTGTGGCTTCAATGGCCCTGTGACTTCCCAGGTGAGGAAAATCCTCTATTGAGACAGATCAGCTCCTCTGCAACTTAGAACCTTGGTTTCTTTTTCTTTTTTTTTCTTTTTGCAAGGCAAAGGGGTTAAATGACTTGCCCAAGGCCACACAGCTAGGTCATGATGAAGTGTCTGAGGCCAGAGAACCCTGGTTTCTAAGCGCATTTAGAGATTAAGCGACTTAACCGGATCACACTGACTTCTGGTGTCAGAAGAGGAATTGGAACTTTGGTCTTCTTGTTTCAAGATCCCTGCTTATTATTGTCTATGAATGAATGAATGAATAAAAATGCATTGATTAAGAGTTTTCTGTGACACTGAGGATACAAATAGAAATAGAAAGAGCAAGATAATCCTTGTTTTCAACTTGCTCACACTTTTAAAAAAATTTATATATTAGAGGCAATGAGGTTAAGTGACTTGGCCAAGGTCATGCTACTGGGCAGTTATTAAGTGTCTGAGGCCAAATTTGAACTCAGGTTCTTCTGATTTCAGGGCCAATTGGTCACACTTTCATTGCAGGAGTCTATACTAGTTGGAGGATCCTGGAGCATCTGGATTTCCTTTTGGATACTATATGATTCTAGACTTGGAAGTCAGAACACAGAATCCTAAAAGAAGGGATCTGCATTTCTTAAAGATGTGGCCTCCGGGCTACATATGTGATCATTCACGGCTAAATCCCTTGGGGAAGATTATCCTGACATCTCTTTTCATTTAAAGCAGTAATTTTTCAGATGTGTCCACCTCTGTTGTGTGTCCATCCATTTACCGTTTTCTTTTCTTTTTATTTTAAGGTTTTTGCAAGGCAAATGGGGTTAAGTGGCTTGCCCAAGGCCAGACAGCTAGGTTATTTTTAAGTGTCTGAGGCTGGATTTGAACTCAGGTACTCCTGACTCCAGGGCTCGTGCTCTATCCACTATGCTGCATAGCTGCCCCATTTAGGGTTTTCTTGACAAAGATACTAGAGTGGTTTGACAATTTCTTCTCATTTTATAGATGAAGAAGCTGAGGTAAACAAGGGCTAAGGACTTATCTAAGGTCACATAGCTAGTAAGTGTCTGAGACCATATTTGAACTCTAGAAAAGGAGTCTTCTGGACTTTAGTCCTGGCACTCTATTCATTGCACCTCTGGTAGCTTAATGGAAGGGCAGAGGAGAATTAATAGAAGACTAGCAAGGCACCCCTCATTGGTCTTCTATTTGTTGTATGAATGAACAGAAGGAAAAATCACTCCATTATCACAAACCCCCTCATTTGAATCAGGAAAGGAGGGAATTGCAATAGCTTGAGATCAGGGGAGCATTTTGATCCTTGGGGGGCATTTGCCTCTTTCTTTTGGTCTTGGCGCATGCTCAGAGGTCAACAGAGACCCTTCACCTCCCAGATGGTTATATCATTTGGGGCAGAGCCTGGGACATGCCCTCTCACATCCTTCCCTCAAAGATGGGGAAGAGAGAGTTGAGACATTGCCAGACCCAACTGAGAGTTTCCTGAGTCCTTCCTTGCTTGTGCGTCCCCAAATACCTGATAATCCACTTGGAGACTTAATTTTTTGTGAATTGATTGATTGGTTGATTAGCATGTCCTTATGGAATAAGGAGCAGTGTTTCAGTGTTTATGGGCAGGTGGGAACATATCTAGTCTCCCCACCTCCAAACCCATCCTCCCAAACAGCCCGGCCTTTCCCAACTGAAGAAGATTTTTTCTTTATCCTCAGTATTCAGAGATCAAGTTGTTGGACAACTTGGGTTGGGTGGAGAATGGGGCAGGGATGTGTTGATGGGTTGAGGGACCCAGGAAAAAGGGAGGGGAAGAAAAAAAAGAGAAAAACCCAATCTGGGCTATTTCTGCTACCCCTTATTCATCCCTCTCTTTATTGATAATTGGGGGCAAGAAGGGAAAAAGCATAAAAAGCATTTTAGTTATGATCACTAGCTTTAATTGATCTTCTCAGCTTTCTGCTCTTTTCTTGGATAATGGAGCACTGATGCTAGTTTCCTTTTTAATTGTTCTGAGCAGGCATCCATGACACCCTTTGGGGACTACTTTCTTTATTCTCTAACAAGCTCCTTATTAGACCCAACTCCCAACTCTGCAATACCATGGTGATCCCCAAGTCTCTTGGCAGTATTGGTCTATAAACACTTGGTAATTTCATCTTGATGTGATCGTTTATTTAGATTGATATGTTCAGTTGTTTTACTGTATCTTTTATGAGGCCCCATAAGATGAGGTATCTCATCTGCCAAATGATGATGATGATGATGATGATGATGATGATGATGATGATGATGATGATGTTTGTCTTTTGTTCTTGAAGAAGACCTTGCCATCAGGAAGGTAATGCAAGCAAGTGAATTGGATTTGAGTGAGGGGGTACTGATAGGCAGAAGATCTTTGAATTATCCTATTACAGATAGAAAAGACCTAGGAGGTCACTATGTATGATGTTCTTTATTCTGCAACTGAGGAAACTGAGGCTGAGACACTTAGGGTTATATAGTTAATGTTTGAGGTGCAATTTGAATTCAAGGCACCATGGTAGCTGTCCAGTCTAGCTCAATGCATGATTTGACTATCAAGTTAGATAGTATATATGAATATTTTTGAAGAATGTGAAGTGCCATACACATCTTAGTGTTGTAATATTTTCAGACCAGCATCCATTTTAGTTTCCTGCAGGTCTCAGACCTGGAAACAGGAGAAATGTTACTTGATGAACTGATTCAAAGAGAAGTGAGCAGAACCAAGAAAACACTTTATACAATGACAATGACATTGTCAAGAAAAGTAACTTTGAAAAACTTTAGAACTCTGATCAACACAACGATGAGCCTCAAGTCTACAAGAACAAAGTTGGAACACGGACTTCACCTCCTTGCCAGCGAAGGAATGGACTTAAAAGGCAGAGTGAGAGAGATCCATTTTCAGATGTGCTTAATTCAGGAGACTATGTAGTATTGAGGCTTAATTTTATTTTTAAAAATGTGCTTAAGGTATATGTGGGGAAAGAGAGGGATAGATTAATGAAAATATGCTCATTAATGAAAAATAATATACTATTTTAAAGAAGATAAAGTATGCTCAACGGGACAAGATTGCAGATAAGAAAACAGAGTCCTGGAAATAAGTTGAATTTGTTGTTGATGTTTAGTCATTTCATTCATGTCTGACTCTTCATGACCCCATACTATCCACTGTGCTTCCTAGCTTCCCCAATAGGTTGTCTTTGACCCCAATGCAAAGAAAACACTCTCTTTGATAAACACCATGTGGCCTGAATTGACCTCCAAACAAACTATTTTTTCATGTGATCCTTTGCTAGAGGCTCTATTTAAGCTATTCCCCCCCGTTCCTTATTTATCAAGTAGGAGATCCCTTGGCTTAGTACTAACAGAATCTCTGATCTCTGTAGAGAAGAGCTTTGGCTGCATGATTTTCTCTTTTTTTTCCTTCTCTCTCTCTCTCTCTCATATCCCCCTCCCCATTTTTCCTCCTCTCTCCCCTCACTTTTGGATGAATTCAGTGAAAATTGAAGTATACACTTTTATCACTTTCCTTATTTTTCATGCTTTTTTGGGGAGGGGGAATATGACTATGTTTTGCATGATTTCCCATGTATAATTGACACCACTTGCTTTTCAGAGGGTGGAGGTATGGGAGGAAGGCAGGGAACATGAACTCATCATTTCAAAAAGAAAGAATATTAAAAAATAAATAAGAAATGAATTTTTAAAACAAGAAGGGGACAGACCTAAAAGAGTAATGCTAGCCAAAGCTTAGAATACATAGAAACTGGCAATGAAAATTAAAATAACAAACAAACTGGATTCTTTTCCTTGGTGAGGGCAACAATAATTCAATTTGATTCAATAAACATTTAAGAAATGCTTTCTTTAAAAAAGATTTTTGGGTTAGAGGTGATATGATAATGAACAGCTTGATATGGAGATGGGGAGAGAAGGGGAAAGTCAAATTTCCTCTGGAGACTAATGCTTTCTCCTTTGTTGCTTAACTGATCTCTGACCATTTTTCTTGAGTTGATTTTTTCAATCAGATTCCTACTTTTCTGATAGAAGCATCACAAAGTCCTACTAATTTGTACAAAAAAAGAATATATGGTGGGGCTAAAATGGTCATTAGATGACAGGAGCACTGAGTGATTTCCCAAGCTCTATTGTTTTTGAGTCTCTTGAAACATCCTGGCTCAATTCCTTTTATTTTAAAATCAAAAATAGTTTTCTGTTTGTTTGTCAGGCAGATTGTCTTTCCAGATATCTCACAGCTGCCCGTATATGTGTGAGAAGAAATTGAAAAGACTGTTTTTAAAAGATAAGTGTTAAAGACAGTGAAGAAAAATGTATGAATTTGTTCCCTCTATCCTTTGAATAGCTCTTGGGGGGCATTTCCCAATTTTCTTCCTTTCTTAGGCTCCTGGTCATTACAGTTCAGTGAAGTTAGAAGGGAGTAGAGCAAGGTCAGCCATGACCCTAAAGGAATACATTGGCAAAGGGAGGAAGTCACAACAGAATACACACAGATGCCATATTTTGGGGAAGAAAGGCCGAGTCAGACAAATGACCAGTTTTGAAACAACCTTTATCTTGTTTGGCTCCTATGGTCATAGAGTTGAAAGAGACTTCAGAATACATCCAGTCCAATCTGGTTATTGTACTGATAAAGAAAGTGAAACGGTCAGAAAGGTAAATTGACTTTTCCACAGTCAAACAGTTACTAATTGTCAAAGGCGGAACATTCCAAAACCAGAGTGTGCTTTCCAACACTTAGCTCCCTGCCTTGGATCTCTGCTGCTGCTGGGAAGATCTTCTCACTCCCATCTTACCACCTTGGATTTTGGCCCATTCAAGAAAACCATCCTGGCCAGGAGTTAGTATAGAAGCTAACACAAAATAGGCATTTAATAAGTGTTTATTTGATCATTGACTTATTCTCCCTTGGATTCGCTGTAGACCTTGTCTCTGTCCCAGAAGAAATCACCCCCCATTATATACTGACCACTAATACGGGCGTTCCAATTCGGCTTCTGATGCTACTTATGTAATATTGCACAAGCCCCAGTTGTTTTTTTTTCCTGTTAAAAAAGGTTAGACCAGACAGTGTCTTCTTGAGCGCTATGCTGGAAAGTGTTTTCTGTACTATTTCAAATATAACCATGCTGTGCAGTTCCTATATCAAGAGACCCTTTGCTCCGAGACTATCTCCCACTTACACTGTATCTCATTAAGTACACAATTATTTTCTTATTGTCTCCTTCATTACAATGTAAACTCCATGAAGGCAAGGACTGAGCTTTTTCTTTCTTTATAACCTCAAGGTTTAAGCAACAAAGTAATGACTTAATAAATGTTTGGGAGCTTCTTAGGATTCTTGATGATATAAACACTTGCTAAAGTCCAGACTCCTCAGCAGGAGGTCAATTAAATTCTACTTCAATTCTATTGAACAAATCACACACACATACACAGACATATATACATTCATATGCATAAACTCATATATATATAAATATTCACATATACACTATAGAACTTAAAAATTTACTTATACTTAAATATGAATATGAATATAATATATACTATATATATATATATAAAACTTAAAAAATACATACACACTCTAAAACTTAAAAATAAAGTGACAGAAATATGTTAGACATGATGTTTGTTCTCTAGGATTTACCAAGAAACCTGTAGATGGAGACCGTCTATTCAAGACAACCACCATGAGCAGAGAGAATTATACATTAAAATAACGAAGGGATCATTAAAACTTCTCATGGATAGTGACTCAGGTTACACATTTGTTCACCAATATTTCATCTTTACATTGCATAGAGAAGATGGCTATCTATCTCATACTTGATTTAATATTTAACAAAAACCAGAAATCTTCGCAGTTCTCATAAGGATAACTGGGTGGATTTCTCGAATTCTCAAATCATCTGACTTCCTATCATTGTTAGAACAGAGATAGAAACTCCAACTCTTTGTTTTTTAGGTTTTTGCAAGGCAAATTGGGGTTAAGTGGCTTGCCCAAGGCCACACAGCTAGGTCATTATTGTCTGAGACCGGATTTGAACTCAGGTATTCCTGACTCCAGGCACCACTGTGACACCTAGCCACCCCAAAACTCCACACTCTTAATACTTAGTTACACATTAAGACTTTAGACATTGGGGGCAGCTAGGTGGCGCAGTGGATAAAACACCGGCCCTGGAGTCAGGAGTACCTGGGTTCAAATCCGGTCTCAGACACTTAATAATTACCTAGCTGTGTGGCATTGGGCAAGCCACTTAACCCCATTTGCCTTGCAAAAAACCTAAAAGAAAGGCTTTAGACATTGAAAATTATTAACTTAGCCAACACATACATGTAAACATATACATATACTTATACACACATATATACTCATGCAGATACATATATATATCCATACATATAGAACACATAAAATATATATCCAGTACATACTTTAAATATATTCAACTTTATTCAAAAATACTCTATGATTGTATATAAAAATTGTTGAATAAAAATATACATATAATAATGTATATATGTATGTATATATGTGTAAAGGTTCTCTTTTCAATTACTATATAAATATACATAATACACAAATATATATGTCTGTGTGCATGAATTTGTGTGTGTGTGTGTGTGTGTGTGTGTGTGTGTGTGTGTGTGTGTGTATGAAAGGGAAAGTCTTCTAAAGTTATGGCTACTTTTATTAATTGAAAACCCAGTTGTAAAATACTGAAAAATTAGCTCTCTATTAAAAAGGCACTTAGTTCAGGTACAGAGGGCTGAGGGATCAGTGTAAAGAGATACTAAGAATAGCATCTAGTTATGACCAATATGTGGACTTTAAGGTTGATTGCTGGGAAACCTTGATCCTTAGAACTGTTTGGTGACTATGAGTCATTTGTTATAATGGCTTAGCTATTGCAGAAATGTGGATTTGGGTTTGTTTCTTTGAGATAGAGATGAGTCATCTCACAGAGGAGGCTCAATAGGATAGCTGAGATGAAGGAGAGGCTATATGGACCTGGAAAGAGGTGACAGAGCTACCATTTTATGGGTTGATTGGCTTTACCTTTCCTTTTCTTCCTCTTCACTGCCACCTATTGTCTGACGAATGGAAACTCCTTAGACCCCAGCCAAGGTAGCCAATTTAGAAAAAAAATTTCAAGGTCTCAGTACTAGGGTTTTTGTTTTATACTGAAAGAGTATAACTATCTTGGCAATGCAGAAGATTAACCAGAGTGGGGCAGCCAACAGAGGTCCATGAATTATATTAGTTATTCTTGAGGAAAACAGAGCTGTGAGGTGCCCAGGAACATTCCTGCTAAGATTTTATATATTTATAGCCCCTCTTTCTGAAGGCATTGTGGGCCTTGATGGAGGAGTGTGTTGGGTTACAGGTGTAATATTATGTCATTTAACTAGCAGTAGGGAAAAGCCTGCTATAGAAGGTAGGATTTGCGGTGAGTCTTGGAGGAAGGCAGTAGGGTTCAGAGGTGGACATAGAGGGGAGGGAGTACCCTAATCTTGGCAGACAGTCAACAAAGAGGCACAAAACTAAGAGGTATAGAGATATGAGCAACATATGGCCAACAGCAAATTGACCAGGTTATCTATATTGTTGGGCAAGGGGAAGGAAAAAAGATAAAAGAAAACAGAAAAGTAGGAAGGGCTTTTAATGCAAAACAAGATTTTCTATTTGATTCTGGTTGTAATAGTGAGACAGTGGATAGTATTTTCCTGTATGAATTTCTGGTTGAATGTTCTATTTAGCTTGTGTAGTGTTTTCAAAATCTGAATTTGTTTCATGAATTTGTTGTTTCAAGATTTGCTAGATTAGGGTGGTGATTTATCTTAATGATATTCTTATCAATTTTTGGGAAGCTGCCCAGAAGACTAAATTAGTGTGAGCTGTCTTCTAACCTCATGCTAGAACAAGCCAGCTGCCAGATTATTGAAATGCTCATTTATGCAGAAGGTGAGGTTCCTGGGGTACAGTATTGGCCAGCACGGTGTCCTCTGGATCCATAGCAGATGGGAGTCATTTGGGGGTAACATAAGGAGAATCCTGACCTCATTAGAAATCTGCAGAGGTTCCTTGAATTTGTTGAGTGTGCTTACTGCTTTATGCCTTTGTTTTCTTCACTGATGATCTCTTACCCATCTGCCAACGAAGTCTTTTCAATGGACACCAGAAGAGAAAAGCATATTTAATGGCCAAAGTATTTGTTCAGCTCTGTTCCTATCTTTATTATGTCTAAATATGTAGAAATTGTTCATCGATTCGGATAAAAACCAGTGAAAGCAATGTGAACTTCAGGGCTTGTTCTGGGTAAGAGATCATCAATGAAGAAAACAGGACTGGAAGGGCTATGGGCCTGAAGAGAGAACATGGTGGCATAAACTGTCGTAGGGGTTTTCCACCAACACATGCAATCAAACTATCTTATGGCCTTGAAGCTTGTACTTGATGGGAGTCAAACTATTGCAGTTGAGTCAGGAAGGGATGTGTCTGATCCAGAATGTGGTTGCTTGGTCACATCAGGGTTAGGGAGGAGTTGGAAATGCAGCAACAGAAAGGACCAAATCTTTGATGGTATATTGATTCTGAAACTTCCTTATAATTCTTTCTTTATTATCAATGTACTATCTGACTTCCCTGAATTCTGTCCCAAATCTTTGGATTATAGAAGAAGCCTTGGTGTACAGGATTTAGGGTTTATGCTTTTCTGAATCTTTACTCCAGAAGGACCAGGAGAATCCATTGGTACAAACATTTTATCGTTATTTAACTCTGAAACAGAAATTTTCATTTTTTTTCTAAAAACATTTTTATTGCCTTTTGGATAAAAATGAAATGGACTGTACCAACTGACTCAGTTTGAACCCTCAGGACCTTCTTAAATTCCAGGACTTCTACATCTTGCTCCTTTTTCCCCTGGAAGGGAATTCTGCTCCCTGATCCTGATGCTGATCCTAATCACCAAAAACACATTGATTTCCCCCCATGTCATATGAGATCCATTTCTCATTGTTTGAGCTTTCTCTCTGAAAGGGTGCTAATGATATCCTAAGGAAGAAAGGTCTGTGCTCTACAATTTTCCATTTTCTTCCTATTGTCAAGAATAACTGTTGACTTAATGGTCTTTTAGGACTATCATATGATATTGGTCACATTTAATTTTGGATATCCCTGCCAAGGTAACCTAGCCATTGGGCAAGGATCCCAGAGATGTGATATTTAGCTCACTTTTTTTAGACTTCTAGGGAAGAAGTTTCTACCACCTCACAGGCAACCACTTATCCAGAAATAACAACACCAACAGTAGCAGGAGCAGCAGCAACAACCACCACAGCTTTGGTTAGGGAGCATTGAGTTCTAGGTCTTGAACTCCCATATGACCTTAAAAAAGTTATAGGAGGGGGTGGCTAGGTGGTACAGTGGATAGAGCACTGGCCCTGGAGTCAGGAGTACTTGAGTTCAAATCTGGCCTCAGACACTTAATAATTACCTAGCTGTGTGGCCTTGGGCAAGTCACTTAACCACATTACCTTGCAAAAAACTAAAAAAAAAGTTATGGGAGGTCTGTCTCTTCTTGCTTCAGTTTTCTCATCTGCATAATGGGATGTTACCTTAACTGTCTCATATCATTGTTGTGAAGAGAAAATGGTGAGATAATTGTTTCTGAATTTCTCTCTGTCCAGGTGTTCCTTACTATTAGCTCATTTCACTTGATGCAATTTAAGCCTATTTGCACGCTGAGATTAATCATTTGCCCAAATGCTTTGGGCTAAATGAAATTAAGCCTGTATGTAGTTGACATGGAACCATGGGAATATGACTACAGACTCTACAATAGATAAACTTTGAGTGAAAGTAATAGGAGCTCGGGGATATTTGGCACTCCTGCTGAAGAATGAGCAGGGCAAATGAGTTTTACAAAAATATTGTTCACTCCATAACATAAAACTCTTTAATTCTTACAAATGTTCCTTCTTCATAAAGGACATTCCTTCTTCTTCCCTGTTCTGGCACCCTTCATAAGTCCTATGGAATAGTATTTTTTCAGGCCTTTTGTCTACCAAAACTCTCCTAATTTTTGTTACCTTCTTTTAAAAGTTTGGATTTGATATCCTATAAACTTTGAAATCCCAAACTCACTTCGAGCTTCCGTTCAAGGACTAGTTTAACAGAGATCTCCACTCCCCTCAATTATTAATGTTCTCTCTCAAGCCTTGAAATAGGTGTATACCCTGACTTTTCTCACCAGCAAAGAGACTGTATTCTTTCTCTAGAACGTAAAGTCCCTGAGGGCAAGGCCTCTTAGTTTTATATCCATAGACCCAAGGTCTGGACATAAGAATAGGAGTTAAGGACTCGACTTATAATTTTATTGTTAAGAACCCATAGGGGAGGAAATTTCCTCCTCCAATGCACTTCAACATCTTCTCTGAAGCTTTAATTTTAGAGGTGCTATGTACCCTGAAGGGTGACTTGCCCATAGTCACATATCCAGTGTCAATGAACCCAGGTCTTCTTGACTTCAAGGCTAGTGCCATGTAAAGAAACTATGCCCCATTGCCTCTCATATTGTTACTCAGTACATAGTAGTGGTTGATTCTTTGATTGGCAGCCCAATTCTGTTTGGTCCTTTCTCTAATATTTTGTGATTTTCAGTCTAACCCTACCTCCTGATGTATTATCCTGGGATTGTTCAGAATCACAACCAAATCAATCCTTCCTTATTTATAGCCCTTCTTTTTCTTATCCATGTGGGTCTCCTTGTTCCCCCTTCCCTTTCTCACTCTCCAGAATTGTGTGTGTGTTTTTAAACTATGTCTATTTTAAAAGTTCTATCCAAAGGCTAACTGCAGAGCTCCTATGGAAATTGCATTTCTTGGCAGACTGCTAGCATGGTGACAGTGCCAGGTGATTTACTCTTTTAATTAAAGCCTTTTTTAGAAAATCTACTTTTAATGGGTTATATTGACAGGGCCCCAGAGGACAGAGGGGAAAGAAATTGCCCATGTTAAATATTTACCATTTTGACCTGCAAGATTATGAATGATACTTTGATGTAGGGTGTTGACTATTAGCTGATTAGAGATAGGAAAGAAGAAATATGTACCCGTGTGTGCCTGCTAGTTTGTATACAAGTGCTCTTAGTACTTTTAAACCCACTGGCATTTTCCATGATAACTAGTTCAAGTCACCCTTTAATTCAACATCCTTACATGAAGTGACCCTGGGGTTCCAAAGCCAGGGTCATACAAGCCAGGCAATACAAACCTTGGCAGGTCCTAGAAAGTAAGGGCCTCAGATGTAGGACTAGTGAGACTGAATGCCTGAGGTTGAGTGTTAGAGATTTAGGTTAGAGAAAATGATCACCAGCTTATCTATAGGTTGAGCGGATCTCCCAGCCACAAAACAACTCTTAATCTTTCAGTGATCTTTGAGACTCTCCCTGAAACAAAGGCTCATCTTTATTAATGATATCAGGTGATACCACGGTCTTCCAAGATTAAAGGTAGCACACCAGCTACAGGGCAAGGGATAGCTTCCAGGCGGATGTAAAAAGGCTAGAGGACCTTACCAAAGATGGAATGGGTGAGAGAAACAGTGGAAATGACATCATGGTGAGGTGTGTGATTGGAAGAAGAGGAGGGATGCTCATGTATTGAGGTTCTGCCTTTGATCTCTCCTGGACTTTGGAACCCTGGGCAAATGAATTAACTTTTCAGTCTTTCAACCTATTCACCGAGACTATAAGCTACTGAGCAGTCATCAATTTGCATTGAAAAGGGGACTTTTCTCACTGCAAGTTTTCTATAATAATATAATTATAGTCCTGGATCAAAAAGAAATATTGAATGCTTTCTATTCAGCATTACTAAAGATGCTGGTCATCTTTCTCCTTAGAATTTATTGCTTCTTCATCTTTTACTACTTTCTGATTTGAGATAGTATGAATGAAGCAAACATATCCGAAGCCCAGGTGTGTGCTTTAGCTAGGGACAATATTTAGCACAGCTGGAACCAGGACTTGGCAATGTGGGCAACCCCTTTGGGCACAGCAGGCAGAAGTAGTAAAAAGGAAGAACTGTTAATATTGCTTTTTTCAATACGCATTTTTAGAGACCCCAAATTCTTCTCTTTGTTGGACATATTTTTGGTGATTAAACCAAGTCACATGTAAGAGGCAGCTTGGAACAGAGAGACCTGGCTTCAATTCCAGGAAGACCCTAGTTCAAGACTCCCATCTGACACACTGCCTGAAGGACCATAGGCAACTCAATTTCTCAATGATTTAGACTATAGATCAATCAACCAATCAAAAAGAAAGGATATGGTTTATGCTTGAATCTGTCAGCAAATATTAAATAATGCCAGTGCTATATCAAACCCTGAGGATACAAAGGAAGGCAAAAATGGAGCCCTTGCTTTCAGGGAGCTCACATTTTGATGGGGAAGACAACATGGAAATAAATAAGTATGCATGAAATAAATATGGGAGGCGGTGAAAGGTAATCTGAGAAAGTCATTGGAGGCTGGTAGTAGGATGGGGTATGAAAGGTGGTATTTGATTTGAGGCTGAAATAAAACCAGGGAAACTGAGTCAGAGATGTGAGCATTCCAGGCATGGCAGACAGTCATTGAGAAATCATAGAGAGGGAAAATGGAATGTCTTGTATGGAGTTTAGGAAGGTCAATGTCACTGAATCATAGAGTACATGGTGGGAGGGAGTAAAATGTAAGAGAAGTGGAAAGATAAGAAGGATCCAGGTACAAAAAATGGAATAACCCTTCCCCCAAGGAGCTTACCTTAAAAGATAATGAATTGCAGAGAAGAGGCCTTCCTGCATTGATGAGGGAGTTTGGTCACCTGCAAATGAAATCAGGGGACCAAGCTCTATCCAAGTCACTTGTGTTATAGCAAAGCTTTACTTTGTGTCACAGTGACAGGGAGATATTTCCAACTCTTGTCTAGGCCACAAAGTGGCCTCAGGCAGACTGATGCATTTAGGCTAGGGGAAAGGTATGGACTGCAAAAAAAGAAGTCTTGGATTTAATTGTTTGGTGACCTGCCAATCTCCCATTTCTCATTCCCATTTCCCTATTTGATGTCTTAGTCATATTGAGCTCACTCCATCTTGTTCTCAATCCCCAACTTTCACCAGTACCAAAGATGGGGATACTGTTGAATCAGCATGGAAGCCAGTACTTTGTCCAAGGTGCTAGTGACTGGGGCCCAAGTCTTTCCTTACTGTGGTGGTCAGTGGAATATTCAAATCATGTCTGTAAATGTGCTCCAGAACCATGCCAAATACAAATAGCCTGTCAAGAGAATGAGCATCAAATGGCACATCATTCGAGTCCATTTATTTCCCATTACTGTTCCTAACATCTCACGACTTTCTGCTTGAGGGACCTTGATGTAATTCAGAGTCCTCCCTGTGTTTGTCCTTTCTGAGCTGGTGAATAGAAATAACGTGGTGACTCTGTTCCTGCTCAGTGGCTTAACATGTCAATTTGGTCACGATGGAATCTTTCCCTGTAGTGACTCAGGGTTGGGCATAGCACCCAGTGTTTCTTATAAACATCTCCATATCTATCTATCTATCTATCTATCTATCTATCTATCTATCTATCTATCTATCTATCTATCTATCTATCTATATATCAAGGGGGTTGTGATGACCACGCCCCTCCCCCATCCTCCCTAAAGAGAATTTTCCTTTTTCTGATTTCCTTGTCCTCCAGACCATTTTCTCCTCTGGCAGTGATACTAGAGATAAACTTTAACTAGACATTAATGTTATGACCATGGAGCTGTACACTCAGTGTCTTTGCACCTATTACCAAGACAATCAACATTTCTTTTGTGGGATACCCCACAATCATAATTAATTCAATGAGCCAGTGAATGGCAGAGGAGCCCTTATACAATGAGAGGGGAAATACTTCAGTGATGGGAGGGTTGGTGGATACTACCTCAAAGAATCTATTTGTGTCTCAAACTCCTAGGGCTCTGAGGTCTTTTCCTAGCAGATTTCTCTTGAAATTACTTTGTCTTTATTTACTTGGATACATCATGCTATATCCTTAGTTGATTGTAACCTCCTTGAACATTGGGCTTGTTTTGTCTTTGCTTTTGTATTTTAAGTGCTTATCACCATGCCTTTCCTATTTGTTCAGTAGTGTTGGACTCTTTGTGACCCCAATTGGGGTTTTCTTGGCAAAGATACTAAAGTGGTTTGCCATTTCTTTCAGAACTTAAATACTAAATATTTGTTGAATTGAAATGGATCTGCATAATTTATTATGTTTTTACTCTATGGTCTGTGGTATCTGAATGGAGTTCATGGCTTTATCTTTAGAAGTCAAGACTGGATGTAGAGTCCAGCCTTTGACTTTCCTTTTCCTCTATATGACAAAGACTTTCACTGATAATTTTTGGACTGGGTGGTGTTTTCTTTTGGAAGGCATCTATTTAAAGAGGATCTCCATCAAATTCCTTATTTGGAGTTTTGTTAAAGGTTCATGAAATTGTTCAGACAAGCTATTCAAACTCTATCAACATCTTATTTGTAGGTTATTGAACTTTGTATCTTATTACTGTTAGTAGATTGTAAGTTCTCTGTTATTGGAATTTAGTTTTTATCCTTTCTTCATCATCCCGAATGCTTAGTCCAAACCATTATGCAAAAGAATTTTTGGTATGGAAATAGAACTTAGTTTTTTCCAAAACTAGCTTGTACAACCTGTTGTGGTTTATAATATGTGTTATTTTCTAATATGTATACATCTATAACATTTCCTAAAGAGATGCATCTTGAGATGTTATTTTGGCCTTGTTTTGCTGTAAGAATGTTTTTGACCTCACAAAGTGGCTTACAAAGTGTTCTCACTAGTGGAGAAACATCAGAGAGCCCCATTTTGAATTGAATGGTGCCAATGAGGGGTTGAATGATCCCTGGGCATCTGAAAGTAGTCTTTTTTTTTCCAGGTCATCATGACAGAAGGAAACAAGATGAACTACTTGCCATTTCTTTATAAATAGATCTTGTTTGGGTGGTTCATGTAAGTGAACTTGGCTTGACCCCAACATACTCAGCAGGAGGCATGGGATTAGGATTCTCCCTACCCTACCTCCTCAGGTATTAAATCCATTTCTAGCCCAGCAGCCCAGCAGTCCTGATTATCAGACTTCTTTTTGGTTGTTGTTTTAGAACATGACTACAAAAGGGCAAAATAAGAAGAATCCTTCATTATTCAAATAAACGATTGCTTCACCTCTCCTGTATCTTTGACTAAATAGCACAATTCCCCCAATGTGTTCATTGGATGGTTTCCATAAGGAAAGTGATCACTCAACTGAATTCTCCATTATTCTTTTTGCCCAAATATTGTTCTTTTGGTCATTCCAGGTAGGAAAGTGAGACACATAGTCATGAATAATTCATAGAATCTGAGTTGAAATTTCGAGTCCATATAGCCCTAGGATCATAGATTTAAAGCTGGAGGGGACCAGAGAGGCCATATAGTCCAAGCCTTTTATCTAACAGATGAGGAAATGAGCCCTAGAAATGTAAGTGACTTGCCTACAATCACACTGCCCTATATGTTAGAGTGGATGACTTGCACTCAGGTCTTTTTGACTTCAAGCCAACTTTCTATCTATGTCACCTATTATACTCCAACCCAAACCTATGAAGAATCTCTCCTTCCAACATTCTTATTATGTTATAGCTGGCCAGTCCAAGAAGACCTCCAAAGAAAGGGAAATACAACTCACCATTTATATGGTCCTTTAAGGTTTGCAAAGGTTTTTACACAGGTAATTTCATTTGGTCCTCACAAGACCCTGTGAAATAGGTCCTACCATTACCCCTGCCCCACCATGATGAGGAAACAGGCTAGGAATTTTAAGTGACTAGCCTAGAAAACTAAGTTTTATATCTGTACCCAAAACTCTTTTGCATAATGGGACTAAACATTAAGGATGGTAGAGAAGGGATGAAAACTCTTTTAAGTGATTACTAGATAGTAAGTGATCGAGGCAGCGTTTGAATTCAAGTTATTTTTTTAACTTATCTATTGCTGAGTCCTCCGACACTAATCCCAAGTCATTCCATTTCACTTTGGATAGTTTTAGTTGTTGGGAAGGTTTTCTTTCTGTTGCGATTTTCATCCCTTGTGTATACTTCCATCTTTTGAGGATGAGGAAAACACTTTAGCACTGGATTGCCCTTTTATTGCTTGAAAGTAACTATCTTTTTGCCCCAAATACTTCTCTGCTCCAGATCAAACTTTATCTTGCTGAGTGTCCTCCTCTGAACAATCTCTAGCTTGTCAATGTCCTTCCAAAATTTGTGTGTATGTATGGATGTGTGTGTGTGTGTTGTGTTGTCTCTGTGTGTGTGTGTGTGTGTATGTGTGTGTGTGTGTGCATAGAGAGTCTGTCAGATATTATTTACCAACTCTAACTCTAAGTCTTTCTCTCATTAGTAACAAGGAATGTGGAGATAGTTTTTCGTTGACTCAAAATTATTCTTAGAAATTATTGTGTTTTTTTTCCAGAGGGAATACTCAGTTTATCCATGGAGAAATAGGTTCCCAAGGACCAAGTCATGTCCATGAATGCCCCAATCTGGCAAGACTTCACAGGATTTGTATATAAATGTTTGGGCTAGAATTTCTACAGCTCTCCCCCAGGCCCCTGTAAGAAATTATCAGAGAATTCATGTTTATGTGATTTTATGTGACTGGTTTACTTATTTCATTTTTAATGTTTCTCATCTTTATTGGTGTACTCTGGGGCATCAGTTGAATGTTATGCATCCAAAATGGAAATAATTAAAAAGAATTTGAACCAGCTTTGTCTCTTTCAGAATGATTGCATAGACCAAGCTTCAACTTTGGCTTAGTTTGTCCTTGACTTCCCAGAAGTTTATTGCCTTATTTTCTCTTATGGAGTCATTTTTTAAATATCCTTTTCTAACAGAGACAACATTATTGATGCCATAGAACCCCAAATCCAGATATTTCTTAAGTGTAAGTTTTATCATGTCACTCTCCTACTCTATAAACCCCAACAGCTCCTCATTGCCTTTAGAATCAAATATAAAATCCTCTGCTTGCCTGTTAAAGACTTTATATTCTGGCCTCTAGCTACCCTTCTAGTCTCATAATAAAATATCCCCCTTCCCACAGTCAACAAACCAAACTGATCTGCCTGTTGTGCCTCACAGGTGCTTCCCATCTCTGTGACATTTAACTGGTTGTTTCCCATGTCTGAAGAGCCTCCTGCCTCATCTTTACCTCTTGGAGTTCTCCTCCTCCTTCAAGATTGCATACTCTTCTGAAATGCACAATTGCTCATGTCCTCTCTGGCTAATGACCTTGTATTTATTTGGTATGTATTCTGTTTATATTATCTCTGTTTATACCTTCAGAGCTACTTGCTATTTCTCCCAATTAAATATGAGCTTCTTGCCAATAGAATTTATTTCATTCTTTATAATCCTATCCCCAAAGCCTAGAATATTGTCTGTTATAGCACAGGTACTTAAAAAATCCTTGTTGCCTGATGGATTTAAGCACTAAGCTCTTCCCCCCCCCCAGCCCCCCCAATGGTGGCTACTGATGTTTTCAAGGTTTCTTTTTACAAATGCCAGTTTGTTGAACTCATACATGGAATATTAAGGAGCCCTACATGTTTCTGAGCTAAAACTAGGGCTGCTAATCTTTCAAGTTAGAAAATAGCACCATAATTGCTTAGGAAGAAAAGAGGCATATGGGTTGCAATTGGCACCAGTGGAGGGAACGCCACAGAATGTGAGAGCTCGGTGTCATTAAGCCCATCCCTCCTCCCTTAAGAAATAAGGAACTTAAGCTTAAGAGAGGAAAAGGTAGTTGTTCATGGCCACACAGTTAGCAAGAAGCAAAGAAAGCTGGGACCTGAACTCAAGTCTCATAGTGCTGAGTGTACTGTTCCACTGTCTCTCTCATAACTGAGATCACAAACCATGACAATCCTATTTACAAATATAGGGATCCAATGTTCCTCCCTTGAAGAGACATAACTTAGGCTGGGAGACTTGGGTTTTGGTCCAAAGGCTGAATTTGATGTGATCAAAATTTGGAAGGTGCCCTTCAAAAGTAAAGGAGAAATGTTCAAACTTAGCACCTAGTTAGTAATAATATAGTGTTTTCCCCTCATTTTCAAAGAAGACTATGACATCAGGGAGATGATGCCATGACAAGCACATGAATTGGATTTGAGTGGGAGGATGCTTGGCTAAATCCACCAGCCTCTCTTTCTCCTCCAGAGTCACCTGGGTCCAGTGGCCAGATATGAATCAGGATAACTGGAGATGACCGTGGATATGAGGCAATCAGGGTTAAATGGCTTGTCCAAGGTCACACAGATAGTATATGGCATGTGTCTGAGGCCAGATTCAAACTCTTATCCATCTGAGGCTAGTTCTCTGTCCTCTGCACCACAGTTAGAAATAACAGGGATAAGGATAGAGACTGTACTTGTTATTTCATGATATGAGGAAGACCCAAATGAAGAAATTGCCTCTGCTAATGCAGGTTGGTGCCTAATCTGTTATTTATAGTTCTAGAGAGTTGGTTAGATCACCAAGGAGTTAAGTGAATTGTCCAGGGTCAGCTATTCATCAAAATGGGCAATTCCAGAAAGTTCAGAATGGGCTCTTCTCTATTTTCTGGCTCTTCTTCTTCACTCTGAACCTCACCTCTCACCTTAATTCAAGGTAACCTTCATGCTGCCATATATATATATATATATATATATGTATGTATATAAAATCTATGGTAAATGCCCAGATACAAAAATTGGGAGCTGTGACTCTCTTCACTTAGAATCTGTTCTCTTGTGGTCTTTTTTGATGACTAATTCTGAAGAGAATAATAAAAAAAATCACTTTTTTGCTCCTCCTAGAGCCATTTTTAGTGCCCACAGACTTCTGTATTTGGAAGGCATCTACTTGCACAAAATGGTAGAGTGGGCATTTGACTGGACATTGCTAACTCTACCAGCAGCCTAGAACTCAAAATAATTCACTGCTTGGAGATGTGACCAGGCTGCAGATAGTGGAACTCTTGGTTTGTGAGGAAATGAAACCCTCCTTTAGCAAGACAGAAACACACACTCACATACACACAAACGTACACACTGTCAGCAGGGTCTGATCTACACCCTCTGCCTGCATGATTACTGTCCAGATCACCCATAAATACTGAAAGTCAAAGGAGAAACATAAAATCAGGGGAAGAAATTTATGAGACTAGATATAAGTTTTGGCCTTGGGAGGAGTTGAGAACTCTGACCAGGTTGATCTCTGGAAAATACTTCTTTAGAAGCTGAAAACAGTCCAAGTCATCATTAAAAATAAAGTTGTAGTGTATCTCTTAAAAAATCCCTATGATCATTTTTTGATGTATCTTTTCAGACCTCCCATAGAGCGCTCTCTCTCTCTCTCTCTCTCTCTCTCTCTCTCTCTCTCTCTCTCTCTCTCTGCAAGGCAATGGGGTTAAGTGACTTACCCAAGGTCACACAGTATGTATCAAGTATCTCAGAACAGATCTGAATTCAGGTGCTCCTGACTCT
Source organism: Macrotis lagotis (assembly GCF_037893015.1). Lineage (NCBI taxonomy): Eukaryota > Metazoa > Chordata > Mammalia > Peramelemorphia > Peramelidae > Macrotis > Macrotis lagotis. The sequence goes on along the minus strand of NC_133663.1, from coordinate 39,515,294 downwards.
AAGACTGGTGTTCTATCCACTGAGCCCTCTAGCTGCCCTGAGTTATCCCTTAACAGAGAAAATAATGTCAAAAAAGCCAAGAATACACATGAAAAAGCATGCAGTGCTCCAAACTATAATCCACCATCTCTCTACCAAATCACCAATCCAACAAGCATTATTATTATGTCTAATCTGTTATCTGTAAACAATATTTGTTCACTGCCTTTAATCTGATTTTGACTGCCTTCTAGCATTGTGTTCATTATCCTGTTACAACTAATGTATATATTCTTCTACTTTTCCTTCCTTTAGCATCAATTCATATAAATCATATTTTTCTGAATTTGCCATATTCATTATTTATTATGGTACCATAATAATAATAATAGTGAGCATTAATATAATCTTTTGAGGTTACAAAGTACTTTCATTTTATCTTCAAAGCAACCTGGAAAGGTGGATGAATTTTTATGTTCATTTTATAGATTAGAAAGCTGAACATCAGGTTATGAGACTTTCCTAGATTCAAACAGCTATTAAATGAGATAAGATTTGAACTCAGGTTTAATATTCATTTCACTCTTGGTCCAGAGATCTATCCATTAAGCCATAATCATTTGCTCAGCTATTTGTTTGTTCAGCTATTCCAATCTTAATAAATAAACATTTATCAAATGCTTATTATGTTCAAGGTACTGTACTGAGCCCTGAGAATTCAATTAACTAAAAGAAAGACAATCCCTGTCCTCAAGTAGTTCATAATTTTTTTTTAGTTTTTTTTGCAAGGCAAATGGGATTAAGTGGCTTGTCCAAGGCCACACAGCTAGACCAGATTTGAACCCAGGTACTCCTGACTCCAAGGCCGGTGCTTTATCCACTACGCCACCTAGCCGCCCAGTAGTTTATAATTTAATGGGAACAGATAACACACAAAATGAGTTGGGAAAGGAGAGGGATCCTAGGGGATACTTGGCATGGTGGCATCTTGTTCTATGGAGCTGAAGCAAGGCAGAATAGCAGATGCAAGAAGATGATGATGTTAATGATGTTATTCTTTATTCTCCAAGAAGACTATGACAACAGAGAGGTGATGCCATGACAAGCAGATGAATTGGATTTGAGTGAGGTGGACTTGTGCTAAGTCACCAGCCCCACTTTCTCCTCTGGAGCCATCTGGGTCCAGTGGCCAGATAGGAATCAGGATGACTGGGGATGGTCCTGGATGTGAGGCAGTCAGGGTGAAGTGACTTGCTCAGGGTCACATAGCACGTAGTACATAGTGTCTGAAACTGGATTTGAACTCAGATACTTCTGACTACAGGACTGATTCTCTGTCCACTGTACCATCTAGCTGTCTGTGATGCAAAATGGAATGAGCCCCCAAATCCAGTTTTTTCCCTCCACTAAAAAAGACATTTGGTACTCCATCCTCCAGCCCACCAAGAAGAAGGGAGAGAAGGTTGAGGGAGATAATGTGAGTCAAGGCTTGAATTAGCAGCCTAGTATTGAAATTTAGAGGTGATGAGCTTAATCTAGGATGGGAATCCTGGTCATCACAGTTGAAACCAGTTAAATTTCTTTCTTGGACTCAGGAAGAACTGGAATAAAAAAATTTCATGGCAGACACTTATTAGTTGTGTGACTCTTGACAAATCACTTGACCTCTCTGTGCCTTAGTTTCCTCATCTTTAAATTATACTTGATTGCCTCTTAATAACCTTTGAGTACTAACTCTTGATTCTAAGGTCCTATGAGCTGAATTAATTAACAGTTTTTTGCTACCACAATAAATTCTGCTGTGAACATTTCAGCAACTCAAGAACTCTTCCTTCTGCCTTTTACCTCCTCCTTCTCTTTTTTTCTCTCTTGTGTCTCAAACTTGAGTCCATGTCTGATGCCAAGGTCATTGCATGGACTTCTCTCATTCACACAGAGTTGAATTCTTTCTTTTTTAATGTAGGATTATTTAGCCAGAAAGGGGGTAGACGAAAAGGAAGCAAAGGGAGAAAATATGCACATGAGAAGCATGGGGTATGTTTGACATTCTAAGGGGGAGTGACTGCAGAGGCAGTTAAAACCATACTCTTCCTGAACACGTGAGTTTTGAATAGTGACCAGAGAAAGGAAGTGATGAGGAATGATTTGGGGGGGATGAGGGGCAAAAGGCTAGGAATACTGTATTCTGCTATGTATGTACATTGTTTAAGGAAGTTTTTCTTGTTTTCAAATGGGAACTAGAAAGAGTCTATGTTTGGTGGTGGTGGTCGGAAAGTCCTGAAATAAAAAATTAAAGTAAATTTAAAAAACAACAGCACCAAAACCCTCTTCTGTCTTTGAAATAAGAGCAATGTATCAAGGGGTTGGCCTGGGGATCAGGAGCAGAAAGAATATTTCTAAAAGACATTTGGATGATAATATTTCTTCTTTTCTCCCCTTCTAATCTATACATACCACTTTCCCATTTCTCTCCAACTTGGGTCTCCATTTTGGGAAATGGTTCAATCCAGTCAACCTTGATTCTCTTTCTGGCTCAGGAAGAGCCAAGAGTCTACCATACCTCAGCTGTAGTCTTTACCTAGAACATCTCTCTACTCTGTTAGTCCCTTTATCCCAACAAGAGTTCCAGTTTGGGTAGAAGCTCAAGTTGGCCAATTCTTTGTTGTCTTCCTGGTTCTGCTTCTGACTTTCTAGACTATGCCACTTTGTTTCTACCCAGGAACCTCCCTTCTTGCTCTCCTCATTGTGATAAATTAAGTCAAATTTTAGACATTGGAATATAAACTCCCTGAGGGTTAGTATTTTTTTTACTTATATTTTATCTACAGGGTTTAGTGCATGGCAAGTACTTGAATGCTTGTTGCCTATCTACACACATACACACACAGATCTGGAAATTACTACAATATCTGTGAAACAAGGAAGAAGGAGATTGGGAAGAGCAAATAAGGATTACAAGGAATACTCCAAGGTCTCTCTAGAGTCATCTTTTAAGAATGAGAGTCTCTCTCTCTCTCTCTCTCTCTCTCTCTCTCTCTCTCACACACACACTCACACACACACACACACACACACTCATCTGAGAAATTACTACTTTAGACTCCAATTCACTTTCCATGAGACAAGGAAGAGAGAAATTAGGAAGAGCAAATAAGAGTTACAAGGAACACTCTAAAGTTTCTTTAGTCATCCTTAATGAGAGGGTGGCAGGCATTCCTTTCACATTTCCCTTTATTCTCATACCTTGACAAATCAAAGAGAACTGGATACTTGCTTTTTTTTGCATTAGTTTAGAATTTAATTTTAGTTTAAATTTCCAAACTTGTCAGGAAGATTTGGATTCAAATTCCACATCAGATCATTTATTGCTCTGTGATTATGGTCAGCTGAGCTCATGAGCCTTATTTTTCTCATCTGTAAAATGGGTCCCCAGGATCATTTGTTATGACGTTTGAATGAACTAATGAAAGTGAAGCATTTTGCAAATTTTAAAGTCCATGTAAATGCCAGTTATTACCACTAGAATTAAAGCCAAGGATTCACCAAAGTTTTTTAGAGCACTTACTACACTCAGGTCATTGTCCTAAGGTTCTGGGAAAAATAGGAAGTTGAGATCAAAGTCTCTGCCTTTAGTTAGTTTATAGCCCAATAGAGGCATTATGTTGGTACTGAGGGTGCAAAGATGGAAATGATAAGGGCTCTTCCCTCAAGGAACTTAATATCAAATGGGAGGATATGAAGCAGTGAAAAATAAAATGAAAGTAGGACATGATAGGGCCCAAGAATACTCAAGACACTTTAAGGAGGAAGAAATCACTTTCAGCTGGGGTAGCATGAAGAGTAGTGCTCATTGAGAAGAGAGATTGGCTCATCCTTTGTATTCAGGTTCCCAGTGTCTAGGACAATGGCTAACCCATAGCAGGCACTTATAATACACGCTTGTTGATTGAGGGATTGAAAGTGAAGGAAGTAATAAGAAATGTCTGCAAAGGCAGATTGGCATCAACTTGGGCAGCCCTTGAACTAGCAACAGGGGGATCTGCAGAGGATTCTTAATAGAAGGAAGCAATTGAGTTGCATCTCAAATACAAAGTGAAGAGATTAATGATTCAGGACTATAGAAAATGGATAACCCATTGTCTTACTTGGGAGATCCAAGTCCATAATCCTCAAACAAGTCACAATCTCTCTGGGCTTCAATCTCCACATCTGTCAAATAAGGGCATCAGACTAAATGACTTATATGGTCCTATCTAGTTTGAGATCTGTGATCCTTCAAACCTATGATCTTGTTGTGACAAACACATATCCTTTATCATTAGCTCCTCGAGATTCCTCCCAGAATCACAGGTTTCTCCTGACTCCTTCCCTTCCCCTATGATATCTTGCCCAGACTATCCCAGGAGAAGTCCCCAATAGTGTTGTTTCACACAGTCCTTCTCTTGGATAGAAAAACCTTTTCCTCTGATGGGGGTTCCTGGCTGCTTCAATGATGGCACTAACCAATGCTACAACCATTTGAGATTAGCATGACAGGTCTCTATCATCCTTTGGTAAGCTTCTGTAGTCTTATAAATATCATGTGAGGATGCTTGATAATCTGATCACAAATTTGCTTGGTCTGACAGCCTATTGGCAGTTGGAGGATACTGAATTATAAGTTAAAAAGAAATTATCAATAAGATGCTGGACCTAAGGTCAATGGTTTCGATGTTGTATTGTGCAGAGGCAAAATGGATTTAGGAAGGGATATCAGGAGAGATTTGAGACTAAGTGGGTTTCCTCATAGATCCCCATTTTCATTCATGAATAAACAAGAATTCATCGGAGGCTTACTGAGTACTTTTCTTACTTTACTTACTGACCTTCGACAAGTTTCTCTCCTCACCACTGGGTCCAGATTCTTTAGTTGAAGCTATGAGCCGAGCTAGTTGGACTCGGCTACTATAAATAGCCCCGGCATTTTTATTATCCTGTATTCCTACTTTTGCTCTGTGGTGGCTAGGGAAGTAGCTCGTGGACCCAGGCCTTGCTCTTCTTAGTCTGAGGTTTATGACCATGGCAAGGATTTAGTTAGGTGGGTGCAACTGGCACAACTTGGTTTTTCCCACAGAGCTCACTGCAAGCCCCCTTTAAACTTCTGAGTTTGTGAACACATGATAAAGTGTTTCTCACTAGACTAAGGGAGAGCACACGAGATCTTTGTCATTGGTGCCACTGGATTTGAAATCAAATAGGTAATAATTCAAAGGCGTTTTCACAGTCATTAGATTTCTTTTTATTTTCCTCTGACCTTTATTTTATCTAGAGACCCTCTTCTGAGGGTGGGGCCTGATTAAAAAAATAACAACTCCAATGCTTGAAGTGAGCCCAAGTTAAAAACATCCTTTAATTACACAATTGCCTGCTACTGAACCTGGCCCAGGTAATAGGTAAAACCTGCTTACTAGGAGCCGCTGCGAAGTCCAGACGGTTTTTCAGAGGGAAGCAGCAGAGGAGACTAAAGCAGTCAAATTTTTAAAAGAGAAAAAATATTTATACTACTTGTCTAATACTTGAGTCTTTACCCTATTTTAGAGATAGTTTCACAGAAATACTTCTATGAAGGTCAGCTTTCTTCTGGAAAGCCTTCATCCTCATTCTTTTCCTCCTATTCCTTCCCCACCTTCTCCTCCTTTGTCCCTACCTCTCCATTTCCCTCCCTTCTTTTCCTTCCTTACTTCCTTCTTTCCTATCTTTTTTCTTCCCTCCCTCCCTCCCTTCCCTCCCTCCCTTCCTTCCTTCCTTCCTTCCTTCCTTCCTTCCTTCCTTCCTTCCTTCCTTCCTTCCTTCCTTCCTTCCTTCCTTCCTTCCCTCATTTTTTATTCCCTATCTTTAGAGGAAAAGTGAACTCTACTGAGGTATTTGCTTGGGATTTACTACTTTCTTTCTGAGAACAGAACTCTTTGTCAATCATTTTCCTGTTCCATTCCCACCCCCGATCCCCAAGACTTTCTTGGATTTGACTTAGCAGAAAGAACATGGATTTTTTGGTCAGAACATCTCTGAATCCAAGTACTGTCACCTACTGGATGACCTTGGGTAGCTAATTCATTAACATTTATTGGGTTCTTGAAAGTTTGCAAAATACATTACATATATTATCTTATTTGAGCCTTATAGGAACCTTATGAGATTTTACAGATGAAGACATTGAAGTTGAGAAGGTCATTTGACTTGCTCAGGGTCAAGCTGCTAAATATCTAAACTCCAAGATTTGAACTCAGATCTATCTTTCTAGCCACTGTGTCCTTTAACTACTTTCAGATCTTTTTACTTCATTAGGTCTTAGCTTCCTCATCCAAAGCTAAGGGGATTGGGCAAGATAATTTTCTAGGTCCTTTCCAGCATTGAGGCTTCTCATGGGAATACAGCAAGCTGGACTTGTATTTTATTTAATGGGAAGGAGATAGAACTGTTTATCTTTTGCACTTAAAACTCATTAGAATTTCCTCTTTAGAAGCCATTGGTTCCTACTCTGTCTTTCTATGATTCTGCTTTATGGGTACATTCACTTGCTGAAATGAGTCACATGGAATAATCACCATGAACATTTAAACCAATTTGAGTATTTTTCTGGAATTGATTCATAGACTGAATTGATGTCTGAAGAATAGTTTTCAAGTGATTTCTCCTTTTCTCCTGTTATTGATGTTTGGAAGACTTCCCTTCATCATGTGATTTCTTTGGGTCAGTCCATAATAGGTAACTCTTCTTGGGAGACAGCACAGTAAATTATTAACAACTTTGTCTCTGGTTCCACAGTCAGTGAATTTTGGTAAATAATCAACCGGTCAATCAACAGGAATTTATAAGAGTTTAATATGCGCCAAGAAGGTTGATTTATAAGGAATCAGTCTGAAAGCAGAGTGGCCTTGACATTAGAAAGATCTGGATTCAAATCTTCTGGGAAATTTATTATCTGTGTGACTCTGGGCAAGTCATTTGATAGCTTAAGGGAAAATCATGCCTAAAGAACCTCCCTTAGTGTTATAAGGTGGAATAAGCATTTATATGGTACTCATTATGGTCTAGACACTATGCTAAGCAATTTGCATAAAGATTATCATTTGACCTTACAACAAGCCTGGGAGGTTGATTGGCTCTTGTCCTTCATTATTAAGAAAGACCAAAATGGCATCACTAAGTTAAAATTAAAATGTGTCCAACTATGGCTGATCAGACCAATATGAGTTTGGAATGTTCTTCCACAGGTAAGCACTGTTATCATCCTCATTTTTACAGTTGAAGAAACTAAGGCAAACAGGCTTGCCCATAGCTAGTGAGTATCTGAAGTCAAATTTGAACTCAGATCTTCCTGCTAGCACTCTGTCCATTGTACCAACTCAGAAAACTTTAGAGTGCTGGAATATTGCTAGCTATTATCATAGGGTCTTTTCCTTCCCCCTCAAGAGACATAGCTCAAAGAGTATAATGTATAGAGGGGTTGTAATCTGAATATGTGGAGGGCAAACCTACATCAAGTATCCTGGAGGTACTAAGTAGAGGTCATGTTTCTATATCAGCTTCTTTATTACTTATCTCTTGATATCTATCACTTCTTGGTGATCAAATCTCTCTCCTAGCTCATTAAAAGATGCTGACAGAGTTGGGGTAATTTGAGCACCCCAATGCTCTCCAGAACAGGCTTCTAGCCCAGAAACTGCAGACAGGGATAGGGGGACTTTGCTAAGAGATGCAGAACTTCGGGAGGCTGGGTCAGGGGCTCAAAGAACGAGTGGGGAGATATCACAGACTTAAATAATCTCGCCTGAGGCTAGAGTTGTTTGGTATCTTACCTACTTGCCTAAGGGCATCTCCTCCCATTGTCCCCTACTTCAAAAGGAAAACCAGGTGAATTCCAAGGTTACTGGTCTCAGGGTACCAACTTCTAAGACTGACTTTGACCATGCCCTTTAAAAGGCTGGAGGGTTTCTTTTTAATTGAAACAAAACATTACCAGAAAAAAAAAACCCTTGATGGGATGCAGAGAATCCCAGAGTCTCTTAGGGGGAAGGCACCTCAGAGATCATCTGTTCAGATCCAGGTGTCCCTAAGATTCCAACTCTATATCCCATCTAACAGATGATCCCACCCCATTTGTTTGAAGAGCCCCAGTGATGGGGAACTCACTACCTCCTAAGCATTTCATTCCAACTTTGGGCAACTCTTAATTGTTAGAAAGTTTTTCCTTTCATCAAACCTAAATCTACCTCTTTGCAACCCTCTCCACCTTCCCTTTTCTTTTTACTCTACTTTCTGGAAACAAATAGAACAAATTGAATTCCTGTTTGATTCACCATACTTGAAGGCAATAGTCTTTTGCCACTGTAAGAGTCAGTTTTGGATGGTGGATAAGGAATTAGATTTGGAGACACCAAATGCTTACTAGCTGTATTTATCTGAGTGAGTCATTAACTTTCTGTGCCTCAGTTTTCTCATTTGAGTAATCAGGTGATGACTTCAAAGTCCTTCTGACTAGTTTTCAATTAGTTTGGAACTAGATGTGTCCACAACTGGGCAAGGGCTTTTTTTGTTTCTATCCATGGTCCTGTTTCCTAGACATCTCTAGGAAAGAGAAGACTAGCCATCATTGGCTATAGCATCATTATAATATTTTTTTTTTGCAAGGCAATGGGGTTAAGTGGCTTACCCAAGGCCACACAGTTAGATAATTATTTAAGTGTCTGAGGTCAGATTTGAATTCAGGTACTCCTGACTCCAGGGCCGGTGCTCTATCCACTGTGCACCTAGCCACCCTATCATTCTAAAATTTTAAAAGTTTCTTCAAATTTTGGTCTCAGGGCTCCTTTACACTCTTTTTTTTTTTGGTACGGTAATGGGGTTAAGTGACTTACCCAAGATTATATAACTAGTATCAAGTGTCTGAGGTTGGATTTGAACTCAAGTCCTTCTGGCTCCTTCTCTATCACTGCACCACCTAGCTACCCCCATTTATGCTCTTAAAAACAATCGATATGCTTTATTTCTAATAATATTTGCTGAATTAGAAATTTTAATATCTTGGAATTATTTGAAAATAGTTTTGATCCCCCCAGGGGGTCCTGGATCTCATTTTGAGAGAATGTGCTAAATTGTGTTCTCTAGAATATCACAGTGACTGCTTGAATGGATCCTCACCCAGCCAGAGGGGTTTTTCCAAACATTAAAAAAGCTCACTATCTGCATAAAACTTTTTTATTACTCCCTCCACCCACCCCAAAGTAATGAGATTCAAACAGAGTGTTTAAACAACTTCACCAATGAATCACTCTGAAATTATCATCTCATATTATCACAGAAATGATCACTTCTGCATATGGTCCCAATAGTCCCATAATCTCTAATAAAGCAGTTTATACATGTTTAAGCAGGACTACAGTGCCCCAGAAAAACAGCTTTATATTGTTTTCATAATATAAGTACAACATTATTTGGGCAGTTTTACAGGAAGATCAAAATATCTGGCTTAGGGCCAAAGCAGGTCATGTCCCACCTGAGAGAGCAGCTCACCTTCATGCTTCCCTTCCTGGGTGGACAGTCAAAGCTTTTTCAAAAGTGAAAGTCCTCTCCCAGATGGGAGCTCTAAATCTGTTTGTCCAACACCTCCTTCAAAAAGCATTTCCAGTTGTGGATTTAGAGAAGAAGAAACAAAAGACCCTACCTTTGTTGTAAGGTAGTCATCTTGTAGGGGACCAAGGATGGGAGTTATTCTGGAGTGAAAGGGATGGGGAGAAATAATGATCTGCGCCCAAAGGATTCAGATGAAGAATGTGGAGAAAAAAAACAAACAAATGGGCCCATCCCTGAGGGGGGTGGGTGTGAAACAGCCCTTCAGAAATGACATGATGAATCATGTGGGACAAAAGAACCATTGAGAGAGGCAATTATGAAGATGGCATTTTCAACAGGTCTTGCCAAAGTCTTCAAACCACAAAAGCCTTTTAAAGTTCCTAATTACTTTCAGTTTTCTCTCATCCATGGGAAGGAGGAAGGATCTCCTTGGAGGGCAGTAAAGTAATTGCTTGGAAAGCCATGTTTTCAGACTGATCCTCCATTGCCTCCCTCCATAGGCTCCCCATATCTTTACCTGAAACCAAAAAAATTGGCAGACAAGCATCTCTGAAATGCTCTGGCGACAGGTGCATATGGATAACATAGCAACAAAACCTGTGGCTCCAGGGTATTTTCCAGGATTTTGCAAGCTTTTAGGAGTGAAAAATAGCCAGAGCAATCATCAGATTATCCTATCTCAAAGGGAGAAGGGGTCTGCATGGATTCTCCTATGCTGATATAAATTTGGGAGAAACAACAATATTTGGTGAAAAACAGAAAAGGAATGTTTTTGTTTGAAAGCAAAGGACTGAAGAATTTAAGAGAGGGAGAGAAACAAGGAGAGGGAGAAAGAGATAATCAACTAACGTATTTATTAAGCACTTATTTTGTACAGGATGTTATTCCTGACGTTTATTAATTGATTTCTCTCTGCACACACACACACACACACACACACACACACACACACACACACACAGACATACCCACACGGAGTGGTATAGGAGAAAGAACCAGTATAACTCTGATACCTGGGTTAAGTTACTTAACCTCTTAGGGTTCTTGCAACTTTCTAAGGCTTTGAAGATGCAAAGAAAGTGTCAGCCTGCTTTGGTAGAGAGAATGTACCTTTTCTAGGAGTTCCCAGATACTGATGAAATCCTAGCTTCAGTCTCTATATTGTATAGGGATGCATAGAGAATCAATGGATTGTATATACATTTTCTAGATGTAAATACAATCAATACTAGGAGTTTGGGAGAATGGGGGGAGTGTCTTGAAAGGTCTCATGGAAAGGTAGTGTTTGAACTGAATTTTGCAGGAAATTAGAGATTCTCAGAAGTGGTGGTGAAAAAGGAGGTTATTAGACTGGGGGCCAGTCACTGTAGAGGTGTAAAGGAAAAAATTAGGAGGAGGAAAATGAATTATGTGTGAGGAGCAGTAAGAAAACCAGCCTGGCTGCACTGTAAGTAAATGCTAGCAATAACATGGATTAATAGATGATAAAGCAAAAAAAGAAGGTTGAGGTCAGGCTAAAGGGCTTTAAATGAGAAAGAGAAGAGTTTGTATTTTTAGTTTAGGGACAATAGTGAATCACTACAGTTTGTGGAGTATAGGGTTAAAGAATGTCACTTTGGCAGTTGTGAGGAAGATGAATTGAAGAGGGGGAGAGATTTGAGAATAGCTAATTAGGAAGCTATTGTAGTAACTTAGATGATGAGTGATGTAGGTCTGGCAATGGTAAGAATAGATTGTGGCTGTTGTTCAGTGGTTTTTCAACTGTGACCCTTAAGTGCTCTATTTGAGGTTTTCTTGGCAAAGATCCTGGAGGAATTTGTCATTTCCTTCTCCAGCTCATTTTACAGATGAGGAAAGTGAGGCAAGGAGAATTAAGTGACCTGCCCAGGATTATATAACTAGTGTTTGAGTCTAGATTTCAACTCAGAAAGATGAGTCTTCCTGACACCATTCCTGGAGTCTTATCACTATGCTCCCTAGCTGCTTAAGAATGAAGGGACTGACATAGATGAGGGCTATTGTAGAAGCAGAAATGGCAAGCAGTAGGAAGTGATTAGCTAAAGGAGGGTAAAAGAGACTATCTGTGGGTAACCTGGGTAAGTAAAAGGATGGTGTTATGTTAGTAATGACAGAAAGAGAGAGAGACAGACAGACAGAGACAGAGAGAGACATAGAGACAGCCAGACAGAGACAATCAATGAAACAGCAACAGATAGAAGGTGAGATAGACAAGAGATACTGAGACAAAACAGAGATCTTCCTGGCCAGTGGCATATGAGCTCAAGAAAAAGAAATGAAAATAAGCTATGTATCAACTCTCCACTATTTATTAGAATTGGAAAATGGCTGCTTTACATGAGAGGCCCCACAGTTGCGTGGGAAAAGCATGGGATTTGAAATTAGGAAAGACATGAGGTAACGGGACCACAGATGGGAAGCTGAAGGGACCTTAGAGATCCTCTCCCATGATTCCTCCACTTTATAGCTGAAGAAACCAATGGGAAGAGAAGTAAAAAGATTTGTTCAAGGTTCCACAGATTGAAAGGAACTGGTAGACCCAGGATTTTGAATTCAGATCTCCAATTGATTCTTTCAATAGCTAATTAATTGGCTGACCATTTTTATACTTAATGTCTTCCAATCTCAATTTCTTCAGTTCTAAACAGGGAAAGCATAATTTCTGACCAAGCTGTGGGGAGGATCAAATGGCATAATGAATGTTAAGCACTTTGTGAACCTTGAAAGCTTTTTAGAATTTAGCTATTAGGCTATTTCAAGAATATGGGATGAATTTCTTTTGCTGGGATGCTGATGTCTAGACATGAAGGGATTCTTAAGCTGTTATAACATGCTGTATCCTGGCAGATTAGATGAAAAAGAACCATACAATGGTCAAACCTATGTTTTCCTTACTTTTCTAAAACAAATCTACCAACCCTGAGAAAATGAATAAATTGTAGCTAGATAATTATAATGTGTGGGGTCAAATTTTTCATTGGCTATTTCCTTTGAATTAGATTTTTTTATTAAATTGATTATAGCAACTCTTTTTGATAAGGGGCAAGTTACCCAATATCTGGCGTTTTTTAAACTATATTTCATGTATACCTCCCTTAAGTGGCACTTTTGACATTGATTTTTTGAGCCCCCCAAAAGCAAGACTTTATATTTGCTCTTATTATTTTTCACTTTGTTAGATTCGACCTCAAATTCTAGCCTGATCATGACCCCACGTTTTCTCCTAAAAACCACCATCACCACCAACAATAAAAACAAAACCAAAGTACCATGACTTTCAAATGCTAGTATACATTCCATGATGATATATGGTTGTAAATGATGGAAAAGCATAGACTCCAAAGAATTTAAGTTACTGGTCACCCAGGGGTAATGGAGAGGAGCAGGGAAATGAACAGATTGCAACCTTTTACAAATATGAAGGGTAAGAATGGGTCAGGAAGAGTGATGGAGAGTAGATCTGTTATTGTATTGATATAGGGATCTCTGAGATAAGAAAACCTCCTGGTTTTGAGATGAGCTCTCCATTTGCATCTTCATAATACTTTCATACAGAGAGAAGCATGATTAGAAAAATATATGAATTGGTCCCATTGAAAGAGTGAGGGATAGCCAAAGGACAGACTTCGTGATCTTTCAGCATCCATGAAATGTATGAACTCTTTGTGGAAGATGTCACTGGGCAAGAGTTGCATAGGATAGGAAGTCAAGGACAGAATGTGATCTGCCTCATTGGGGTAATACCCCTGCCAATGAGATCATACATCCATGGAAGTATTTCGGACTTCTAACTAGGGATCTACAACTCCCACAATATTACTGGATGACTTCATTTTTTAATCCCTCAAAGTCTAAAATGCTCCGTTATTGATTTTCTTTTGATACTTTTGTACTCTCCTTCTTTCTTTGATAAGAAAACAGAATTAAGCCAAACGATTAGGATAATCTCATAAAATTTCTTATGGTGTTTTGCAAAATAGGATGGCAACCTAATCACATTAAATAGCCAATTGTCCTGTATACATAAGTGCCATTTTTCATGATCTCTTTTTAATTACATAAAGTATATTTTAATATACATTATTAACTCCAAAGAATAATCTTGGTCATCGAATAATTAATATATATTTTATGATATTCACTTAAAGTTCTATCCAATCAGGCCTTCTGAATTCATCATATATTAGCACCTATTTCCTTCCCATACAAAGAAATCTTTACCTAATCAAATTAAAATGACTTTTTAACTCTATTGGATAACAAAGCATAATGGTTAAAGGTCTAATTTCATTCAGGAAGACCTGAATTCAAAATATGCCATATATACTTAGTAGCTCTGTGATCCTAGGAAAGTAACCCAGTCTATGAATACTTCAGTTTCTTTGAATATAGGGATAATTATCTCACTATTTACCATTTAGAAGCATTGTACCAACTCTAAAGTTCTTAAGAACTGTGTATTATGTTACATGATATTGCCACCTCCATTTTTATAAAGCTTAGGAAACCAAGATGAGAGGTAAAGTGATTTTTTTCCCCCAGAATCATACCTATTAAGGGTCTAGTGTTAGATTTGAAGCCATATCTCCTGATGATTTGTAAGATGTCATATCTCAAATTAGGACAAAATAGATTTGGGTGAGATTTGATACTTCTAAAAAACGAAAAATAATCTTTTTTTTTTTTAAAGATTTTTTTCTTCAATTGTATATCAAAGTCTAAATTTCTCAGCAAAGGAGATACAACTAATCACATAAAAATGTTCTCACATAGTGAAACTCAAACCTGACACTATTTTCTCCCTCGAACCTCACCTACTATGCATGCCCAAGGAGTGGCCTTCTCTACACTCTAGTAATGGTCAAAGCCATTTTTTAATCTTCTGCATTTCTATTCATATTTTCCTTGTGCCCTTATATCATATTTAAATGATACACCAACCCTTTTTAGTGACTTCTGGACCATGTCTTTTTCCTTTGTCTTTGATCCTGATGCCAACCTTCATTTCTGATCTTGATCTTCTGCTTTCTGTCTTCAGCCCTTCAGCTCAAAAAACCCATTCTGGTCAAGAAACTTCTGGTCACAGTCTTTTCTCATGATATGTCCTGGGGAGCTTCAGCCTGAGTCATTTCAGGACATTAGCCCTGACCTGTCCACTTTTAGAAAGGGACACTGAGAAACAGTATTAAAAAGTCTCTACCACAAACACTGAGAAAGTCTTCCCCTAGGATAATCTTGATTGACTTCCAGCTGTTGTTCACTTCCTAGATTTTTTATTTTTGACCTTCACAATCATGCCTAACTATATATTTTTTTTACAAAAATGAAACCTAGACCAATCAGAGTTTAGTTGGTTTGCTTTATTAAGGGATTCTCCCGAAATTGTCTTATTTAATAATTTTTCTTTATTTTCTTTTAATTTTTATATTTATTTTAAATTATTTAACAATTACAGAATATTATCTTTAATTATATTTAATAATTAAATGATAGTATAGTGGAAATAATGTTGAATTTGGTGTTGATTTGAATCCCAGTTAAACCACTTAACTCTCTGGAGTTTAGTTGAGATGACCTTTAAAGATTCATTTAGTTCTAAATCTAGAAACCTATGAATAACAACTCCCATATCCACATGACTTAAAAGTTAATAAAACATTTTCCTTTTAACAATCCTGTGAGGGAGGAACAGTGTTATTATCCCCAATCTGTAAATGCAAAAAATCTAACCTCAGAGAGCTGTCCAGAGTCACACAGTTGCTAAGACTTTAAGAAAAATAAGGTCCAACCTTCAGATGATGCCTTAATCCTAGGAAAGTATTTTATACAAGATCTCATTTGGGCTACCTTGTTGTCCCAAAAGCCCTGGAGGGGGGGGGGGGATGCTATAGGTAGGAATGTTCATAGATGAGCAAAGGTCAGAAGGTGACAACCTGTGTGATTATTGAATTTAGAAATAAAAACATAAATTTTAAAAGCATTTTTTCCTTTAAAAAAGTAGTAATGCAGTCTTGGGATTGTTTCAATAACCCATCAGGACAGAACTGAGAAGTTTCAGAGCTGGGGATGGGGTTGAACCCAAGTCCAGTTGACTCTAGAATGATCACTCTAATCACTTTATCAAACTATTTACATTTATCAAAAGAATTCCATATTTTAAAAATTAATTTATAAAAATATTAATTTATGATAAAAACTTAATTTGAATGAAAATATTGATTTTTTTTTCTACTGTATAAAGAAGGGCACACCTGCACAATTAATTCCAAATCCCAACTTACGTGAAAGACAGTTCATCACTCTGAACAAGTAGCTTCATTCACGCAAATAGGATTATTATTATCACCTTACATACACTTATCTAGGAATTGATGATCTAACTGTAAGATAATTAACTTTTTGAGGGCAGGGGCTATTTTACTTTTGCCTCTGAAATTCCAATGACTAGTACAGTGTTTGGTTCATAGTAGGTAGCTAATAAATGCTTATCGATCTATTAATGGCACAGTCATTTGAATACTTTTAGCAAGAAGCTGCAGGCTTCCTTATACAACATAACAATCAATATTAGAGGGCCATTGTGCTCAGAGTCAGTCAATAGGGGTTCAACTTTTAGTTTTTCACTTTTTAACTATATAGGCATGAGCAATTCACGTCAGCTCTCTCCTGTGTTTTAAAGACAGAAATCATAATCCCTCTATTATGTATTTATTTTTAGGCTTCATTGAACTTGCAGACTCAGAGGCAACTTGGCAAAGTGAATAGAATGCAGTACTTGGAGTCAAAAAGTCACAAGATGAATCCTGACTCAGACATTTACTGTAAGCTTCAACTTGGGTAAATTACCTTCCCAAATGTGTTTTTGTTGTTCAGTCATTTTAGTCATGTCTGACTCTTCATGACCTCATTTTGGTTTTCTTGGAAAAGATACTGGAGAGCATTGGCATTTCCTTCTCCAGCTCATTTTTATAGTTGAGGAAACTAAGGCCATCAGAGTGAAGTGACTTGTCCAGGGTTGCAGAGCTAGTGAATGTCTGAGGTCACATTTGAACTCAGAACTTCTTGACTCCAGGCCCCAGTGCTCTCTCCACTTTGCCACCTAGCTGCCTACTTGTCCGAATATCTATCATTTATTTCCACCTGGATGCCCTTGGTACCACCAATTCAACACATCAGAAAGTAAACGTTTCTCTTCTTCTTCAAATTGGCCCCTCCTCCAAAGACCTCTCTGTAGATGAAAGAAGCATTTCCCCCAGCCATCAGTTGTCAGGACATCGATTCAACTACTCTAGTAACTTTCAAATATGTTGCCTCTTTTCCATTTTCATTTCCCATGGAGTATAGGACCTCATTGTTTTTGTTTATTCTCCTTCATGATGAAGCCAAATCATTCTTCCCAATGTACAATTCACTTCATAAAATTTCATCGAACTATTTGTTTTTCCTTATATTCATATCCAAATACATTCCCTTCTCCTTCCCAGAGAGATATCCCTTGAAAGAAAAACTAAAAAAATAATTCTTTAATAAACCCATTCAGCAAAATCACCCAATGTACTTATCACTTTTGATAGTATATGCAATGTGCTCTAGCAATCATCCCCAATCTTTGCAAAGCAGGGAAAGGGGTACTCCCCCCCTCATTTCTTTAGGGCCAAACTTGGTCCCAAAACACAGTCCTCATACATCATCCTTACTGGATCATCTTTAGTGGGTCCTATTGTCTATTACAGAAAATTTTCATTCTAACTGTTCTATAGTCTTTTTTTCTCTTCTTAACACATCATGCTCTGACTTACTTGGATGAGTCCTTTTTTATTCATTAATACTCAAGTGTTCCCACTTCAGCCATTTTTCTTTAGATTCCCATTACATCTAGAATACCATTCCATACCACGTTGACTTATTAAAATAAGATCTCAGTCATAGAGTTAGAAGGATATTTATTCTAACTTCCAAGTTTCTCAGATAAATCATAGGGAGATTACTCTCTCCTTTTACAGATGATGAAAGGCTCAAATAGCTTAAGGGATTTACCTAAGGTCATATGACTAGTAAGTATCTGAGGTAGGATTCAATCTCAGGTCTTCCAGACTCTAGTATTTCCACGTCTAGTACTCCATCCACCATGCCACCTAGCCTCCCAGGATCTATAACTCTGTGAGACTCAGGTCTAAAGATGTTGAATTATTTGCTTGAGATGCTACAGGTGGCAATATCACTATTTGGACTGTGACTTCAAATTCAGAACTTCTTCCTCTGCCCCTCTCTGTCCCCCCAGTTCATTATAAAATTAATGAACAGGTCACAATCTTGCTATTTTGCTAGAAAACTATGTTATATAGGGTACAGGACATTACAATGGAAATCAAGAGACATGTTCTGGTCATGACAACTATGTTTAGGTTTGCCTCTTCTAAGTCTCTTTTCCTTTATGGACCTCACTTTCCTCCTCTGTCAAATAAAGTAGTTGGATCAGATGACCTCTACTCTCCTTACACCTTTGACACTTGATAGGTCTATCTTTGTTTCATTCTTTTCATAGGTACATGGTAGTGCCTTAGAAATTACTTGATGGTTTTGTAATGATCATTTTTCTTTGGATTCCAGCTATGTCTGAGAAAGCCTCTTACATGGTACCTCTTCAAGAATCTTGAGCCTTGGTGACTCAAGTATGTAAGGAGAAAAGAAAGCCATCTCTTAATGTGATTCTCTCTGAAGGGAAATAATTTCCTCTGGCTACCTATTGTTGTGTCATTTGGAGAGGCAACGAGCCATAAGATTACAAATCTTGTTCAAGGATGGTGAAGATGGCTCTTAAGCCTTGCACAAGATTCATGGTTCTCTCTGGTTATTTATTCAGGGTCGATGTGGTCTCAGATGCTGTTACTAGATCTTGAAGTCTTCAGTCAATCAATCCTTCAATCTAGAAGCATTTATCAAGTCACTAAAATGTGTTGGGCATTGTACCAGGTTCTGGGAATACAGAGAGCCAAAATGAGACAATGCTTGATCTTTGGAAGTTTCTACTCTATGATTGGGGATGGAGAGGGAGAGACTAAATATATGAGTAGAAATATAAACAGAATAAATATAAAATAAACATAAAGAAGTTAACTAAACATAATTTGGGAGGTAAGGCACTAGTAGTTTGGGGAGACTGGAAAGGCTTCATGTAGATAATGGAACTTGTGTTCTAGGGGTAGGCTAGAATGGAAACATGACCTATGACCCTCACAGAGAATGTAAACTACCTTGAATAAATATAAACAGCAAAAGAAGCTTCAGCTACCCCATAGGAACCCTTGCATGATCCTGGACCATGCCCAGCATAATGCCTTCTTTGTTTCATTTCTTTATAGTACACAACCTGATCCAGGTTTGGCAAAGGAATACTTTACCCTGCTGCCACCCAGGACAACTGGTCTCTTGTGAGTAAACTATAATAAAACCTATCAATAACCAAGCTGGTATGAGCCTATCTTCCTTTTGTATCTCAATATTCTCTAGAAGAGTATGCCACCCTACAATTGGCATAATTAGGGCAGGACTCCTCACTTACAGCTCTTGAATCTTGAGGCAGGATATAGACTATGAGATGAAAGGGAGGAGAGAATGAATTTCAAACATGGGGGATGGGTAAGGCAAAGGAATTGCTGAAGGGAATTGGAGGACTGAGGGGGAGGAGCAGAAAGGCAGTTTGACTGAGTTACAGAGAATGGGAGAGAGAGAGAAATTTTAATGAGGAAAAATAAACTGGAGCCACATTGTATGAGGCTAGTATTTTTGAACAGGGACAATATGAGAATGCATTTTTCCTGAATGTACATTTTTTTCAACATGAGTTTTATTTTCTATTTTCCCCCCAATGAGGTTAGGAAGGAGAGGGAGAAGAGACAAAATAAATGCTTATTAATTAAAAAAATTCAAAGGAAAGTAAGTAAATAAGAGAGGGAAATGAAATACAGTAGTTTCTACATGATCTTAGAGGCTGGGGGGGAATTGGACTTTAATGAGTAGGAGACATAGTCAAATTTATGGTTTAGGAAAAAGATTTTGGCAATAGAGTAAAAGATGACCTGGAGAGTTTTAGACTTTGAGATCAAATAGGGGCCATTCCAATAACCTAGATAAGATGCGATAAGTACAAAACTAGAGTGGTAGCTACATGAATAGAAAGAATGCATCAAGTGGGAGAAATGGATTGGAGGTAAAAAAAAAGATTTGGCCATTTTTTTATTAAGCATGTGTAGTGAGGGAGAATGAAGAGGTAAGGATAATACTAATGTTATGAATCTAGCAAGTCAGAAGGATGGTGGTGCTTTCAACAGAAATAGAGGCATTTGATAAAAAGATATTTTGGGGTGGGGAAATAATGAGCTCTGTTTTGTTTTGTTTTGTTGGGGATATTTCCAGTGATCCTATTCAGTTGACAGAAATTAGGGAGACCTTGCCAAGAGTCTGAGTGTGTAAATAGTTAGCTTGGTGTCCTAGAATAGCAGTGTCTCAGTTAGTTTATCTTGAGGAAATCTCAGAGCAACTCTACACCTATTTTTCCAAACATAAAATGGCTATTGGCTCACATTTCAGTGTTCTGTGAGGAATCAATAAGTTACAGCATGTGAAAAAGAGATATACAGCATATTAGTTTTTGGATATTAAATATATTTTAGCATTCTTTTCTTTTTAAATTTTGAGTTTCAGATTTCCTACTTAGCCCTTCCACACTCACTGAGAAATCAACAATATATCAATTATATATGTGAAATGATACAACACATATTTCCATATTAGCCATAGCACAAAAAAAGAAAGAAAAGAAGGAAGGAAGTAAGGAAAGAAAGAAGGAAGGAAGGAAAGGAAAGAAGGGATAAAGGAAGCAAGAAAATTATACTTCAATTTGCATTCAGAGTTCATCAATTCTCTCTGGAGGTGGATAGTACTCTTTTCATTATGAGTTCTTGGGCATTGTCTTCATTCTCTGTATTGATCAGAATAGCTTAAATCTTTCATAGTTGGTGATCATTACAACACTGCTATTATTGTGAACAATGATTTTCTCACTTCATTTTGCAACAGTTCATATAAGTTTTGCTATGTTTTTTTCCTCAAACTGCTCTTATCATTTCTTATAGCATAATAGTACTCCATCACAATCATCTGCCACCACTTCTGCAACTATTCCCGGGTTGAGGAGCATGCCCTCAATTTCTAATTCTTTGATACCACAAAAAAAGAGCTATTATAAATGTTTTTGTATATATGTCATTTTGCTTTAATTTCTTTGGGATATAGTCTTAGAAGCGGCATTGATGGATTGAATATTGCTCTCCAGAATGGTCTCCAGTTCGCTGCTCCACCATTATTGCATCTATTTTCACTCATCCTCTCCAGCATCTGCCAGTTCTGATAGGTGTGAGATGTTACTTCAGAGTTTTTTAATTTGTTTTTCTCTAATCAATAGTGATTTATAGCTTTATTAATATGATTGTAGATAGCTATGTTTTCTTCTGAAAAACTGCCTGTTCATATGCTTTGACAATAACAAATTGCGGAATGATTTTTAATTTTAACACATTTGACTCAATTCTCCTCTATATTTGAGAAGTGAGACCTTTATCAAGGTTGATAATTTATCTTGTTGATAATTTTTTTTGATATTTCATTGTCTATAGTATCTTTTTATCAGGTAGTTTCCCCATATTGTCTCTTTCAATTAAATTTATTTTTGCTTTTGATTTGTCTGCTGTCATGTTTGCTACCATCTCTTCAACTGAAGTATAATAGACATTCCTTCAGTCCTTCACCTCGACACTGTTTTTCTGCCTCAAGTGTGTTTTTTGTACAAATCGTCATGTTTCATTCTGGTTTCTAATTCATTCTTTTATCTCCTATTCAATAGGTTAGCTTATTCCATGATTATGTTCACTAATTATACATTTGCCTCCATCCCCTTTTCCTCTGTTTATCTTTCTCTTACTCCTTTTTATTGTCTCTTCTCAGAAGTCTATTGGGGGGCAGTTAGGTGGGTAGAGCACCAGCCCTGGAGTCAGGAAGACCTGAGTTCAAATCCGACCTCAGACACTTAATAATTACCTAGCTATGTGGCCTTGGGCAAGCCACTTAACCCCATTTGCCTTTTAAAAACCTAAAAAAAAGTTTATGTAGCTTTTGACTACTGCCTCTCTTAATCCACCCTCCCTCTTCTTTTCTTTACTTTTTTATTGTGCCTTGATTTATTTTAGATAATTAATTTAATAAGAGGGAAGGAGAAGAGAAACAGAGGCAAGGAAGAGAAGTGAAAAGAAAAAAAGAGGAAAAGGCATAGGGAGAGGGGAGAAGGAAAGAAGAAGGAAGAATCAGATAGGAGAAAGGAAGGAGAGAGAGGAAAGGACCAGGAGAAAAGGAAGATATGGAAGGGAAAGAGGATTGATGAAAGGAGGAGGAGGGAGCAGAAAGAAAGGAAGGAAGAGAAAGAGTCAGAGTAGAAAGGTGGTAAGGAGGAAGGGAGAAAGGGAGGAGAGAAGAAAGCAGATGAGAAGGGGAAGAAAGTTGGGGAAGAGAAAGGCAGAGAGAAGGAGTAGGAAGAAAGGAGGAATAAAAGGAAGAAGAGGGAAGAGAAATAGAAGGAGGGGGAGGAGCTGTCAGGAAATGGAAGGGAAGTGGGGAGGAGAGGGGAAAGAAGAAGGTAATGAGAGGAGGAGAGGAAGAAGAGAAGGAAAAGGATAGGTTGGAGAATGGAGGAAGGGAGGGGGAGGAGAAGGGTATAGTGGAGAAGGGGAAAGAAGGAGAGATAGAGGAAAGAGAGGAAGGGAAGGGAGGATAAAGGAGGAGGTGACCACCCTCCCTTTTCTTTTTCATATCTCTTATTCCCTTTTCCTCTTATTTCCCTATTGGGTAAGATAGATTTCTATACCCTACTTGAATGTGTGTGTGTGTGTGTGTGTGTGTGTGTGTGTGTGTGTGAGAGAGAGAGAGAGAGAGAGTGTGTGTGCACATACATACAAACATACACACATTATATATGAATATATATATGATTCCCTCTTATAGCTACTGCCTATCACATTCTATTTTCCTCTCCACTCTAAAAATTCTTCCTTGCTTGCCTCCTTTATGAGAGAAAATTTTTCCCATTCTACTTCTTTCTTTTTCCTGCCAGTGCTTTCTTCTTTCTTATCCATACATCTTATTTTGGGAGATCATTCTAACATAATTGACTGTCTATCCAGACTTCTTTTAAGTGTCCTGTTAATGATAAAGGTTTTGTAAACTTTATTCATTTATTTTTTTGTTCTGTTTGTTTGTTTTATTTATTTGTTTATTTATTTATTTATTTTTAGTTTTTGCAAGGCAATGGGGTTAAGTGGCTTTCCCAAGGCCACACAGCTAGGTAATTATTAAGTGTCCAAGGCTGGATTTGAACTCAGGTACTCCTGACTCCAAGGCCAATGTTCGATCCACTGCACCACAAATGATAAAGTTTTTAGTAGGTATATGTATAATCTTCCCATGTAGGATTGTAAACAGTTTAACTATATTGAGTTTCTTGTGATTACTCTTGCATGTTTACTTTCTTATGCTTCTCTTGAGTCTTCTTTCTGAATAATAAATTTTCTATTCAGTTCATTTCTTTTCATTAGGAATGTCTAGAAGTTCTCTATTTCACCAAACTTCCATTCCCCCAACCCCCCCCGAAGAATTATACTCAGCTTGCTGGGTAGGTGATTCTTGGTTGGAATCCTAACTGCTTTGCTTCTGGAATATCATGTTCCAATTCCTTTAACATGGAAGTGGCTAAAACTTGTGTGATCCTGACTATGGCTCTACAATATTTGAATTGTTTCTTTCTGAGTGCTTGTAATATTTTCTCCTTAACCTAGGAGCTCTGGAATTTGGCTAAACTATTCCTGGGAATTTTAATTTTGGGGTCACTTTCAAGAGGTGGTTGGTGAATTCTTTCAATTTTTATATTATCTCTGAATCTAAAATGTTAGAAAATTTTTTTTTAACTTTTGCTAGTTTCTTGATTAGACTTTTTTAAATCATGGCTTTCAGGTAGTTTAATAATTCTTTTTTTTTAGGATTTTGAAAGGCAAATGGGGTTAAGTGGCTTGCCAAGGCCACACAGCTAGGTTATCATTAAGTGTCTGAGACCAGATAGTTTAATAATTCTTAAATGACCTTTTCTTGACCTATTTTCCAGGTCAATTATTTCATATTTTCTTCTATTTTCTCATTTTTTCCTTTACATGATTCTTTAAATCTCATGGAATCATTAGCTTCCACTTGCCCAATTCTAATTTTTAATGCATTATTTTTCTTTAGTAAGCCTTTCTTTTTTTAATTAAAAATTATTTATTTTCCCAAATCCATTCAAAAATATTTTTCAACATTCATTTTTTTGCAAGGTTTTGAGTTACACATTTTTCTCTTTCCTTCCTTTCCATCCCCTCCCCCTTTGACAGCAAGTAATCTAATATAGGTTATACAGGCATAACTACATTAAATGTATTTCTATAATAATCATGCTGTGAAAGATGAATCAGAACAAAAGGAAAAACAACCACAAGAGGGGAAATGCCATAAAACTTTGTACAAATTTAAAAAATTGGAAATGGTATGCTATGATTTGCATCCAGACTCCATAGTTCCTTCTCTGTATATAGATTGTATTTTTCATTAGAAATCTTGTAGAATTGTCTTTGATCACTGTGCTGCTGAAATGATCTAGTCCATGATAATTGATCATCACATGATCTGTTAATGTGTACAAGTTCTTCTGGCTCTGTGACTTCACTAAGCATCAGTTCATGCAAGTCTTTCCAGGCTTTTCTGAAGTCCAATCACTTGTCATTTCTTACAGAGCAGTAGTACTCTATCACATTCATGTTCTACAATTTGTTTAGCCATTCCTCAGTTGATAGGCATCCTTTCAATTTCCAATTCTTTGCTACTACCAAAAGGATGGCTATAAATATTTTTCTGCATATAATTTCTCCCTTTCTTATGATCTCTTTGGGATACAGACTTAGTAGAGATATTCCTAAGTCAAAGACTACTCACAGTTTTATTGCCCTTTTGGCATAACTCCAAATTGCTCTCTGGAAAGGTTGGATCAATTCACAACTCGATCAACAATGCATTAGTCTCTCAGTTTTCCCACATCCCCTCCAATAATGATCATTTACCTTTTATGTCATATTAGTCAATCTGAAAGGTATAAGATGATACTTCAGAATTGTTTAATTTACATTTCTATAATCAATAATGATTTAGAGAGTTTCATATGACTATAGATAGACAGATTTAATTTTCCATTTTAGTGAGATTTTCTTTTTCCATTTGGCCAATTTTGTCTCTTGAAGTATTCTTTCCTTCGGTGAATTTTTTTTGCAAGGCAAATGGGGTTAAGTGGCTTGCCCAAGGCCACACAGCTAGGCAATTATTAAGTGTCTGAGACCGGATTTGAACCCAGGTACTCCTGACTCCAAGGCCGGTGCTTTATCCACTACGCCACCTAGCCACCCTATTCAGTGAATTTTTTTGTGCCTTTTTTTACAATTAAGCCAATTCTGCTCTTTAAGGTATGATTTTCCTCAGGAGTTATTTTTGTGCCTCTCTTTATTGAGATGTTAATTCTCGTTTTTATAATTTTCTTGTATTACTTATTTTTTTTCATAATTTTTCCTCTGCTACTCATTTCTTTCTTTAACTCTTCCAGGAATTCTTGCTTTGAGCTTTATGATAAAGTTGGAGTCTGCTCAACTGGGGTGAAGAGGCACTGTACCAAGCTTCAGGCTTTGAGTGTTTTTGTGTATGTGTGTGTGTGTGTGTGTGTGTGTGTGTGTGTGTATTGGTATTCTCAGAGCTAATTCTGTGGGTTTGCAAGTTTTTGGTGTTTCCAGGGTGGTATTTTCCTGAGAGAGGTGTGGTCACTACTCACCTGATCTTTATTCTGGTCTTTACTCAGGGTCTGTGCTCCCTTGCAGCTACAAGAATAAATGTTCCTCTTGGTCATGGAATGGTGGTAATGGAACATGGAAATTATACTCCCTCATAACCATTTACAAGTACTTCTCTCCACCCTGAAACTACAGTCCAAAACTGCTTAGGGGAAATAGAATTACCAATCAGTGCCAAGTTCACCTAATTACAATGCCTATAATTTCTTTCTGATCAGTTGTCCAACCACCTTACTATAACTGGACTGAGAGCTTCTGAGATTGGTACTGCCCTGTCTAGTCTTTCTCCAAGGTCCACTGCTGGTGCTCCTATCATGCTCCAGATTTGTTCCCACTGCACCCACCTCAGTTCTAAAGACTTCTGTAGAACTTCTAAGGTGTCTTAGGTTGGAAAAATGTCTCTCTCTCTGTAAAAAAGGAACATATTTGTTAGCTTTGCTGTTCCAAAATTTGATTTGCAGTGTTATTTTAAATTTTTTTGAAGGAGATTGTTGGGAGAGTTCTGATAGGTCCCAGTTTGTATTATCCCATATTGAATTTTGACTTTTCCATACTACCTATTCAACTTATATTTGAAAATATATTGTGATGTGAAACACATTAGTTTCAGGAGTATTCCATTGCACTTTCAAATAGCTCAAATTTTTCTTTACTTAAGTTCAATTCTCTCTCTCTCTCTCTCTCTCTGTCTCTCTCTCTCTCTCTCCCTGCTCCTCATAATTCTCCCATCTGAGACCAGCATCTTCTCTTCTACAAGATATCCATTCAAACATTTGAAGACAGTCATGAACTCTAGCACAATCTCTTTTAACTCTGTCTCTCCTATAAAAATTTCCTTTCCAGGTTAAACATCCCTGATGACCTCAACTGAATAGTATATTCCCTGATCTCAAGGGCCTTCACCATTTTGACTATTCAGATTCAGATACTTCTAGCTTGTCAGTGTCTTTTCTAAAATGTGAAAGGAGAACTTAGTTTTATTGAAAAGAGAGAGAGAGAGAGAGAGAGAGAGAGAGAGAGAGAGAGAGAGAGAGAGAGAGAGAGAGAGAGAGAGAGAGAGAGAGAGAGAGAGAGATGCCCCTACAGGTACTTGGAAGCAGATGGCTCAAGCTGAAGTACCCAAATTGAAATTAGATCTTTAAAGACTGAAGGAAGTTCCCAAAGAGATCTGCTTCCCTCTAAATTTCCATTTCTGTCTGTCTAGTAACAACTTTCCGTTTATGTCTGTCTAGTAACAAAGAATATGATATATTCTGCTTCCTTTTTTTAACCTAAATGTTTTCTGGATTTTTGCCTCAACTCTACTCTCTAAAAAGTCAGGAATTTGCTAGAGATAAATATACTTTTAAAGTAGAGAGTCAAAACTCTGATAGATGGTTGGGAAATTTCCTAACTAGAGATTTTGAGCTATTGTCATTATACAATTATATATATTATACATTAAATATATACCTTATACTATATATGTATATACACACACACACACACACACACACACACACACACACACACATATATATATATATATTTTTTTTCCTGATATAAACACCATAAAACAGCAGAAGAGGGAACTGTGTGGATTCAAGAGATTTCATATTGATTGCTCCTAGTATGAAAAGTGAGCTAACTCTTATAACAGAGTCTGGCTTAAATATCCAGAGAGACGGAGTAGAATGAAGGTGGTGACTAAAGAAAACAT
This sequence comes from Macrotis lagotis, assembly GCF_037893015.1. NCBI lineage: Eukaryota > Metazoa > Chordata > Mammalia > Peramelemorphia > Peramelidae > Macrotis > Macrotis lagotis. Next base: position 39,488,021 of record NC_133663.1, on the reverse strand, counting down.
CACATCTTAAAGTGACTTTCTTGGGTAAGATAGATACATTATGGGAAGGATTCAGTTTTGCTTTATTCAGTATAGAGGAGAGAACAAAAAGGATTATTGACTGGTTAGTCTGCCTCCCACAGATGTGAAAGATAGAAGAGAATGGCATTGAATATGACCTTGAAAAATGACTGGTGCAGGAAGATCAAGAAAGGTTCAAGGACCTTTTAAGAAGTGGAAAATATATATCATTGTCATGACCTCCCCCCCAAAGTCACCTCTCCCCCTAATATTAGCTAACCTTCAGTGAAGGTCTTTTAAACAAAAGGATTCTTGTTCTTTTAAACATTTAATTCAACGTTGAGTTCAGTGTTTAAAAGAACAAGAATCCTTTTAGCCATGTGTCTATATATGGTTCCATAATTCCTTCCTCTCTTCTAAACCCACCAAATCCATCAAGCTACTTTTGCCTTCTCCCCTTAGCAGTAGCCAAAAATAGGAGTGCAAAGGACCAACAAAAAAGTAGTAATTATAAAGAGAAACAGATAAACATTTGCCTCCTAGAAAGGAATATGAAGATGTCTCTGGAATCTCATATGTGCATGTGAACTTCATATTTGATGTCTGAGCATCATTGAGTTTTCATTAGTTTTATACATATCTTTAAAATAAATTTTATCCTATGACCATAATTCCAGATAAATAGAATCTCATTGGGAGAGATCTGCATGGTAGAGATACCAAAGAAGGAAGGTTCGGGATGACTCATGTTATATTTATTAGCAGCTATAATGGCATAACATTGAGCCCTGAGAAGTTCTGACTGCATCAGGAAATATCTCTTGCTCCCATAACAGCTTCTATTAGACTATGACATGCTCTCTGCAGGGTGGAAGTAGAGCCTGCAGCTCCCATCATTTACAACAAGACTGAACAAGGCAGCAGAGTATCGATGGTGAAGAAAAAAACATATCACCTGGGCTATGGGGGGAAGGGAGAACTGAGACACCTGGCAATGATTCTAACTGTAGCATTTGAATGGCATGGAAGAAGCAAATTGCAGAAGAAACCATTCTTGCCAAAGCAGCAACCTCTCCAACACTAGTCATTTTTTAATTATCTCTTGATCTGCTGAGTAATTACATGGCAAGATCATATATAACTGATTGGAGGAAAAGTGAAGAGCACCTTGGGGGCAGATTCACTTAGCCATCCTTGTGGTCCTCAATTAGACTTCATGGAGTTGGCTGGCATAGTCATTGTGGGTAACAGAATTAAACTGGCAAATTAAATCCCCGTCCACCTGTTTGGTTTACTCAGGGACAAAAGTGTCAACTGCAGAGTGGTCTTGTGTCAAACTTGTGACAGAATTATGGTTTGGTGATCAGGGCTTGGAGGGGGTAACGGGGTAATGTTGAGGGCTCTTCGGCAGCTTAGAAATCTTTGTTGTCTCAGTACCCATTTCCTCCTCCATCCAAAACACTTTTACATTCGAGAACCTTGTTCCCCTTAGCCTCAACAATTAGCCAGATGGAGTAATGGCTAGCTATACCTATGTGACACTTTTCTTTCCCTCCAGTTAAATTTCCTACACTAAGAAAACTTAGGCCAATAGATGACTTTTTTTCAAGTTTGTTTAACAAATGTAAGTTTGTTATTTAGGGTAACAGAGGAAGAAAAATAGTTTAAAAATCCTAGGTATAGTTTGTGGAACTATTGCTCCTGTGAGATTTTTCTCCTCCAACTGGATAGTGGTTGTAAGTGAACAAAGCAATGGATCTAATAATATGTATGACCTTGGACAACTCATCCTCTCAACCTCAATTTCTTCATAGTTAAAATGAGGAGGTTGGAATTGATGAACTTGTAGTTCTATCATCTTGTCTCTTCAGGTTGTGCAGTGTATAGTATACTTGGAGTCAGGAGGATAGGAGTTCAAATCCGACCTCAGACAGTTAATTGTTATTAACTGTGTGCCTTGGGTAAGTCCCTTAACCCTGCCTGCCTCACATTCAGGGCCATCTCCAGTCGTCCTGATTCATATCTGCTCACTGGACCCAGATGGCTCTGGAGGAGAAAGTGAGGCTGGTGGCTTAGCACAGCACCCCTTCACTCAAATCCAATTCATATGCTTGTCATGGCATTAGTTCCCTGATGTCATGGTCTTCTTCCATCATCACTTCCCAACTCAAAACTCTCTGGAAGTTCCCTAATTCCTCTAGGATAAAATACAAAATTCTCAGTTTGGCATTTGAAGCTTTGTACAATCTGGTTCCTATCTATCTCTGGAGTCTAATTTCCTATTTTTCTCTTTCAAATTCTTGCCATTCCAGCAAACTAGCCATCTCCCCCTTTTCATAGATGGCATTCCAACTTTTACTTCAATATGCTGGCATGGATGGTGGCATGAAACGGGTATTCACCTTTTTCCCACTTTTTTAGACTTGTTTTTGCATTAAGGATCAGCTCTGGTGACATTTTTAGTCAGTTTTTTTGATTCAATCAGTCATCAATGAACATTTACAAACAAAATCATACTAAAAAAATAAAAAATGTTTTAGGCCCTCTGTTAGATAAAGATATAAGATAAAAATGACCTAGTCCCTACCGTCTAGGAGCTTATATTCTATTGGGTGACAGGTGGCTATGGTGGAGCTGCTGCAGGATAGAAGGCAACATGAGAATGAACAAAATATTCTAATATATATATATATATATACATATATATATATATATATACACACACACACACACATACATGATTTATCCACTTATGAGTGCTTTCTCCCTGCAAGAATAACTTTTTGTTTACTTTGCATATAATTTCTATTTTCAATGTAATCTTGAGGATAGAAACTTTAATTTTCTATCATTATATTACTTGCATATGAAAGACATTGTTGTATATTTGTTAAATTCATTTTTCTTTCTCCAAATTCATTGAGGTCCTTTGAGTGTGCAAATTATGAAAATTATCTTATTTTTGGTAAGAAGGGAATAGAAATAAAATAAAAAAAATCATGCTTTCCCTCAAAGAGCTTACATTTAAATGGAAATGAAAATATACATAGATAGATATAGAAAGGGATTGCAAAAGTATTAATTAAAAACTTTAATAACTTCCTAAGGATAAATGAATTACATTGAAAAACCAACAAAATTTAAAAGGCTATTTAAAATGTGAAAATATTGCTGTTTCTTATTAAAATTCATTATAACTCTCATCTTTTACTATTCATCACTCAAGTTGATGTTTTGAAATTTGTAATAAAGCTTCACCAGATACTGCTCAGTGACTAGGTGGCTTACATTTGTAATCATACACTTAAGCATCCAAAGAATGGGGTTTTAATGCAATTTTTATGTGAATCCAAAGAAAAAATCTAGTAGAGATAAATCAGGTGGTCAAGCAAGAAGGCCACCTTAACTGCTCCACTGACTTGAGAAAGTCACCTAGAAAATCTGTGAAAATGTATTGTTCAAAATCCACAGAACTAAATAAGTATAAAGAAATATACATAATTAAAATTTTATTTGTGGGAAGTTTGTATCATTTATGTTTCTGAGATTATTAAAATTCAATACTTCACCATGACTTGGGGGACACCCTATATAAGATACATATGAGTTAGATGGAAAATAACCTTGGGGAGTAAGGGGAAAGCTACTGGAGACTGGGAAAGGTCTGCAGAAAGCATCATGGGAGGTCAATTTTGAAGGAACTCTAGAGTATCTCCAAGATCTAAGATTTGATGCTACTTTCTTACCATTATAACCAGCACCCATATTTTCCAGTTTAGAAAGAAAAACTAAATATTCAGTTTGCCACAAACTCTGGAAAGTCATTTAAATTTCAGGAATCATTGGAAATAATTTAAAATGAGTAAACTACCTTGTGATGTAATAACCTATTATGTGGAATAATCTGACACCTTTACAGAGAAACACACTGTTAGAAGATATCATCATCCACACCTTGTGATGATTGTCTATAGAATTATGGTTTGGGTAGAGGATAAGGATGGGGGAATGAGAGAAGATTTTATTCACCAAAAACATTTAATAAATTTCAACAATGGTTGGGTGATGGGATTAAAAAAAGTAAAAACCAAATCAGACCCAAACAAAAAGCCTGCAGTAGGCTTGCTTTCCACATATTTAGGATCTATATAAGTAGGAAGAATATTTACGAACTAGATCACAGATCCTGAAAATATTGCTTTATTGGGTGGGAGGCAGTCATTTTCAGGTACCTTGGAAAAAATAATGATGAACACAACAATAATAGTATAACATTTTAATAGACTTCACTGTGTCAAATACTCATAATGAGATGAAAAGTTTTTGAAATACAGAGACCTAACAATAGAAATCTAGACCTATTGGAGGAACCAAGATGAGGTACATACCTGGTTGTATCTTTTACTAGATTTGTCCCAAAGATGCTTTCAATGACCTTAAAGAGGATGAACTGAAATTCTAATACTTTTATTCAATTATAAGAATCAGTTATCTATCAATGCAATGGACTGCAGATCATTAAATATAAACGAATAGCAGGGCTGACTTGTCTCAAGAACTCTTTCTATCTGACCTCCATCAATGATTCATAGTAGCAATTATTATTATTTATTATAACAATTCACATTTATGTCTTGCTTTAACATTTACTAATTCTTTCTTCACAAAATTCTTATGAGATAGAGGACAGAAATATAAAATTTGAGGATCATAGCTTTAGAACTGAAAGCAACCTCAGAAGCCATTCAGTCTGATGAAACAGTCTGAGAAGAGAACATTTAAAATTGGAAGGGATCTTGGAAACCATCTAATCCGAAACCCTTATTTTTAGGAGGTGTCAGGGTACACAGAGCATTGGGCCTGGAGTCAGGAAGATCTGAATTCAAATCCTACCTCAGATACTTACTATGTGACCCTGGACAAGTCACTTAATTCTGTTTGTCTCAGTTTCCTCATCTATAAAATGAGCTAAAGAAGGAAATGGAGAGAAATAAAACTGTTCATACCCTTTGACCCAGTAATTTCAAACCTAGGACTATATCCAGAAGAAATTTTTTAAAAATGGGAAAAGTCCTACATGTTCAAAAATATTCATAGCAGCTTTTTTTTTGTAGTGGCAAAGAATTGGAAATTGAAGGGACACCTATCAACTGAGAAATGACTAAACAAAGTATGGTACATGAATACTATGGAATCTTATTGTTCTATAAGAAACCATAAATTGTCGAACTCTAGAGAAGCATGGAATGACGTGGGATCTGGTGCTGAGCGAAGGGAGCAGAATCAAGAAAACAATGTCCACATTAACAACAACATTGTGAGATGAACAACCTTGAAGGAAGCAGCTCCTCTCGACAAAAACAAAACAAAACAACACACACAGGAAAAAACCATATCCCTACTGAATCTGAACACTTTATAAAAATTATCCATTATGTATCTCTTTCCCTCAATCCTAAATCCTCTTGCCAAAAAATACTAATTTGTAAATATATTTAACAAAATATATATGTAAAATGCTAACCTGACTATTCCCCACTGAGCAGAGGGAGGTGGGAAGGAAGGGTGGAGGGAAATTTGTAACTTGGAAATATGCATATGCAATTGGATGGAAATTTTTAAAAATAAATTAATTTAAAAAAATAAACAGAGTGGTGGAATAGATTAGGCACAGATTACAATGTAGTAAATGACCATAGTAATTTAGTATATAATAAACCCAAAGATCCAAAAAAAGAAGAAGGAAATGGAAAATCCAATACCTTTGCTAAGAAAACCCCAATTGGGGTCACAAAGAGTTGTACATGACTGAAGTGATTGAATACTCATTATCATCCTGAGACACAGTAATGTTGGGTAACATAGCCAATCTTAAACAGAAGCAGGATCTAAACCCAGGTCCTCTAATTTCCAGTCCAGTACCCATTGTTGGTTTTATTCCACCCCACAATTTCAATCATTATCCTTCCTTTCTTTTTTACAAAAAAAATTGTAGAACAGAAGGCAGAATGGTATAATGGCTAGGGACCTGACCTCAGAGCCAGGAAGACTTGGATTTCAATCCTACCATCTTGACTGTATGACTGTGGGCACATCACTTAAATTCTCAGTTTTCTAAGCAACTCTCTAAGACTATAAGCTAAAGAAAAATGTCTACACACTTTGGCAAAGAGAATTTCCTCCCCACAAAGTTCCCTATAGCAGTAAATGTCACAGACCTAGTTCCTCTTCTTATTCCTACTGAATTAACCAGGGTTCACTATAACTTGCCCAGGTTCTCACAACTAGTATATGTCTGAGACAAGTTGTAAACCCTGGTCTCCTAACTCTGAACTGAACATGAATATTAGAACACGTTCTAGGCCTTGGTATGTTTTCATTGTTTTCTTCAAAGATATTGAAAGTGGGGATAGCTAGGTGGTGAAGTGGATAGAGCATGGGCCCTGGAGTCAGGAGGATGAAATCTGGCCTCAGGCACTTAATACTGCCTCAGCCGTGTGACCTTGGGCAAGTCACTTAACCCTATTGCCTTGCCAAAACCAAAACAAAACAAACATATTGAAAGCAGATGCCAGTGACTAGGATTCTTAAAATAGGAAATTTTGTAGGAAATTTTAAGGGACAGTTACAAAGATCAATATATTCAAGGGTCATTTTTTTTCAAAATGTCATATTGGATTGGGAGGAAATGAGGCCCTTGGAGTCCCTAAAAAGCATGGTAGGCATTCTATTCATTATACTGAAACTTCATAAAAACTCTAATGTTGTCTGCAGAATCAGGTTGTGGATGTTACTTAGTAGATTGTGTTAATTATAAATCTGCCAATAAAAGTTCAGAACAGAGGAAGACCAAACATTGATATTCCCCTGCTGAATTAATGGTGGCTATAGTATCATTTTGAAATACCAAGACATCCTGAGAGATGGCACAGTTCTGTCCTGGTAAGTTAATAGCTTATCCAAAGCAAGAAACTGAATACAAAAGAAAAGAGACCGTGGAGCCTTAGAAGGGACTAAAAAATCTTATTGATCTAGTCACCCTTCAGTATCTGACTGTGGCTGTGATGGACGGAGGCTGGATTATTGACTGGTGAATCAGAGCCCAGTCTGATACTGACCCTGTTAACTGCCTGTAGGGAAGTCACCGATCATATCTCGAACTGGCCATTTCTGCTAATATCTATTTCTTGAGAACTGACTTTTCTTGGCTTCTGCATTTCTACAGCTTGGTCAGGTGCTTCTTTCTGTAGATGTCCTGGATGAGGGCAGTGGGAAAGGATTGCATGGATCAATAGAGCAAACAAGAGAATCCTCAGTCACAAAAGCCCAGCTGGCTAAGGACATTCCACATCTAGGGACTGAATGGGGAGCCAATAAACCTTTGAGATAGTGGTTCAGGCAGCTGCAACCCTCTTCCCTTGTTATACACAGATGGAGTCACCAGGTCCTCCGTAATGAGGAAGATGGGATTTGGAAGGTCAGCTAGCTGATATGGCTGATAGTTCTGGGTTTGCAATGGGGGGCTGCAGTTTCCTCTCAGTAATTCCTATAAGAAACTTCCATTATCCTATAAATGTGGCATCTTAGAGTGGGCAATCCCCGTGTTCTAGAATGACTTCTCTTTGGCTTATCTGCTGCATGAGCACACAGTCTATCCGTTCCTCATTCCTCCTATTTGTCACCTCCTAGGACTACAATTTAAATCTTATTTTAAGTTCCTCCTAGCCCTTTACAGATCTAATGTTATCTGAGCCTGTAAAAACATGCAATGTAAATGTTTTATTATTGCCATTTTTCAGATTAGAAAACAGTTTTATGGAGTTTCAATGACTGGTCTAGGGTCTCCCAGATAGCAAAAGTCTGAGGGGGAAATTACACTCTGATTGTCCTGACTGCAGAACTAAGGTTCTATTAAAGCACACTGTTCTCTTCTTCCCTCCCTTTTCCCTTTTTATCTTCCTCCTCTTTTTCCTCTCTCCTCCCTCCTCTATCCCTCTTATCTAATTTCCTTTTTCCTCTTCTACTCTCTTCCTGCTTGTCTCTGTTCTCTGTTTTTCTTCTCTTTCATCCTTCCCTCCCTCTTTTCCTTTCCTTAATTTATTATCCACCTTCCCTTCTGCTATGCCTTCCCCTTCTCCTTTACTCCATTTTTCTTCTTCCCCCTTTCCCCTCTTTTTTCTCTTTTTCCTTTCTCTACTCATTTTTTATTCCCTTGTTCACTAACTCCCAACCATTTCCTTCCCCTCTGACTCTCTCTCCCTATCTCTCCAAATCCCATTTTCCCTCCCTTCTTTTCAGTCTCTCCACTCTTCTCTTTCTCCTACTTTCTTTCTCCTCATCTTCATTCCTACCTCCTTTCTCTATCTCTGTCTCTCTTTCTCATTTATCACCTTTGTATAATGGATGATTCTGTTTATTCATTTCCAGTACCTGATTTTCTAGTAACTATAGGATGGACATGAAAGCTATTTATAATGGTTAAAGATGTCCTTACTTCACATCATTCACCTAAATCTGTTTTACTGCAATAAACAAAGTGAGATGACTGGCTAAGATTAGGATGCCTGATGAGTTTTCTCTGGAGAGTCTTAGCCTTTAAGAAAAAAAATAGTATTGCTAATAAAAAATGTAGCCAGGAAGAAGAAAAATCAGTGGGGGGTGGGAAATGGAGGTCCATGGAAGCTTTGTCTAAGGTAGAATCTATATTGGCAAAAAGGATAAAGAAGGGTTGGATGAGAGAAATTTCTAGTTAATAGGAAAAAGTGTGTTTGGTGAAAAGAGTGTTGGCTGAAGAGTAAGAGAACCTGGAATTGAAACCAAGCCCTGCAATTTACTACTTCAGTTATTATATTAGTAAACCTCCATAAGTCTCAATTTACTTATCTGTAAAATGATAGGTGGGGCTGTGTGGTTCCTTCTTGGTTCCTTCCTGGTCTAAGTCACTTAATTTATAATCTTAGAATCTGAAAATGAATTGGGAAGGACTGAACCCCAAGGTCATAATTCTGAGTGTTAAGTGAACTTTAGATTCTCAAGGAAGTGGCTGATGAAGCTGAACTTTGAGCTCAGAGAGGAAAAAGAGATCCAGTTCAATGGCAGAGATCCCACTTCAGGGCCAAGAAAGGAATGACTTTACAATGGCTTCTAGAGGTGCTCTATTTCTAAATAATAAAACAGCATTTTATCTCAGTGTCTGTCCTTTCTGATGCATAAACAAGGGAAGTTATGGAGGAAATAGGTTGGACCAAGATGATCTGGATGGCTCCTCTGACTCCAACATTCTATGTGGCAGTAAAAGAAGAGACTGATGGGAATTCAAGGGACTACTCTCTAGAAGAGGTCTAGCCAGAAACCTTGCTAATAACTGGGGGTCTTTAAAGGAATCTTTCATTGACTAGAGAGTATGACTATCAGCATGTCTAATCAGCACTTGGAACTATATATTATATATTTGTGTGTGTGTGTGTGTGTGTGTGTGTGTGTGTGTGTCTAATGGGGAAGGGAAGGGAAAAAGAAAGTTACATGATAGCTTTACTATCTATTTATCTATCTATCTATCTATCTATCCATTTATTTATTCATTCATTCATTTATTTATTTATTTTTAGGTTTTTGCAAGGCAAATGGGGTTAAGTGGCTTGCCCAAGGTCCCACAGCTAGGTAATTATTAAGTGTCTATGATGGCATTTGAACCCAGGTACTCCTGACTCCAGGGCCAGTGCTTTATCTACTACATCACCTATTTACTATCTATTTAAAAGAAATAGCAAGTCCTAAATAATAGATTTGCAGCTTCATATGCAAACATCTTTTTTTTCATTTTACTATGTCATGGAAATGCTTGTTCTATTTTTAAGTCCACAAACAATAATTAAACAAACAAATAAGTAAATAAAATTGAAAAAAAAAGAAATGAAACAACATCAAGAATCCACAATTTGTTTAACCATCCCCAATCGATAAATATCTCCTTTGTTTCCCTATTTATTCCTTCAAGTTTCAATAAAAATTCCACTCTCAGGTCTCCTTAATCTTATTGCCTTTCTTCTGAGACTCTAATTTATGTTGCTCATAGTTTGCACATAGTTGCTTATATGTTGTCTCCCCTATTACATAAGCTCCTTGAAAGCAAAGAACTCTACCCTCCCTCTTTTGCTCCTTCCTTCCTTCCTTCCTTCCTTCCTTCCTTCCTTCCTTCCTTCCTTCCTTCCTTCCTTCCTTCCTTCCTTCCTTCCTTCCTTCCTTCCTTTCTTCCTTCCTTCCTTCCTCTCTCCCTCCCTCTCTTCTTCCCTTCTTTCTTCCCTTCCTTTCTTTTTATCTATCTCTCCATCTATCCATCATCTATTTGTCATCTATCTCAATCTCTTTCTCTATCTTTCTATGGCATTTTTGTACACTCAGTTCTTAGGGCATTGCCTTGGGTGACTGGTTGTTTCCAGTTTTTTGCTACAAATAATGCCAATTTAAATATGTTGATGCATTTGAAGTTTTTTCCTTTATTTCTGCTGAATATCTATGACTAGTGGTGGAATCTTTGGGTCAAAGACTGCATATTTTAGACACTTTATTTACTAATTCCCAATTGCTTTGCAGAATGGTTGTAGCAGTCTATAGTTCTGTTAGCAATTCGATAGGATGCTATATTCATCTTTCCAGAAATTATGTGATACATCGAATAGAGTGCTACTGTAGTCAGAAACAGTCATCTTCCTGAGTTCAAATTCAGCCTCAGATACTTCCTAGCTGTGTGACCCTGGGCAAGTCCCCTAACCCTGTTGGCCTCAGTTTCTCATCTGTAAAATGAGCTGGAGCAGGAAATGGCAAATACTAAGAAAATACCAATACAAAGAAAAGGTAGAGTCTCAAATGATTTAATAACAACAACCTAAGTTAGCTTCAAATGGCAGCCGAGGTCCCTTTCAGCTCAAATTCTGTGATTCTGTCACTACTCTTGTGACAAGTGAGTCATAGTTTTGTCCACATCTGTAACTAGCTGCAGAGGCACATTCTCCAGTCCGCCTCCAATCATTGTAGGGCCCCTTAATTGGGGTCATGAAGAGTCAGACATATAAAAGGACTCAACAACACAACTTCTCTTTCCATGGCTTTCTTTTCCATCAATGACAGCCATTAAAAAAGCAGATATCAGAATAAGCAGACTTAGGACCAGAACTTCTAATTGCTATGTTACAGAATAGCTAAGATTTAAAAAATAATGAAGCATATTCAATCACATGACTTTCACTAAATATTGTTATTACTGAGAGCAGAAGTTTTAGAACATTAACAAAGCTATGAAATTACTTATAAAATAGATTTTCATTTCATCTTTATCTTGTTCTTTGAACATATCTGTTTTTCATGTTTGATATTATAATTATTCAAGCAGTATTGTGTGCATATAAATTGGAAAATATCCAATTTTGAAATTTATTGTTTGAGCCAAGAAGTTTGAAGACTGCTTCCCTAGGAAAAGAATGTAATATCCTCAGGGGTTGGGGATGTTTTATGTATTTTTTAAAACATCTATTATACCCAGCAAAAGATCTTGTATTGTGCTTTAGAATACCTGTGCTAATGAAAATGAATTAGGAGGAAATGACATCCAACTCAACTGTCACAATTTGGAGAAAAATTACTAAACTGGATCTGACTTCATAGCCCTTCTGTACATGTTGAATATGTGTGTGTGGGGGGTGAAGATGCTAATGAGAGCTAGCATCTATGTGACTCACTGTTTTCTGATTATTATTTCATTTGCTCTTTACCACCACTCTGAGAGATATGTGATATTATTAATATTCCTCATTTTACATTTGAGAATACTGAGGCAAAGAGAGAAGTGACTTGTCCATAGTCACACAGATACGTTTCTGAGTTGGATTTGAATTCTGGTCTTCCTTACTCCAGGCCCAGCATTCTATCATGTATTCCACTAGCTTCCTCTTCTTGCTGCTGCTGCGCCTGGTTTTGTGAGGAATACTGGTTAAGATGTTGCTAAAACCATATCTAAGACCATAAGTCTTCATTGGTTCCATTAGCGCTGCAAATGATTGTACAATTGAAGGAGCCTCAAAGCCAAACCCTTCAAAGGCTGCTGTCTTAGACCTCATCAACCACTCTTAGAGCATCATTAGTTCAAGGCAGGGACGATTGTTTTGTTTTGTTTTATTTTTGTATCTATCACTTAATGCAGAGCTGAGTATTTCATAGTTGCCTAATACTTCTTTAAGTTCATTGAGAATAGGGATCATTCCAATTTTTGTGCTTCTATATCCATTGCTTAGGCATACCAGAGACACTTAATAAGTAGTTGATGATTAATGGATTTAATTATAGTTGGCCATGCTGTCTGGTATGGGTTGAGTAGGTACAGCCGAGTGATGAGATGGATAAAGCAGCAGGAAAGGTTGAGTCAAAACTCCAGCCCCAGCCCCTTAATGAACTCTTTGCCTGAGATCTTTAGCTGTAGAATGGGAACACACCAGAGAAGGAAAGGGCAAACCACTCCAGTAGCTTTGCCAAGAAAAGTAAAGTCTCACATGACTCAACAACGACAATAACAACCAGTTGACTAGAAATGACAGCTGAGGTCTCTTTCAGCTGAAATTCTGTGATTCTGCCACTATTCTCATCACAGGTGAGTCATCCTGGGACACTTTTGTCCACATCTACAAATAGCTGCAGACACACGTTCTCCGGTCCACCTCCAATCACTGCAGGGCCCCGCTCTTCCGATAGCCACCCTATGAATGGAAAAACCAATTAAATAGACCAGTTGTCTGCCAGATGAACATTACCAGAAGCTTTTGTACTTTTTTTGAAATGAATTCTGTCCTGGGTTATTCATTGTATGACAAGTTATCGAGAGCATTCGAAGCCTTCTGGTGTGGGAGGGGTCCAGATTTTGTCTGCCTTGTAAAACAGACAGATAGGGAAGTTTCACAAAGGAAACATGACTTATTTATACTCCTAAGACATTTTTGTTGCTCTAGTATATTGGCTGGTCATGTTTCAACAGGATCTAACGCTCAGGTCCAGGCCACCTGCAAATGCATACAGGCTGTAGGGCTGCCAGGGCTCATCCTACAATGCTGTCCTTACAGCTGTTTCTGTTCCTTTACTTTGTTTTTACAATTATGCTTCATTGATCCAGATTCATGAAGGTCAAGGGGTTTTGGAAGAAATTGTTATTTTGGTAACTGGTGAAAGATTTAACACAGAATAACTCATAAGGGAAGGATAGGGATGTATAAGACTGGGTCCTGATCCTCGTTCTGCCCCTTATAACCTGTCTGACCTTTGTCATTTCATTTCTTGAGGCTTCTGTTTCTTAATCTGGAAAATGAGCCTCTCCTGTCTCAAAAATTCTTTGAAAGGTAATCCTATAATAAGATCTTTCTCTAAAAATATAACCATTTGAAGAAAACCTTTCTAAAATGAATTGCATACTGTCTATTAAAAGAAATCCACAGATAGCATCTGTGATTTGTTGATTCTTGAAGAAGGGTAAAGATTTTGGAGGTGTGGGGAGAAAGGATAGTTTTCCAGGGATAGTGGACAACCTTGGACAAAGGCATATTTTCTTAGAGATAGGAAATGCAATGTTGGATTTAGGAATAGAAAGTAGGCCAAAGTTTCTGAAGCAATCAGTATATAGAGGGGAGGAGGTGACATGCTTTTGTAAAGGCAGGTTGGAAACAACAATGGCTTTAAAGACCAATTTGAGGAATTTCTATTTTATTCTAGAGGTTAATGGAAAGCCACTGAAACTTGTTGAGTAGAGATGTGATGTGGTCAGATGAGATTTGGAAGGTGATTTTGGCAGGATGAATAAGAGAGGAAGATGATGGGAGGTTGTTGAAATAATCTAGACTTGAAGGGAATGGAGACCTGATTAGGGTGGGCACTATATAATTAGAGAGAAGGGCACAAATATGAGAGGGGTCTTGGTGAGTGAATCAAGAATTGGCAATTTATTGGCCATGGAGAGATGAAGGAGAAGATTCAAGATTACTTGGAGATATAGACTGGACTTTTTGATTTCATAGGGGATTCAAAAGGGATTCATATTGTAGAAATCTCCACTGATAAAGATCAATAACTTAGCTATAATTTAGAAATTTGTTTGGGAAATAGAAGAAAGGACATAGATAATAATGTTGGCAAACTATTTGAGAAAGCAGTCTGGAAATACGTAAATTAAGTGGCTAAAATGCCTATACCCTTTGAGCTAGAGATTCTATTTCTAGGCATATACCCCAGAGGCCAGTGACAAAAGCAAAAACAAAAAACTTTCACATAGGCACAAAATCTTTATAGCTGTACTATTTGTTGTAGTAAAAACTGGAAACAAGGTATATGACCATCGACTGAAGAATGCCTAAATAAATGTAATGGATTATTATAGGGCTATTTGAAATTATGAGTATGAAAAATATAGAAAAACTTGGAAAGACTTATTTGAACTGATGCAGAGTGAAGTAAGTAGAGCCAGGAAAATAATATAGACAATGATGACAAAAATGTCGATGGAAAAAACAACCCCAAAAGAATTGAAACAATATTCTGAAATTATTAAAAACAAAACTTGGTTCCAAAGAAGAGAAAAGAGAAGATGAATTTCTCCTCCCTGTCTTGTTGCATCCTTCCAAATTCCTAGCAGAGGTGGGTAGTGGCAGTCCATAGATATGAAATACTGTATGTAACATCAGATTTTTTCAATATATTGATTGATTTCACTGATCCCCCCCCTTTCTTTTTCTTTTTAAAAATTTGTTGTTATAAGACAAGGGTGGGAAACTTCTTTTTCTTCTGTCAAGGGCCATTAATAGTTTTAGGAACTGAGGAAACTTTTGAGAAAGAAAGCTTGATATGGTGAACAAAATGCTAGGCTCACAGTTAGAAAGATCTGGATTCAAATTTCACTCCAGACAGTCCAATTTACAACCTGTGCCATCTTAAGCAAAGTACTTCTGTTTGGGGGCTTCACATTGATCATCTGTAAAATGAGGGAATTGGACTTGCTGATTTGGCAGATCCTTTCTATCACTGAATCTCTATATGTTAAATAAACATTTATTAGAGCTACTAATTGTTATCAGTATACCAGCCTAGAGGAGTTGTCTCTTGCCTTCCTTTCCTCCTCCTATGCTTATTGGCTGTTTCTTTGCTGCTGAAGACACCATGGACCCTAAAGACAAATGTAGAATTCAATCAACGGATAAGGTTTTGTTAATTAGATGGTCAAAAAGCAAGCACTTTGCTAAGACAAAAGCAAAGCAGCCCCTGCTCTCAGGAGGCTAAGCACCTCCTGGGAATGTGGCAATGAAACAAAGGACCTGCCATCCATCTCAATAGATAATGGCCAGTTCCAACTGACTGTCCATCTCAGTGATTGACCAGTTCCCACCCGACTGTCCATCTCAATGGACGGTCAGCTCCAACATGACTATTTCCTTGCTGAGCTTCACGTCTTACAAGAGTCCAGTTAGTTTACAAGACTGCATATTACTATGTATGTTTTGCATCTGAAATCACAACAGACAGAAAGTTTATTCCAAAATGTGCCAATCCCCATCTTATAAATACCAACAGACAGAGTGCACTGTGCAGAAATGGCTCCCCTGGAGCCACTCAGTGGATAACTGATGGACTTTGTGGATAAATTCTGATTCACGGGTTTTCTGTGATAACTCTCACAAAGCCCTTCTGTTCACCGGGTAAATGATATTTGTGCACAGCAGTTTCAGCTGCAAATTGCCTCGCTGAAGGATAACAACTTTTAGGGAGCCATAAAGGGTTTGTGTGTGTGTGTGTGTGTGTGTGTGTGTGTGTGTGTGTGGAGGGGCGGTATTGACTTTTACAAACTTGAGACCTGGAGATGGATTCTCCTGGCTGTTCTTCTGCTCCTCCAATATTAGTAAACTCGCTCCTTTTCTGAGATTGAGTTTGAAAAGGGGGAAAAGAAAAAAAAAGGTGAATTTAGTAAGTGGAGGGACTGGATGTCAGATGGATTGTCCATATTTCGTTTCTATTTTGGACAGAGGAGCTATGCTATGGACATCAGGGGAAAGAATACTTTTTCTAGACAGAGAATGCTGCCTCTGATGCTTGGCACCTGTGTGACTTTAAACAAATTGCTTCTCCTCTCTGGGTCCTTCATTTTCCTCTACTATATGATGAAGGATTGCATTTCACAGCTCAGGTCACCTACAGTTCTAGATATCTAATTCTAAAACATTAAGACGTGTTTTCCAGCTAGGTGTGTGTGTGTGTGTGTGTGTGTGTGTGTGTGTGTGTGTGTGTGTGTGCGCATATATATCTATGTGTGTGTAAATGGTTGTGTGTAGGTGTCTATGTGTGCACATATGTATATGTTTGTGAACATGTGTGTGTGATGGGGATACTATTTATTGCTTGTAGGTAAACTAAGGCACTAAACTGATTTCAGGCGTGATCTCAGTTTGTAATTTAGTCAAGATTTCTTAGCAGCAGCAATAGCAGTAGCAAACAATTACAAAACATTAAACTTTAATTGAAGATCACACCATCCCTGGGAGGTGGCTCTATTTAGGATCAGTCCTTTCCTTTTCTAGATGAAGACGTTGAAGTTCAGTGACTTATACAGGTTACACCTGTCAGTGTAAGAGATGGGATTTAAGCCAAGTTATCTCCCTGCCAGCCTCTATCCACCGTCCCACTCTGTAAAGTTGTCAATGATAAATTATCAAGATTCTTCAAGTAACACCAATTCCAATAACCCCCTCAACAAACCTCTATTGTTTCTGTGTCTTTAAGCGAGAGGGAATACAATCTGGGAGAGATTGGGCAAGCTCCTTTAAGGTCTAAGAAAATTTCTTCCTGTAAATCAACTACCAAGGAGGGGGAAAAAGCCAGAAGAGACATTTCAATAGGGCAACCTTTACTTCTTATTTTTTGAAGACATTATTAAGAAAATTCCCAAGAGATTTGAATTTCAATTCCACATTTCATTGGATTGCTTTTGAAGACTAAAAAAGTGACTCAATTATGAACTTTATTCAATGCAATATGCTGTACATAATTATTTGTGACTTGTTTTATTATGTACTCGTGTAATGAATTGTAAATACTGTAACATTGATGTTTATTTAAGCTTGTAAGAACAGGGTATTTGAGACACAGAGAGAAAGCAAGGAGGGAGATCACCTGGGGGAAGATTTCTTTGGTTTATTCATAAACTGTGATGGGGACTTTCAGCTAACTGATTATTGATAAAAACACATTCCTATTAATTTTTGATGAAATGTCAGATCCCTGTACTAGTTTAGAACCTAGAAGGAGAATTAATAAGGAAATATATACTAGTAGCAGTTAGAGAAAGATGAAAGTTTGTGTGGTCACTGAAGAATTTGTATGACAAGGTCAGGGTTGCTAGGGGGTGCCATTGGCCTTAAAGCATTGGGTCTGGAGTTAGGAAAACTCATCTTCCTAAATTCAACTCTGGTCTCAGACACTTATAGCTGTGTGATCTTAGGCAAGTCACTTATTCCTGCTTGCCTCAATTTCCACATCTGTGAAAAGATGGAGAAGGAAATGGCAAACTCCTCCAGTATCTTTGCCAAGAAAAACCCAAATGGGTCATGAAGTATCAGACATGGCTGAAACTACTAACCAACAACAAAAACAAAAAAGTGCACAACCTAACCCCAAAGAATTCATTGTATATAGAGGGGGTTGTATCCATGTTACATTTATTTTCACAGTTAAAGTTTATTGCACAATAGGATTATAGCTAGAGTTCAGAGAAATTGGAATAATTTATATATCTTTAGTGGTTTGTATTTTTTAAACAAACAATGAAACCCACAGAACTTTGGACTAGACCTGCAGTAGGAATTGGACCAACATACCCTTTGAAACTCAATTTTCACCTCCTATAAAATGAGGGGCTGGATTGCAAGGTTTCAAAAATCCCTCCCAGTTCTCAATCTGTCACCCCTATGATACAACTCTCTTTACTCTATTGACTGTCTCTGAAGAAAGATTCAAACTCATGTAGGTCTTTCTGAGACTAAGTTGACATTGCCTCTAACAAGTTTTACCATCTTCCCTCTATTGATTGTCTTCGCCTGATCCTGTATATTTCTTGTCTCAGTCATGTTGGCACATTATCTGCTCCCATTAGACTATGGACTCCTTAAGAGTAGGGACTGTTGTTTTGCTGTTTTTGTTGTTTTTATCTTTCTTCATAGATATTTTATTAGATGAATTATTTATTTCTTACTGGCATCCAACCTTTTTAAAAAGAGGAAAAAATATAGCAAAAATCACATCAAAATTGCCCCTTCCCCATTGCACATTCCCAGCTACCTGTAGTTATATGCTTCAAAGTCCCATATCTCTTTGGTTAGATTGGCTTAGCCCAAGAATATATTGCTTTTCGGTTTTTGCTCTTCTTCCAAGTCTCTTCCCTTCCTCATTTCTTCAGGATTCAGAATCTGAATTAATATCCAACTCATCTTTTACTCAGGTTTGCTACCAAATTTTCCACTTTTCTTCTTACTGAAAATTTTTCCAGACTGTCAAGAGGCAGCCTGTGAGCCCATTATAAAGTCTTCTGTTTACAATTTGGAGACAGGTAGATGTCTATAGCTTGTGCTCAATAATCTAGTGAGCACTTTTTTTTCCTGCCAGTATCAGTCAACCCTTCTCTTTCTCTGACTTTAAAATTAAAGAGGAAAGAAGTGCTTGTTCAGGAAAGAAACTATGCAGGCTAGATATCTAGTCTATACTGTGATGTAGAATATTGAAATAAAATTCCAGAAAAATCAAAGTAAGGGAGTCAAAATTATTTTCTGTTTTTTAAAATTTTTTTTGTTGGTTTTATGGATTGAATTTTTTTGGATTTCTCTAATCTTGGTAAGTGTGGAAATGATTCAAGATATAATAGTTAGAATATTGGATTTGGAATTTGGAAGACCTGGGTTCAAATTGTGCACATATTAACTATGTGTTCGACAAATCACCTAACATTTCTGAGGCTCAGAAAATTTTCTAAGTTTCTAAATTGTTGGTATCTGCATAGGTGGGTCGGATGAATAGATTGCTCAGATATGAGTTAACCTTAAGTATTACATAAATGTGAACTCTCACTTCCCTTAAGGATGTATGAGTCTGTATTTCCTGTATTGTGGGGTCATTCATCATGATGAGCATGGTTTTTCTCTTTCCCTGTTCACATTGTCTCCTTTCCCCCCTCTACATATTACCTTTTTTTTTGTTTTAGTTTTTTTTTTTTTTTGCAAGGCAAATGGGGTTAACAGGCTTGTCCAAGGCCACACAGCTAGGTAATTATTAAGTGTCTGAGGTCAGATTTGAACTCAGATACTCCTGACTCCAGGGCCAGTGCTCTATCCACTGTGCCACCTAGCTGCCCCACCTTTGTTGTTTTTGTGGTTCAATCATATCCAATTATTTGTGACATTGTGGTTCATATTATCTATAGAGTTTTCTTGGCAAAGATGCTTGAGTAGTTTACCATTTCCTTCTTTGGTGGATTAAGGTAAATAGAAATAAATGACTTGCCCAGGGTCACAGAGCTATTAAGTGTCTGAGGCTGGATTTGAACTCAGGTGTTCCTGATTTCAGACTCAGTGCTCTATCTAAGCATGAATCTAACTAAGCATGCCTTTTGTGAACACTAATTTGGATTGAGTGGCTAAGAAGTTACTATTTCCATTTTCTTTCTGGGATTTGACCTTCAAGTACTTGCACCTTTTATGTTTCTTGTTGCATAGTAATAAGTAAGAGATAACAGTAGAGTCTGTTAAAAATCTGTCTCCCAGGTTAGCATATGAATGGCAAAACAGGAAATGTTCCTGGAAAATCACTCCCTGAGCATGTGAAAGATAGGTTTCTAGATATAATCAAGTGGAAATAGATGATTATTAAAGCAAAATAGGGTTTTTATTGTTAGAATTTGGGGCTATATAGAGCAGATTACAAAGTAATGTGTGAGAGCTCAAATATGGTGATTTCACTGCTGTCAGCATCCTATTCTGATATCTCAGCCTGCAGATGGTGTACCATGTTGGAAGGAATGTAAACCTGGAGTCAGAAAGACCTACCTGAGTTTAAATCTTTCTTCAGACTTTTGCTGTGTGGTCCTTATCAAGTATCTAGCCTAAGTTTCTTCATCTGTAAAATGGGGATAATAATACTGCTTGTAGCACTTGATTCAGTTGTTTGGAAAATAGAATAATGTATGGAACATACTTTGCCATCTTTGGATGCTACATAACAGTGATGATGGTGGAGGTGGTGTCAAGGACATGACCTTGGCTTCTTGAAGTGTCTGTCAGTGGAGCACAAACAGATTCTGTGTAATTGGAGAAGTGACAGTGTTGGAGAAATCACCTAGGAGCATTTGGAAAAGCTCACTTTTGATTGTATAGCTGGTAGGGATTCACAGTGGATCAATGATCTTCCCATCTCTGAGAGTCTAAGACCTCATTTAGGAGTCTTATTTCCATTTTTGTTTCCATTTTCTTGCTTGGTTGAGGGGCTTAAGCAAGTCCCTCTAGCCTGGCTGTCAAGACCCAGACAAGTCCTCAGACAAATGCTTGCTAATTGCCTGTCAGTTGTTCTGGTCTCCTACCTAGTCTTTGCTTTCTTACCTTCTATTGTGCATTATAAATTCCTAATTTGGAGAGAGAGAGATTTCATCATGAGTATCTTCTGAGGGGCAGCAATAAAGTCCAAAGGAATGAGTGCCTAGACCCTTTTCTCTTCTGTCCAAGCTCTGAACCCAACCTCTGCCATCTCTGGGCATCTGGCTAATTGCCCAACTGACTCCCTTTGGCAATAGAGAGCCAGTCTACCTTTTGTTATCTTTAAGCAAAACCCACTGATGCTTGTTTGGGCAACAAGTGAGAGAAGTTTAGAGTTTATTTTTCATCATTTGGGACTTTGTCTCTTCTTTCTAATTTGCAAAGACAGAAAATAAAAGCAGAAAAAACCCCAAATAGTCTTATAGCACCTCTATAAAATCTTCAAGAAAAAAAAATTATGGTTCATTTGGAAGAAAAATACTTCTTTCTCCAACAGCTAAACCATTAATAATGATTTTCAAAGCAGGGAAGACTAGGCAATCTTAGTTCTATGAAAATTGCCATCAGTTATAATTTATGTATATTTAAAAATGATGCTGAGAAGCAATATGGAGTGGTAGATAAAGAATCTTGTTCAGGATCAGGAAGTCCTGGGTTCAAATCCTGCTTCTAAAATACTCTGCTTATTCTTGGGCAAGTTACTTACTCTCTCAATGCTCATCTTGAAGGCTCCAAATTGTAGAGCAGATGCTCATCTGTGTTAATAGAAGGAGTTTAATCACTGGGAGATCCCTATGATAATAAAGTCAAAGGTCAGATCTGATCCCCAAAAGAAGAATGATCATAGATCTAGGGATTTAAGGGGTCTCAAAGGTCTTTTAGTCTAAAGCCTTATGTTAATGATAAGGAAGACCCAGGAAAATCACCTCTTTCGCTAGGGGTCACAAATAAGCTGAGGTAGGGGAGGAGGAGAGAAAAGGGAGGAGGGATAGTCATTCAAACACAGGCTCTCTGACTTCACTTTCCATGCTCTTCTCATTGTATCATCCTGCCTCCCAATGTAAACCAGTTTTCATAAAAAGATAATCCATTAGTGAAACGTGCTTGAAAAATATTTGTATGTAAGCCAATGTCTATATGGGGCCACATGGATTAGGGAATTTAGACATTTATCTGGATAATTAATCCTACCAAAATACTTTGGCTTAAAATATCTTGCTAAATGAAGTATTTTCATCCCTGTGGTATAATCATCCAGATGTTTACCTTAATTCTACAGATGTGGACCTGACCAGAGTTAGAAATCTGGATCCTGGGTTAGCATGTGAATAGGAAAACAGGAAATGTTGCTGGAAAAAAACATTCTTTGAGTTTGTGAAAGACAGAAAAAAAAAACCAAACAGAGAATCAAAATCACATGAGGATATTTTGTGACTTAAGAAAATGGATCCCAGATTCAGGGACCTACCCAAAAATCAGATCTGGGAAGAAGCAACATCCGACCTTAGAAGAAAAATAAAAACCTAATAAAGTGATGCCACTGTCCTCCTCCAGCCTCCCACGCCTTAGTTTCCTCCCTTTGGCTGGCCATGCCACTCTTGATCAATTGTCTGAAGCAGCCCAGATGCTCTCATTCTATCTCTTTGTAGTCCCTGGGTGCCCATCAATAGTCCCAGGTAGTTGCCAGCTAAGAGGTAGACTGCAGAATAAACAGATGCTACCTGGGAAATGTCAGTTCATGTCCAACGTCTCCACTGCCCTCTCATCCCTTTCTGCTCTGTTGCTCTCTCTCAACAGGTCTGAGAGATGCACTGGACTGGCAGTTGCAAGGGTTGTCAAGAGGGAGACTTGGGCAGGATGAGAGAAGGAGAGACCCTAAAAATAATGGGGGGAATGAGGCTGGTTTCACAGGAGGGGGATGACATTGAGCTTTGTGCATCAAAGCAGAGTTGTTTATCCAGCTACGGAAGCAAAGGTCTGTAAAGGCAAGGGTTGGACTCCCATTCAGAGCATCCACCTCCCAAGTTCAGTAATAAACTTTGCTGTAGCCACTAACCAGAGGAGGCAGTTAAAAATACTGTTTTCATCACTTCTTTGAGTATTTCATCCAGCATTCTGCAGGTTTATCAATGGCAACTGGTTTGACCCCCTTAAGGGAGTCCAGCCTCCTTTATTTATGCACCGAATGATCTCATTCAACATCAGAATGCTAAGAGGGTCATTTAAAGCTAAAAGGAAAAATCTTGTTCTGGTCATAAGAAAATTTCTTAAGTGTGAGCACCTCCATTTGCTTTACATGATAACAGTAATAAATATGTGAGACTCACTACTCTCCCACCAATAGAGACTCTAGGAAATATTCTCCATAACCCTCACTAAACTGCTATTTTCACTTCCTAAAGGATGGAAAAAAAGGATTTATTAAAGACTTTTCAAAGAGTATCTCATTTGATACTCACAACAATCCTGAAAAGTAGGTGGTATTATTTCCCCTTGCCCTTCCCTACCATTTTTAACTGTTGACAGAGGTAGACAGAGGTTAAGTGACTTGTTTAGGGGTAGTGTCTGAGGTTGAATTTTTTTTTTTAGATTTTTTTTCAAGGCAATGGGGTTAAGTGGCTTGCCCAAGGCCACACAGCTAGGTAATTTCTTAAGTGTCTGAGGCCGGATTTGAACTCAGGTACTCATGACTCCAGGGCCGGTGCTCTATCCACTGTGCCACCTAGCCACCCCTTCTGAGGCTGAATTTGAATTCACACACTATTGATTTTAGGTCCAGTGCTCTATCTCCTTCATCATCTAAGACCTTAGAAATGATTCACTCTAATCTATTTATCTTGCAGATGAGGGACATGATGTTCTATGACTTACCTACACTAAGTAATTAAAACTGAAAACTCCCAGGGCAGTTGGGTGGCGCAGTGGCTAGAGAACTGGCTCTGGAGTCAGGAGTAACTAAGTTCGAATCCACCCTCAGACACTTAATAATGACCTAGCTGTGTGGCCTTGGGCAAGCCACGTAACCCCACTGCCTTACAAAAAATCCCCTAAAAATAAAATAAAAAAAACTGAAAACTCTCAATATCTGGTCTAGCCTCCTATACTCTATATCAGAGGTTTTAATCACTGGTCAGATTAAATGTAATTGGAAAATGTTGAACAAAATACTTTGTAATATAGGTAATGTTAATATATGGTTTTCTAAGTTGATCCATGGCCTACAGATAGCCTTATATAAGGTTTAGAGGCCCCCATTTCTACTTGACTTTTAATACTTCTGCACAAAACCAAAACCATACAGCCTCTTACAGGCAAAGGACCTGGCTTTTCTTTTTACTAACTATGTGACATTGGACAAGTCACTGCCCCTATAATGTACTCTATAAATATGTAGTCTATATTTAGTGATTTGAATACTGTTAGAATGTGAGCTTCCTGAGGGCAGGACCTCATTTTTGCCTTCCTTTGACTTTCCAGTGCTTAGAGTAGTGTCTGGGACATAGTGAGCTATTAATGAATGTTTGTTTCCTCTCTGATTCTCATTTTCCTCATCTGTAGAATGAGGGGATTGGAGTAGATTACTTCTAAAATCCCTTGTGCCTCTAAATCTATAATTTGACTGATTCTTTTGCTAGAGAAGTGGGGGACTATCAGTTCAGAATGTTGGTTTTAATGGAGTATCTGCTACAAAGGAGGACTCATTTGATGGGTAAATCTCTTCATTTCCATGGCCCCAGTTTCCTTACCTGTAAAATAGCTAGATGAGCACAACATCCCTATTTCTAAATCCTGGGTGAACCATGGTTTTAAATTGATAAAACATAGGCAGATAGACCATTTATCAAGTGCTTACTAGTTCCAGGAGGCAGCTAGTTGGCTAAGTGAATGGAGCTCTGGTCTCCAGTCAAGAAGACTTGAGTTCAAATCTGGTCTCAGATACTTAGTAGTTGTGTGATACTGGGCAAGTCATTTGTCTTAATCCACTGGAGAAGGAAGTGGCAAATCATCCCAGTACCTTTGCCAAGAGATAGATAGAGAGAGGCAGAGAGAAAAGAGACAGAATGACAAAAACAGAGAAACAAATATACACAGAGAAACATAGTGAGACAGAGCAAGAGAGACAATAGGACAGAGAAATAGAAACGCAGACAAACAGACAAACACACACAGTGATTCCAGGTTGAGAAGGATACACTGGTGGTAGGTTGTTCCAGGGTGAGAATACATGAATTGTAGAAGACAGTTCCGAGGTGTGTTTGGACCTCTGGAAGCTAGGGTAAATGTGGGAGGTTGGTAGTGGAGGGAAAAGAAGGCTAACCTTTAGGATTGTCAGACAACTTTTATATTCTTTTTTTTTCTCCTTGTTCTTTTCCAAGGTAGAGGAAAGTTTTGTTGAATTCAAATAAGGAGAAACTAGAAGAGAAAGGAGAAGGAGATGATCCCCATTGTAGAAATGAATGAGCTTTTAGGATTTTGGGAGGGACACGGAGAAGTGAATTCTCTGTTAGAAAGAAGTTTATAAAGAGTAAGGGAGTTGTGTCCACCATCAAATAGCTCTATTCAGAGATTCTCTATATATCTACTTTTGTGACTTCTCAAATACCTGTACCTTTCTTTACCCCCATGTGCAGGCATCAATGGACTTTCCTAGTTAAGAGATTTAGAGTTAAATGGAAAGTAATGAATGGGTGACTGGAGTGAATTATTTCAAATCTCTGAATCTAACTTTCCTCATCTGTAAAAAGGTGGGGTTGGAATAGATGAGTTTAAAGGTCTCCTCCATCTCTAGCTCCACTATCTTCAAAAAACATCAATCAGTGTACAGATGGCAGGACCTGGGTCAAGATAGATAAAATACCTAAACTCAAGGTTATATAGGTTTGAATCCAAATCTCAAGTCTCCAACACCAATGACCCTTTAAACAAAGATCATGTAGGCAGTTGGGGCTGATCATGAATTATGTCTTAAAGGGGCATTGAAAAGGGACTCTTGTTTCTAGATATTAAGACTATTTTCTATTCCATTCCATTGTAACATCTTTAGTCTTTATTTTACATCTCTCCCTCATTATAATTTATTTCCTTTGAATGTCTCCTAAGCTTTTCCATTTTCCCGAGAGGCAGGATGCTAGAAGGAGAAAGGATGCTGGCTTTGGAATCAGTAGACCTGAGCATTTGTTCTGGTCCTGCCATTACTAGCCACCTAACCTAACAACCTTGGTCAAACATTCTCCCTTAGAGCCTAATTTTCCTCATCTGCAGAGCTGAGATAATAACTGTAATTTGTCTTTCATGTGTTTGATGTGAAGATCGAATAAGAATGGATGAAAAGTACTTTGCAAACCTTAGATCAAAATCAGTCAAATCTTGACTGTCTTACTTATTAAAATGGCAATACCCATGGTGAAGGGAGAGGGATGGTGGTGGTGACCTATCTTCTTAATAGTGAACACTTTCATGGAGATCATATAATATATCTTTCATTTCTTTTCTAATTATGAGGAAATGTCAATTTTCATTGATGTAAACTTCCTGAGGGTAAGAACTATTCAGGTTTCTTTTTCATCCTTGAATTTAACACAGTCCTTTGCATTTAAATATTTTTTGCATTGAGTTGAATTATAGTTGGTAAACTCTTTGACAATGCCCCTTAGGAGTAGAAAAAAATCTTTTTCCCCCCAAAAGAAACTCTTTAAGAATTTCCTAAATCCCCATATGAGATGCAAATTTCTCTGTAAAATGACAGATGGAAGATAAAAATGGGTGTCTTGCCAGTGAACATGACCTTGATGCTTCAGTTCAGTCAAATCCTTGGAGAAATGAGTTTTTTTTTACCTGAAGATTTTTCAAATATGGCTTTAGCATATGCTCTGATTGAAATATATAGCACTTTCAAGTTTCACCTACAAATAAAACTTTTGGAAAAAACTATAGGTACTCCTCGTTCTGATCACGGGGCAAATAGAAGGCAGAATACTGATTTCCATGTGCAGTCATCTTTCCATTTCCTTCTGGATTACTCAAGTGATCGTGTATTATTTATATCCCTTTCTCTTCCTTTTCAGAAGCCACATGATCTAGTTTAAGAGCATTGAATTAGACATCGGGGAGACCTGGGTTTGAGTTTGAATTTAGGCTCTCACACTTAGTAGCTGTGTGACCATGGACAAATAATTTCATCTCTCTGAGCTTTAATTTTCTCCCATAGAAAGTGGACATAATAATAGTGCCAGTCTTACAGGGTTATTATGAGGCTCAAATGAATAACGTAGCAGCCTTAACCTGCTAAAGAAATGTCCCCTGTTATTCTTCTGCTAGGTGGACTTCTGGGAAGCCTACATTAAGTAGTTCATCAGAATTAAAAGGAGCTTTGGAGGTGATTATAAAGTCCCCAGTGACTGGTACAGAGTAGAAGGAAACACTGAGCATCTATTCCTGTCTCTAGTCAAAAATTTCTCTTCTTCTTTTCTTGAAATAGATTGTTTTTCTTTCTCTGAGGGTTGGTATAGCTTCTGTGTATCTACTTTCAGAGTATTACAATGGGCAAAGCTAGACTCCAGATTTCTGTTGGGTACATTTTCAAACTTCCAAAGCTATTGCACCAAGCTTTACAAAGATGTGAAAAAAAAATCTAGCTTACAACTTTATTTTTAAAGCAAGCTTCCATCAGATGGATCATAGGATCCCATTTTTAGAGCTGAAAGGGATAATCATCTCGCCCAACTCCTTCATTTTACAGATGAGAAAATTGGGTTAGTTACCAAGGCACTAAATGGCACAGTGGATATGGCCCTGCACCCAGAGCCAGGAAGATTTGAGTTCAAATTTGAACTCACACTAGCTGGGGAAGTCATTTAATTGCTATCTGCTTTGGTTTTCTCATCTGTATAATTGAGGGTAATAATAGCATGTACCTTTTAGGGTTGTTGGGAGAATAACATGAGATTCTATTTATAAAATGCTCTGCAATTCATAAAGTGCTTTTATAAATTATTATTTTGAGTGACTTGCCCAGTGTCACACAGGCAGAAGCATTTGGTAAAGTCAGAATTTGAACTCAGGTCCTCCGATTCCAAATCCAACAAGAAATTTTTGCTGTGGTTCTTCCAGCCATAATGACGCAAACTTCCTTAAACCTTTAAAGTCTGAGATTTATTTAAATGCGATTTAAATACATCAGTTCATTTGATTTCCCCAATAACCTTGTAAAGTAGGAATAATTAACATCCTCATTTAACATTTGGGAAAACTGAGGATGAAAGAGGTTAAGTCATTTTCTCAGGGTTCCATGGTAATTTTCTGAGGTGAGCTGCTGGGTGGCATGATGGATAGAGTGGATCTGGAGTCAGGAAGACCTGAGTTCAAATTTGACCTCAACACAAGATGTGAAACCCTGGACAAGTCACTTGAACCCTGTTTGCTTCAGTTTTCTCACCTGTAAAAGGAACTATAGAAGGAAAAGGAAAAACACTTCAATATCTTTGCCAAGAAAATTCCAAAATAGGTCATGAAGAATCAGACTGAAATGATTGAACAATAAAGCCACAAAAGTATTTGAACCTTGGTTCCCCCTGAATCCTAGTTCTATGTTCTTTTCTCCTCCCTGTTTAGTAACCAGCTTGGTGAATGTCTTTGACCAAAATAATATCACCCACTGGTTCAGCCTGGGTAAGGGGTGAATTTATCTAGGCTGAAAATATACCCAATTCATTGCCAGATCCAGACTCAAGGTCTTTACGGCTTCTTAGAAGCTGGGAAGATGGGATTCCCTTGGTAAAGACTTGGAGAGCACAGGGTCACCTTTACTCTGATGAAGCATCAGTATAAAAACTTAATGGAATTCAGAAGCTACATGAACAGGAAAATAAATGAAAGGAGATTTCTTCACTAATCATTTATTAAAAATGGTAACATATTGGGAGAAGTCCTTTTGGAAAGGACAAAAGTCACCCAAATTCACATCCTTGGAGTCATCCTTGACTTTCCTCTGCCTCTTGTCCCCTGATCCATCAACTGCCAAATTTTGTTGATTCCACCAGAATTCTGTCATCTGTTTCAGTCACAGGACCTCTACTCACCCAGGTTCTTATCACCCCTATCTGGAATGTTTCAGTCACCTTTTAATTGGACTCCTTGTCTTCATCCTCTCCTCTTTCCAATCCATCTTTAATACAAGTGCTAGATTTATCTTCCTAAAATTAAGATCTGATTAATCCTTTATCCACCCCATACTCAAAAAGCTTTAATAGCTTTCTCTTGTCTCTATGATAAAATATAAACTCACCCTTTCATTAGAAGTCTTCTACAACATGACTACTTGCCTCTATAATCTTATTTAATAGTAGGTACCTTCACATCTTCTCCAAAAGGGTTATTAGTTATCTTTTGTGCATTACATTTGATTGTTTGCCTCTTATCTCCATGCCTTTGCATAGGTAGTCCCCTATTGCTGGAATGCTCTCCTTCTCGTTCTTGGAATCTCTAACTTCCTTCAAAGCTCAGCCTCTGAAATTAGGTCTTTCCTGATGCCTCCTATATCCTGCCTGATGTTGGCCAAGTCTCAGTTTCTCTTGGCCTCAGTTACAACATTTGTAAAGATGAAGAGGAAGAACTCAATGCCCACTCAAATCCTTCTACTTCCATATCTCTGAATTTATGTACTTCTCTAAGTGTATATAAGATTTTAAAAAGGGTAATGGTGGAATGAGATAGTATTATGAAAGCGTTTCTATTAATATAGAATCTCTTTAGAGGACAGTTGGGGGCACTGACTGCCAAAACTCAAAGAAAGGAAACTGTAGCTTCGGTTAGTTAGATTTCTGCCTATCTTTATTGAAGAATAAACAGCAGCCATTCTTGGCTTTGAAATCCATATAGCCCCAAACTCTATGATAAAATGGAAAAGAGAAAATAGTTTTTATTGCCTTTAGGCCACTTTCATAAGTGACTGTGGCATTTCTTCCCTAACCCAGAAGAATGTTGGTGTCTTAAACATGTAACTCCCCAGGTCACTGCATTTAGATGCAAATTATAATAATTTCACAGCCATCTAGCCTTTTAAATTCCTCTATTTTTAGGGGAAAAGAAAAAGCAGGGATAATTGTGATATTCTGTTGAGATAAAACAGTTACAAACAAATAAATCTGGCTGTCACTAAAGACCCTGTGGTCAAACTTGACTTAGATCCTTTAAAGTGAGATTTCATAGAGCAGCGGTGGTAATATGACATCAATAAAAAGATAAAGGCTGATTCAGGAGAATGGGATGGGTGAAAATGGAGGGAGTTTATAATTTCACTGATATAAATTAGGTTATAAAAGATAGTAGAAGAGAGAAAATGGAGCAGATTTTGTATTTCACTGAAAATAGGGAAGTTCACATTATCTTTGAAATTTGAGAGAGAGGGAAGAGATTAAATTCAGTTCAATTCTCCAAACATTAAGCCCCTACTAAGTGCAGGATATTGTATCAGGTCCTAGGCACATGGCAGGTTTAGATAAGACTCAGTCTCTAACATCATGGATCTATTAGGAGGCTAGAAAAAATATGTAAACAAAGTACAAAATAATACTTGAAAATGCATAATTTCAGTGCCTTAAAAAGATGGCAGGAATTCTAGAAGCAAAGGCAGATTGTGGGGGAATGGTAAGAAGTATTCTAGAAACAGGGAAGAATGAGAGCAAGCACATGAGAATAGGAGAACAAGGACTATGTAGAGGTGATCAAGAATAGTCCAGTTTGTCCAACAAATGAAATCCAATAAAAATGGAGCCAACAAAAAATTGAGGAAATGGAAGAAGGGGCATGGCGATAAGACTTCTAGATTTTTGAGAACGTGACTGTCACTAGTGAGGAGCTTCCACTTCCTGTGTACAGAAAAGTTGAATGCATTTCTCCATCCTCTACTGCCACAAAAGAAGCATGAGAAAAACTAGGCATAACTTGATAATGTATAAGGGTGGCAAATTTATTCTCACATTTGACTCTCATTCCTGATACTTAGTAAGGAATTACAACTATAATTACTAGCTAGCGTTTTTATAACTTTTAAAAAAGATTTGCTTAGTACTTTATCTTTGCTGTTTGATCTCTTACAACAACCTGTGAAGTGTTTCCATGTTACAGATAAGAAAAGTGGAATAGAGTTTAACTGACTTGCCCACTCAAAGGTTGTAAGTATCTCAGTTCATATTTGAACTCAGGTCTTCTTGACTCTTATCCAGGACTTATCCAAAGGGCAGACCCCTGGCCGCCTCTGATATGTAGTTCAATTAGCTTCCCACGCTTGCCATTTGTGAAGCATAAGGGGTTCGATGTGCTGATGGCATATTAGCATCTATCTGAGAACTGAGGGGATCCATCTATCAATCTACCTTCATTGAGTACCTGCTATGTGCCTGATAATGGAGATATAAGGGATAAAGGGAAACTTCCTGCCCTTAAAGAGTTTTTATTCTATCAAACAAGATGTCTTTAGGTCAGCTCCCTCTAGGATGCTCTTCTCATCGGCTCAACATCTCTTCTCTTAGAGTATCTGAAGCTCAGAGGGGTTAAGTGAATTGCTCAGAGTTACATAATTTATAATTGACTGAGGTAGGTTTGGAACCTGGATTTTTTTTCTGCTTCCCTGTGCAGTATTCTATCCACTATGCTTTATTGCATCTGACATTAGAACCTAAAGATATGGGTGTGAAGAGAGCTTGATTTTAATTGGGCAAAAGAGAGATTGGTACGTACCTCTTTCCCTGTTTGGTGAATCTTCCCTACTGCTGAATGGAAAGTGGTTGATAAAAATCTCTTCTCCCTTGCTAGAAGCTGATATTGATGGGGATGCCAGCCAGCCACCTTGGAGACCTTAAAAGCTGTTGTCTCTGGCTTTGTTGAACCAATGGCCCCTGGGCAACCCGGTACACAGCCATGGAGCAGAGGTGAATTTCCACAAGACAAGATGAAGATATTTATGCTCAGGGTCCACTGCATTAGCAGGAATCTTTGGGGGGGAAGGTGCCATCTGCTTTGTAGAAGAAATTTGACAGAAAAGTACAATAGGGAGAAGATGCTCATGGAAGACCTTTCTAGGCCTGACAGTTAAAGGCAGGCATCAAGGGACCCCTTGCCCTGAAGATAGGGGTGCTGGATTTTCCTGTTTCTTATTCCCAATACAGCAAACATGAAACAAGGAAACCTTGTCTCAGGTGACCAAGTACAAAGAAAAAATTGTCAGAGTACAGAAATGGCAGAAATATCTTTCTAGGTCATTTGCTTTTATAGACACCAATGGCAGGTATTTTCTTGGTTGCCATTTTTACACTAGGTTAGATAGTTTGAGAGGTCTTTTTTTATGACAGTAGATAAGAGAGCATAGCGAGTCAGAATGTAATTCTTTTCCTTAGAAGAAAACAATGAAAATTAGTACTTTGGTGAATAATGATTATGTTTTTTTCTACTGAAGTCTGGAAGAATAATAGATTCAGAGTTGAGTAGGCATCTAGTCTAGACCTTTCATTTTACAAATGAAGAAACTGAGGCTCAAGGAGATTAAATGACTATATTAGCCAAA
This sequence comes from Macrotis lagotis, assembly GCF_037893015.1. Lineage (NCBI taxonomy): Eukaryota > Metazoa > Chordata > Mammalia > Peramelemorphia > Peramelidae > Macrotis > Macrotis lagotis. The sequence continues at coordinate 39,455,867 of NC_133663.1, read as the reverse complement.
GAGAAAGCCATGTAATAGAGTATAGAAATTTCTAGAAATCCAAATCTAATCTTCACTTAAAGGGATACTGATCTTTAAAATATATTTTCATTCAGATATAGCTTGCTTTAGGCAACTGTGAAGATTCTATTCAATTCACTTGCTTTAAAATAGGAATCAATCAATGTGGAATTTTTTTGAGTACCTATTAAAGGCCAGGCACTCTGTTAGGTACTGGGGATACAAAGACAACCATGATATGTCTACTTTAAAGTCCCTAGGCAAGAGACTGCTCTATTGTTGACTAATTGAGACCTAAATAGATGACATAACTTGACTAATTTCATTCAGTTTCTCAAAGGATCACCATTACCACAAATATCATCATCACTGCTACCACTAGAATCAATACCATTATCACAAATATCATCACTGTTTTCACCACCACCAGCACCACCTCCACTATTATCATTTTCATTATAATCAAAATCATATCTTATTAAAATAGGCCTTAAACCTACAAAAATATTTTTGGAATAAGCAGCCATCATTGTTTGAAAGGTAAACATCAATAGATTTTATAAGGTAATTGAAAATGACTCAGTGCAGATGGAATTTATGAAAAGGCAAAGAATTAAGAATGGAATCAAAAACCCCTCCATGAGTGACATCCACAGCAACAGTATGTCAAAAAAGAAACATGAAAGAAATGACTTTTCTGAAGATATTTTATTTTTGTGACAATGGAGGGATTTATGTGGCAATTAAGTACTAGCTAAGTACCATCATAAATTACAGAAGGGTTATTTGTAAGAAGTCTAGAGTAAATGATCAATGTAGATTATGCAAAGAGATGGCAAAAGCTTTGCAACACAGCATTGCAGGCTGTAAAAATTTACCACCCACTGATTCTTAGCAGGACATGCCCTAGTGGCTAGAATTATACATCAGAAGTGCACCATCTTTCATAGACTGATAGATGAAAGATTTCCATGCTACAAATACAGACCTCAAAATGTCCTTGAGAGTTCTATTGGCTAAGTACAAAATATCATCACAGGGGGAAAAGATTGTTGCCTACAACTGCCTAAATATAGCACAGATTCATTAAAAAAACTTTCAATAGATGTCATTATAGCCAATATGCACAATCTCTAAGCTATATGGGGGCGTATAAATTAACTTAGCAAATTTGTTAAAGGTACATTTTATTGTTGTTTTGTGAAATCATCAAGATGACTTAATCACCATCTGTGGTCATGTGAGACTTCTTCAAGGAGAAGGAAAGAATTTGTGAAAGATGCCTTCTTAAGATGTTTCATTTCAAAATTTTACTTCCACATTCATGATCCTATTCACCATACCCAAGTAGCCAGACACGATGGACAAATCTGCATTTCCTTCATTTATATTTAGAGACTTTGGGGATGTGAACCTTATCCAACAAATTTCATAACTCTTAATTAAAAGGACAGACTGAAAAGATTGTGTAGACCACTGAACCAGTTGTTGAAGGAAAATATCTAAGACTAAGTGAATTTTTACTCAGAATAATGAAACTAATAGAACTGAGTCCTATTCGATGAGATGACTTTTCAAGATTTGCTTCTACTGTCTCATTCTAGACTCATTAGATGACTTAGAAAACAAGAACATTTTATTCATGCCACCCATTTAACATTTGCTCTTTAATAATTTTCCCACTTGGCTGTGCCCCTCTGGACCTCTCTACTGTGTCTTCACATAGGGTATCTTTCAGCTTCTTTTTTAATGTGTTGCCTTAATCATTAAAATGCCAGACCCTTGAGGGCAATAAATGTTTTCTTTATTACTTGTATTTATATTCCCAGCATTTATCACATTGCTAAGTTTTATAGAGCTAGATGAAGGTACATTTATCCTATTATAAGAGGTCATGAAGCCCATGTCATAAAAATTCCAGAATATAGACAGAACTCTTGAAATTGACATGTTAAAATGCTGATCAAATGTAAAAACAGATCTCCCAGAGCAACTCTATTAAAGCAAAAATCAGAAAAACACATAATAGTGTAATTTTATATTCCTCACTATTAGTATTATCATGCCCACTATGCGGATGAGAAAACTAAGAATCAGAGAGATTAAGTGATTTGCCTAAGGTCATACAACTAATAAATGTGTGGAGGGGCAGTAAGTATATCAGTTCTTCATGACCCTAGAAATTTAGCACTTTATCCATTATGGTGCACTGATACAGTGTCTATGTCATCCTGTGACAAAGCCAAAGATTTACCTTCCTTCCTTCCTTCCTTCCTTCCTTCCTTCCTTCCTTCCTTCCTTCCTTCCTTCCTCCCTTCCTCCCTTCCTCCCTTCCTCCCTTCCTCCCTTCCTCCCTTCCTCCCTCCCTCCCTCCCTCCCTCCCTTCCTCCCTCCCTCCCTCCCTCCCTCCCTTCCTCCCTTCCTTCCTTCCTTCCTTCCTTCCTTCCTTCCTTCCTTCCTTCCTTCCTTCCTCCCTCCCTCCCTCCCTCCCTCCCTTCCTCCCTTCCTCCCTTCCTTCCTTCCTTCCTTCCTTCCTTCCTTCCTTCCTTCCTTCCTTCCTTCCTTCCTTCCTTCCTTCCTTCCCAATTCATAAACAATCTCAACAAAGGAAATGCTCTGGGTATGAATTCCAGTTGGCTTCCATAGTTTCATACAGTGACCATGTTCCTTCTTGGTTATATAATGTTTCCTTCCTCCATAGTCCATGTTGCAATGCATTCCAGAGTAGTTATGAATAACCAAGTTAAGTCATGATGAGGACCTTTAGGTTGACATTTAAAGCCTCCCTCCCATCTATCTTTCAGATTAATTTCATATTACTTTCCTTCAAAAAGTCTTTGATGCAGACCAGATTGAGTTCCTATTAGCTGGTTCTGATTTCTGTCTCCCACCTACATGCCTTTGTAGAGACAGTGTGCAATTTGTAGGGTGCATTCCCTCTTCATCTCCATTCTAATAAATATTTAATTTCCTTCTAGTACAACTCAGAAACCACCTTCTGTTTGATGCGTTTCTTAACTATCCCAAGTAAAACAAAAGCAAAAAACCAAAACATTTTTCTTTCTGAAACTGCTATGTGACGTTTTAATTATTTTTTTAGCTTTCTATAGACTATATTATACATCTCTTCTCCACTCCAATGGAATACTAGAACCCTGAGAGTAGCGCTTGTTTTATCTTTAATCCCCATTGTTAAGAATAGGAATGATCTGTACTTAGTATTTAATATATATTGGTTGAGTTGAATTATCTGCCACAATGATGACCAGCAGCTGGGTCAGGAAACCATGATTTGAAAACAGCTTTGACAAGGTTTGGAGGGAAGAAATTTTCCAGTTCTTTGTAATTACCACATGGAACTCTATGTTTTTTTACAATGGCATTACTTTGAAAAGACTTGCATTTCACTCAGATCAATGTACTTTCCAATCACATATTTTTTTATCCTTTTTGTACTGGTTCACATTGTGGTTTCTCTTTTTTTTTCCAATTTGACTTGAACAGACACTAAATCCACTTGTCAGAGGAGAAATGGATTTAGGACACGGGAGGACAGATTGTAATAGACACTTTCTTGCCATTTGTCTCTGTAATGGGACTATTTCCTAAGCTTTCACAGGTCCAATCAGCATCACAGCTTTGGTAACAGGTTATCTTAGCTTCTGTTTTCTGGTGACTGTAGGATTTATTTCTTTCCCTTAATTCTCTCTTGGGACTCTCTAGCAGGAAATGACACTGAGATTGTTCTATGTTTTTTTACATTGTATAAGGAGATAAGGACATCTGGGTGTCTAGATCAATTGATTTCCCTTACTTTTGTTGCTGAGTATTTAACATATGGTCTTTTATTATTTTTTGAAAGTGAATTCCAACTAGAAGATGAAGAAAATTTACTGAGATGAGGAAGACAGAGGAGTTGAGTTGACTCTTAAAAAATTTCCTCCTCAGATATTTGTTTATTTTTCTCTCTGTTGGGTTGAAATGTAATGCTATTTTGGGGGGTCTTATTTGGAACATTTCTTAATTTGTGAAACTCAGAAGACAATAAGATTTTTTTTCTTCTGTTGTTCTCTCCTAAATACTCAACTTTGCTTTACATACTCAAAACCCCTGTGGCTTTGCCTTCCATTGAATCTGTACCTAACATGTTTTGCTGCTGTTTTTGTTGCTAAATCATTTTAGTTATTTCTGATTCTCCGTGACCCCATTTGGGATTTTCTTGGCAAAGATAATAGAATAGCTTGTTATTTCCTTCTCTAGTTCATTTTTTCAGATGAGGAAACTGAGACAAACAGGGTTAAGTGACTTGCCCAGGATCAGATAGCTAGTAAGTTCCTGAGATAGATTTGAACTCAAGAAAATGAGTCTTCTTGACTTCAGTTCAGGCACTCTATCCACTGTATCACCTAGCTGCTATAAATCCTGTGTGTCCTAATTATTTCTTTAGACTCAGGGGGACATAACTGTACAGTCCATCATGTGGAAGAGGGACTGGACTTATTTTAATCTTGGGTGCTTGCAACAAAAGCAATGGTATACGTTTCTACAAAGATAATTCAGACTTGTCATCAGGAAAAACTTCATGGCAATCAGAATGATTCCAAAGTGGGGTAGGCCATCTTGAGGGATGGTGGCCACCCTCCCCTTTGAGATCTACAAAAAAAAGCCAGATTATCAGTGGGTTAGGTCTGTTCTCATGTGTATTGGTTAGATTAGAAATTCACTTGGAACCCCAGTTCTCAACTTCTATCATTCTGTGGTTCTGACAGGTTTAAACCTTCTCTTTACTTGTCTGACCTTGGGAAGTTACTTTGTTTTCCAAAGCCTCTGTTTCCTTAATAGGAAAGGAAATCAGATGCAATGACCTCTCGGGTTCTTTGCTGCCTTTAGAACTATGATCTCAAGTTGTGGAAGAGTTGTTGATTAACAGTGAAAGAAAGGAAGTTTCCATACAAGGAATTCTATAACTGATGAAATTAGCTGATAGAAAATTAGTCCAGACTAATTGTACATACATACATACACACAGAGACACACAGATATAAACAATATATATGTTTATGTAAATATGTATGAATGTATGTATATATGATAGATGTGTGTGTGTGTGTGTGTGTGTGTGTGTGTGTGTGTGTGTGTTAAGAATTTCCATGTATAGAATATTACCTATTATACAGCTCAGTGACTAGAGCTCTGGACCTGGGGTTCTTGGAGACTGGAGTTCAAATCTGACCATAGATTTGTCTGAGATAAGTTACTTAATTTCTCTATTTGCTTCAGTTTCCTTCCCTAGAGGAGGAACCTTTCATGGTTGTTGTGAAGATTAAATGAGATTTTTTGTTATGTGTTTATAGTTAGCATTCGTAAATGCTTGTTTCCTCCCTTTGTCCAAGCAATTTAGTGACCCTTTAGTGACTAGCAAAGAATCATAGGCCAAGAGAATCAGATGAGGGTTTTTATCTTTATGCTTCATTAACTTTTCAACGATGAATCAGCTCCAGTTAAAATCAGGGACTTCCAGATTTCTGTGTCTTTGATATCTTTTAATCAAATCCTTCTCACATATCATAAGATAATAGGAATAAATTGATACTAGGGAGAATTTTCTCCTCTCAATCCCTTCCACCATAAAGGATCCCCGATGATAATATCTTCCTACCTAAGAAACAAGTTATAATAGTTTTGCAAATTTCCCAGAAACCCAAATCACAATCAATGGCAAATAAAGATCTAAAAAGTTTGATGGACATCCTCAACACATTTTAATTTCCTGGAAATGAAGCAGCTAGGACAGCAGGGTATGCCAATTAATCTTCTCTCCTATTCACAAAGAAAACCCAGGCTTCCACTCTTGGTACTTAGAATATTTGCCATTTGACTCCAGATTCCTTTGCCAGGCTGATTTAACCTTCCTCCCCTTCAATGTTTTTTTGTTCTAGAGAAGTTGTCCTACTGGCCATGGTCCTTGAAACTTGACATTCTAATCTAGAAGCTCATTTCCTGTCTATGGGCTTTTGCTCAGACTGTGCTCCACTCTTGGAATGCACTCCCTCCTCCCCTCTGTTCTTCAAAGTCCTGGTTTCCTTTAAGGCTCCCAAGTGCTCTACAAGAATACTGTCTCCATTCTTCCCAAATTGTTATTCCCCTGCCCAACTCCATCTATTTTTTTAAACATATTTTGTGTTTATTTATATGTCTCCCTTCCCCCAAATGTCTGTTCCTTAAGGATAGGGACTGTTTCATTTTATCGAACACATTACTGGTTCTCAATAAATGCTTGATGAATGGATCAATTAGCAAACATTTATTAAGGGCCTACTAGGTACCAGATATAGTGTTAGATGCCTGGAATATAAAGGCAAAAATGAGACTGCCCTGAAACAGTTTGCATAGTTTTATGAGGAGACATCATGTCTTCATATTCAGAATAATTACAAGATCATAGAGCAAAGATTCATAGAGAACTCCAATGGACTTTACATAGGTAATTTCACTGCATTTGATCTACACAACAACCCCATGAGGTAGGGTCTATGATTATCTACATTTGACAGATGAAGACACAAAGGTTCAGAGAGGTTTAAAGTGCCTTACCCAGGGTCACAGAGCTCATCACTGCACGAGACAGGATTTGAATACATTTCTCTGTGATTCTTCATATGGCATTATAGTCTCCTCCACTTCATTATTTCAATTTTGAGGCACAACGGAGGTAGCACGGAGTAGTGAATATTAAACTAAACTTGAAGTCAAGAAAATATGGGTTCAAATCCTGCCCCAAATATGTGCTTTTATCTATGACCTTGGGGAAGTCACAACTTTTCTTAGCCTCAGTTTTTTATCCATAAAAGAAGAGTGTTGGATATGAAAACCTCTAGGATCCCTCCCAATTTTCAAATATTTAGATGATAAATATTCAGAACTTCCTAGAAAGCTAGATGCAGGTAAAGGGTGCGATACTTGTACTCTATGATTTAACTACCTCATTACCTGGTGGAAAACTGATTTTAATTTCATTCTTTACTCTCTGCCCAGTCTAAATAGTTGAGTTTACTGGGGAAATGAGTCAAGCTTCACCACCCAAAAGATTCTGGAGTTGAAACTTCACAATGGACAGACCTCTCACAGATGGAATGCCATTTTGGGGTAAATGTTAGGCAGAGGTAAGCCAGATGTTCTTCTGTCCAGAAGGATAAATAAACTCTCTCTATCAGCTAAGAAGTCAGACAGCTGGATGTTTTGACAGCTGGTGCGCTCTTCCACTCCCCCAGCTCAGATTCTCACCCAGGCTCATCTCTCATTGCTCCTTTGATTAGACCAGGGATGGCATTTTCAGACATCTGGGGTTCAAAGCTGCCAGACTAGGAGTCAGCCCCAAATAGAAAGATCGACAGTGTGCTTTTTAGCAACACCAAAAGAGCACGGGTGTCCTGGGTAGACAATAGGGAAGGGGAGGGTTCAGTAATTCAAAAAAGAAATCTGAAAGGAGCTGGAGCATATGAAGAAAAGAGGGAAGAGGGCAAGGGAATGGAGTGGTTACTGCACATGGAGAATCTCTAGGCATCGCTTCCCTCATCTAACAGAATGTCCCATTTCTAAGGAGGCTGTTTTATTAGGTTGCAATCTAAATGGTTCTTACTTCTTGGTTTCAAGCCTGAATTTTTACCACACTCAACATTTGATATGGAAGAAGCAGATATTCTCATAGCATGTCTGATAGTGTCATGATTCTTGCTCTCCCCCAAGAAACTTCAATGGTTCCCTCTTGTTTCTAGGATAAATACAAACTTTTCATTTTGGCTCTTAAGTCTATCACATTTTGGTGCTAGCTTACCTTTCCAGGCTTAATAAACTCCCTCCCCTTTGTATTCTAGCCAAATGGCCTCCTTGCTCAAACATGATGTTTCATCTGCTATCTACATACCTTTGTAAGCTTTTCCCTCACTGCCTCAAAGAATCCCCAGTTCCTTTCAAGCTTCAGTTCAACTGCTACCTTATGTTTTGCTATCCTTCTCACTGGTCAGCATCCTCCTTCTAAGAAATTATTTTTGTCTAAGTCTGATAGTCTTTAATTCTATGTTTCTGATCAAAAATTGTTCTATCATCCTCTAATTGAGGTTTGTAAGTCCAAATGTTAGCCTCTTCCCTCCACAAGGTATGTGTCTCTCCAGATATAAATCTAAAGGCAGGCTCTGTCTATGTAAAATAGCTTAGTCCTCCTCTAATTGTAAGTTTGGGCTTTCATGGTTATGTAAACAATCAGCATAGAGACCATCATGAGAAGGCCGGAAACTGGTCTGGTTGTCTCTATAGGAGGCTGAATAAATTTTTGTATTTATGACATTTTGGAAAGGGAAAGATCTCAATGTTTTATATGTCTATATGATATCTTGTAACAATATAAAATATCAAGTCAGAAGAGGAGACAGCAGTCCTGTTGCTAATTGGACTTTTGTTGGTTCTGACACAGAACAGATTTTATGGATGGGTTTAGAATGAGAAAGTAATCAATGACAACTGTGTGATCTGTTTGGTTGAGTCCAAAATTTTACAATTCACTATGAGAATTCTATAAATATTATTTTCTCATTAAACTCTTGGTTTAATAATACCATCCACCCATGGGCTCAGCAAGATCCTAGAGAATAAAACTTCATGGATAAAACTAACTTTTTGTTATTTCAATTTTAGCCTAAGAAAATTATGATCAACATTTTGTATGAATTTGGAAGATTTTTACCAATGTACACAGAGCTTCCCCTTAATAGAATATAAGCTTCTTGAAGGCAAGAACTGGTTCATCTTATCTTTGTATCCCCTGAGTGATTACTACAGTACTTGGAATAGAAGGCATTTAATCAATGCTTATTTATTGTTGAGGGGCAGCTAGGTGGCACAGTGGATAGAGCACTGGCCTTGGATTCAGGACTATAGGAGTCCAATTCCAGCCTCAGACACTTGCCACTTATTAACAGTATGACTGTGGGCAAATCACTTAAGCCAAGGTCATCTCCACTTGTCCTGATCCATATCTGGCCATTGGATCCAGATGGTTATGGAGGAGAAAGTGAGACTGATGGTAACACAGCATCCCCTCACTTAAATCCAATTCACTGCTTGTCATTGCATCTCCTCCCTGATGTCATGATCTTCTTTGAGAATGAAGGTCAAACATAATCATCAATCAATTTACTTCTGAAATTGAAAGGAAGTCCAGTGTAGAAACAGTGAGTGAAATGGAAAGGAACTTAAAATCCAAACTATTCGTGATTGAATTGCATCTGTAGCAACGCTGAAAAGTGGTTATCTAGCAGCTTCTTGAAGACCCATAGTAGTAAGGAAAGGAAATCCATTACCCCAGCAGATATTTTAAATAGTTCTATTAAGATGTTTTTTAATCTAGCACCTAAATCTCCTTTACATAGGGCTTAAAAAGAGGAGATAACCCAAAACTCCATCATATTGTTGGAAAAAAATTTTCCCCATTGCAATTTGTAGAAAGTCTGGGGCCAATTTTATTTCCAAAATTATAATTTGGGAGTAGATCACTGTAAGATCTAGCATTTGTTCAAACCCATTTCTCAGTTAATAAGTCAATAAAGCATCTGGATAAAGCTTAGGTTTAAAAGAAATAGATATGTAGATCAATAGAACTAATAAGCATTTGTGATTGAACCTCTCTCTTGTCTTGTGCAGCCTTCACCTAGCTTGTAAATAATCTTTTAAAAGTGTAAATATGATCATGGAACTCCCTGTTGCCTCTCAGGTAAAAACACACTCCAGTTTGGCCTTTTGAAGCCTTCACAATCTGTCTCTAGTTCACCTTATCACATGACTCCCCTTCAGGTATTCGATATTCCAGCCAAGTCTATCTACTTGCTGTTCCCCAAACTCAGCATTCCTTCTTCTGCCTTCTTTCCTTTTTTTACAAGTCATTCCCCTTTCTTTACTTATGCCTCCTAGGATTCCACCTTCCTTCAAAGCTCCTGGTCAGTTCCTGATGTCCCTAGATACGAATATGTTCTCTCTCTCTCTCTCTCTCTCTCTCTCTCTCTCTCTCTCTCTCTCTCTCTCTCTCTCCTGAAATCCCCATATTTGTATTTTTTCCCTGTGCATTTTCTATATCCCTTCCTCCTTCCCAAGAATAGAAACTCTTTGAGGGTAGAGAATGTTTTTTTAAACATATGTCCTCAGATCCTAGCATTGTGCCTACCACAGAGCAGGGGCTTAGAAAGTTGGTTTTTTTGGGATTGGATTGAGGTCCTCTTAAAATACAAACATGAAAGGGCTTTTTCTTTTTCTGGTAGTTGTTCTCTGTGTTTAAGATTCTCTTTGTATTTGTAATTAATGGTGCTAAATAGGGAATAATTAATGATGCTGGGACCAATTTCATGGACTTTGCACAGTGAGGTCACGTTTTGGGGTTTGCTGTCATTTTGACACTATTTATCAGGAACAGCCAGTAGAGCCTGACTTAGGGCTGAATAAGTCTGGGAAATTTGGGAGGCTGGCTTTGACAAACCTCAGGGAATAGGCATAGATGAATTCCTTTAAATTATTCTGGACATGAGCATCAATACATAAAAAAATCACTTAGCATGAAGCCCACTTGAAAAAGATGATATTGAATAGGATAAATGCATAATGTGTACTTACAATAGCAATTTAAGGTTGAAAAGCATTCTCTACATCCTCAATGAGTGTTTGTTAAGTGCCTACTATGGGCTTGACTGTACTAATTAAATTGAATGTTTTGATTAACTGTAAAGAGTTGAATTCAGGCTCACAACTACAAGGTGGGGTGAGGTTGGTGATGATAATGGGAATAGTCATCAGTTTGTATGAAAAAAAGATTTAAGATTTTAGTGAACGAAATATTCAGTAGATAATGACACTATGTTGAAGCAACCAAGAAAATGAATGCAATCTGAGACCATGTGAAGAGAGTCAATAAGGAGTTATCTTGCCCATGTTCACTGAGTCCTACGTTGGCACAATCCTATAACTAGAAAAAACCTTTGAGAACCTGAACGACATGAGGACTGAAGGATCTGGTGGAGTCTGGACCACTTGAATCTTCCACATTTGGGGCCAGAAGGCCTTAGATGCTTATAGTGATTATGCCATTTAGGATCAGAAGGGTCCAGCTCGATCATTGTGAGAGATGAGAGCTAAGCAATACAAGAAATTGGGGGCAATTGACCCAAGGTCAGAAAGCTACTTCATAGAGTTAAAATTAGAACAAGAATCCCGATCTCCTGACTTTTATCCCAGTGCTCTCGAGCTGTATCTATGTCAGCCTGAAAATAGGCTGGTGAGGGGCTAGCAGGAGAGCTGTCTTTAAGATAGTTTTAGCTCTAAGACCTTAAACACAGAACTTTTGACTGATAAACTACTATGACCTCCCAGCCTGCAACTCAACAATCTCCAGTGACTTCCCATTGTCTTGCTTACTAAAAAAATAACTCCTGATCCTGGCCTCCAAGGCTCTTCATAACTGGACCCAGATCTCCCTTTCCATGCTGTGAGCCAGCTCCAATGGCCTTCTTTTGGTCTCTAGCTCTCATTCTACCCTCTCTTCACTCTATCACTTTATGCTCATTTACTCTTCTGAGTCTGTAGTAGCCTCTTCTCAATTTCTGACAGTTGACATCTTTTCCTTTCTTCCAGGAGCATCTCAGATGCCATTTTCCCTCTATGGAGCCCTTCCTTGACCTCTCCACCTCAACGATATCATCACATTTCTTCTAAAACTTTTGCTTATTATATCCATGTCTTCCCCCAAATTTAGTTTGAATCATTTCTCTCTCTCTCTCTCTCTCTCTCTCTCTCTCTCTCTCTCTCTCTCTCTCTTTCTCTCTGTGTCCCCCTTGTCCCTCTTCTCTCCCACCTTCTCTTAAGCTCCATCTTTCCTTCTTCGTCTCTTTTACTTTCTTATTTTCCTCTCCACTTCCTTCCCCTTTTTCTCTTCCTCCCTCTTTACCCCCTCCTTCCTTTCTTGCATACTCTTTCTCTGTCCCTCTTTCCTCCTTCCATCCTCAATTCTTTTCTCTCCCTCTTCCTTTCCTCTATACTTCCCTCCCTCTCTCCCTCTTTTCTCACTTTTTCTCTTCCCCTCCCTTCCTCTCTCCTTCCTTTCTCTCTTCCTCCCTTTCTTTCCCTCCCTCCAAACATCCATGCTGTCTTTCTCTCTATCCCTTCTCTCTTCTTCTCTTCTCACCCCTCTCTCTTTCTTGCTTTCTCTCCCTCCTCCTCAGGGCCTCCTATTCCATAGCTCCCTCTCCTTCCCTACCCCTCCCTCTCTGTATCTCTTTCTCCATGTCTCTCTGTCTCTGTCCTTGTCTCTGTTTCTCTGTCTCTCTCTTGGAATTAGGAATGTGTAACTTTGCAAAAGCAAAGAGGGGGCCAGACTAGGATGACATGGTATCTGATGAAATAATCTACCTGTTCTACTTTGTCCCAGAAGACACAAGCTTATTGGAAGCAACAAACTTTGAATATCTTTAGAGTTGTTCCACAGCCACAAGGGCTTCCTTAGGAGGTCAGGTTCTTCCTCAACAGAGAATTTTGAGTTGAGTCTACCAGTTCACTTTTCAGAGAGAATGTAGAGGGAATCCTTGTTCAGTTATGAGATTCAATAGCTGGCCTCAGAGGACTCTTCTAACTCATCTACCTTGTGATTCTTTCCTAGGTAAGAGAAATGGCAAAAAGAAGGAAGGAAGAAAACACTGAAATGGAGAGAGAAAGCAGTTGCCATTTGAGCCCCACTTGTCTGTTCTGCTCTGACAGTGTGGACTGACCAAATATCTTAGTAAGAAAGGATAAGGGGCAGCTAGGTGACACAGTGAATGCAACACCATCCCTGGATTCAGGAGAACCTGAGTTCAAATCTGGCCTCATACCCTTAATAATTGCCTAGCTGTGGGACCTTCAGCAAGTCAATTAACCCCATTACCTTAAATAAATAAAATAAAAAAAGAGAGAGAAAGTAAGGAAGGATATTTGCTGAAGATGTCAAAATACCTGACGTTCATGGTGTGTTTTATCATTACTATTTGATTCAGTTTCCTGTTGAGGAGAAGCTTATATAGTAGGTAGGATTGAAATATTGAGGGGGGGGGAAGCAGAATATAGAGTTTCCTTGGAAGAAAAGGATTTAGTTACTATGATGGAAGAAGAAGGAAAGAAAGAGGAGTGAAGAGTCAGCAATTACTCCACTTATCCAACTGCCATTATGGTAATAGTTCCTACATAATTTTGGCAATAAGGATAGCGAAAAGCTTTGTATAAACTCAGAGAATGTCAGAGCTGCAAGGGTACCCTAGAGATCATCCAATCCAACCACCTCACTCTACAGAGGAGGAACCAAGAAAGGGGAAATGAGTAATTCACAGTCACACAGACTATTTATAGCCAGAACCAAGATTGGAACTCAGATCCCTTATCTTCCATGCCTCTGAGATTTCTATTACACTACTCTGTCCTTTAGTCTCCTTATATGAAGTGGTATGAAACTACTGTGAAGGATAGGAAGATTTGAGAAGGCAGCAAATTAGGAGCTGAAGGAGCTCTGAATCCTGGATTTGTTTCCTGTGGGAGCTGTGCTACACCTAGCTTCTTTACATCTTGGTTTCCTTCCTTATAGGCACTGAACTGGATAACCTATGAATAAAAAAGGGAATATTTATTGATTTAAAGTACTTCCATCTACTCTCATTTGTTGTTCTACAGAGGAGAAGACTGAGACATAGAGAAGTATGAAGCCTTTCCTAGAGTGATAAGATCATTGATCCAGAGCCAGCAAAGATCTCAGAGATCACTGAGTTCAATCCACTCACATTACAAATGAAGAAACAGCCTAGGGAAGCTGTAAGTGACTTACCCAATATCACTCAGGTAGTAAACATCAGAGGTAGGATTTGAATTCAGGTCCTCTGACTCCAGTTTATACAACTAATACATTTGTGAGGTAGGGTTCAAACCTTCACCTGCTGAAATTCCAAGGCCAGTATTCTATTCACTAAGCTACACTGTCTCTCCGTGTCCCTCCCACCTCTAAATCTTACTATTTTTGTTAAGTTTAATTGAGTGGATTAGTTATTTAAGCATTGTCAAATCCTAAGGAGCTGGAAAGATATAGAGACAAAATGACCATTTTCTGGGTTCTAGTCTAAGTTGGGGGGAACTCCAAAGTCATGGAATTTCCAGGTGCAGTCTCTCTCAGTCTTGATGACAGAAGACTTGGGATATACCTTGGAGAAGACAGCTGAAACATTGAAGAAATCAGAAATAATCAGTATGAGGAATTCTGATCCCAAAGTGCTTTGAATTAGAAAAGTAGCTAGTTATCTGATGTGATCATCTGAGCATCAATAAACAAAGTTAAGGCCTCTCTCCCTCTTCCCTTTTGATATTGTGTGCATCTAGACTCAGATGCAAATGCTAAAGATGAGAAGCACTCTCTTTAACATATTCTGGTTTGCCATCCCACCCATCTGTGTCATTGGTGTTGTCTATAGAAGAAATAAACATTGTAGTTTGTGATTAAAGTGTTGTCAGCATGACTAAATCAAAACGATGCCACTGTAGGCCACCAGGGGCTGACTTAAAGGACCTTTGAAAATAAATATTTGCTACAATTGAAATCAAAGTTAAATCACAGAACCTGGAAGGCTGAAAGACTTTTCTTAATGATGCTTGTATAGGAGTGAGTTTAGCATTGCTGTGTTGTTAGCTTTTTACAGGGGAGAGAAGGGGAGGGGAGAGAGAGGAGGAAGGGAGAAGAAAGAAGGAAAAAAGGAGAAGGAGAAGAGAAGAGAGGGAAAGAGAAAAAAGTGAGACAAAGATTGACAAGAATCACAGGAGAGACACAGAGAAAGATATAGAGAAACAGGTTGAAATAGCAACAGAGAGAATGAGATGAGAGACACACACATCAAAATAGAGAAGAGGAGAAGAGAGAGGAGAGAGGGAGAGAGGAGAGAGAGAGAGAGAGGAGAGAGAGAGAAGAGAGAGAGGAGAGAGGAGAGAGAGAGAGAGAGAGAGAGAGAGAGAGAGAGAGAGAGAGAGAGAGAGAGAGAATATGGTACAGAGGAAAGAAGATTGAATTTAGAGTCCAAGGATCTAAATTCTTGCTTTGACTTTATGTAGTGTGATAGATCATCAGTGAAATGTTGGGGTTAGACTAAATGATCTCTGAGATCCTTTTCAACTCTAAATGTTTATTTTTTTTCTTTTCCCTTGGGATAGATTTGTGATTTCATGGGTGTAGGGAGTCCCAGGCATGAAAAATCCTTCCACCTTGGCAAGTAGTCTGCAATTTAGGATCCTGGCAACATTGATATAGAGTTGGAAGGGACTACTTGACTGTCATCTGGCCAAATTCCCTTACTTCACTTTGTGTGGAAACTGAGATCTAGAGAGGGCAGACGTTTGTCTAAAGTTAAGTAAGTAACATGTGGGAAAGTTGGAATTGAATGCATAACTAACTTTCCATAACTCCAAGCCTTCACTCAAATGGTCTGTGAGATGTCTGAGGCACTGGGAACCTGGTCAGTCAGTATGGATGATAGGAAGGACTTGAATCCAGTTCTTCCTGGATTAATCATGTTGTCTCTTAACTGGAAATCTAGGGTGTTAGCACATATGTATATAGGTGTGCATGTGGATCAGGCACTGGACATATTATTTCATTGATGCAGGGGACTCCCAGATGAGAAAACTTCCTTTGCTCATTCGGGTCAGTACTTGCCCCATAGTTTACTATTTTTACTAAAATATTCTTTGGTTTGTCCAGACTCACAAGGTCAGTATCTGTCAAAGGCAGGCAGGATTAAAGCCCAGGTCTTCCTGGTTCTGGGACTAGCTCTCTCTCTCCACTCTACCACACTGCCTTTCTTATTGTGTGGTTACAAATATGTATTTCAGATGAGTAGGTTCTATTTGCCTGAGCATGATGTCTGTGCGACCAAGGTCACAGATCCAGTGTAAGGCTATGTTCCATAGCCAGAGACTAAGGTCTGTGACACAGGTCTTCCAAGCTGACATATCCAAACCATATGCTCTCACTCCTAGGAGGAGCACTTTAGACATTGTGTATGGTTCAACACAATCTATCATCGTTTGTGGTTCAAAGAACAAAATAAAATATTACAAGTATTCCCACACACAAGCACATAACCTACACAAAGAGACATTACAACAGGAAAAAAGAGAAACTAATGTATTTCACCTTCAGTTCAGCATCAGCTAGGGGTTAGTGATTTTTCCCATTTTTATTAAGAAAAAAAGGATGTTGTTAGGAATTGGGGAAACGTGCAAAGGAGGACAATTTGCTAATTTTGTAACTATCACATCCAGTGAAGTATCTTTAACATTGTTACGAAGCCAACTTTTAATGCCCCTAGGCCCAGATTAACTAAAACAAAAAGCAATGTTGTGCACTGACGATCGAAAAGTGCCATGAAAATCATGCATGGTGTTTTTGCTTTTTCTCCGTGGTGATGAGGGTCAAAGGCAATGACAAATTCTCACACTCACAACCCAGAGCATGTCATACTGGAGATATCACCAATCTCTGTTATCGTTTGACATTTCCTTGTCAACTTGGGCGAAATGGAAGACACAATTGCGTCAAGGTGTGTAACTTTCCTTTGCAAAAAATCACTTAATTTTCCCCTAGTGCTCCGGGGACCCATTCATCCAGCCCTCCTCTTTCAAGGAGAGACAGACTCCTGCCTCGGCTCTAGTCGCCAGCAATCTCTACCACAATCCCCCAACAAAATCTGCAGTTGTTTGAAAGCAAAAGAAAGAAGCCAAGGCGGAGAGAATCCCTGGTTTTTCCTCCCCAGTGGGAAACTCTTAGTCTGTCCAAACAATGAGAGTCAACAGTGAGGACCAGCCAGTCTATATGCAAAATGGACGGAGACAGCTCCTTCTCCTTTGGATCAGGTGCAATTCAAATAGTTCTTGCCCAGAACTACGGCTCTGCCTGCCCGGGGGTCCCCCCTTTTAACTGATGGCAAGGGATAGTCTGAGCTCGTGGAATGACCAAGACGAAAGACTATTTCTCAGCTAACAGGTCTCCAGCCTAAAGGGCATCTGGTCCCCCCCCCCTTTCAGTTTAGGAATCTCACACTTTGCCCCTTCTCCCCCCACCCCCAGCTCCTCATTCAGCCTTGCCAACAGCCTGGCTGGCAGGGGAAAGAAGGGGCGCGCTTCTTTCTTCGTGACCTCTGTCTTCCAGCCCAGGGGCAAAGTAACTAGGGGCGTCCCCGGAGCATCTCAAGAGGCGGCTGATGCTCGAAGCAGTGGTTTGCTAAAGCATCGCTCTCCCCCACCCCAGGGCAAACTGCTCCCCCCTCCTCTGCTTCACCCCGGACCCCAAGGGGATGCCCGGGTAGCCCTTGGCGCTTCAGCGCGGACAGCTCCCCGCCGCCTCGTCCGGCCGGGCTGGGACTGACCAGTCCGCCTGCCACGGATCAGCCCGGCTGAGACAATGCCCCCCTCCCAAGCCGCCGCCTTTGTTTGCCGAGCAAATCCTACCTCGGGTGAGCTGTCACATCTTCCTCCGGAGGAAGCCACGCTGAATGGCTAATAAGCAGCCACCCCGGGGAAGCCTCCAGGCCGCCCTCCGCGGTTGCTCCGCGCTGGCATAGCGGCCGGGCAGCCCGGACCTCGCATGGCACAGCCCCTGGGACCTCGGGGGGCTGCAACACCTCGGGGCTCCAGCTGCCTGCGAGAGTTGGGAAGGAGAGCTGCAGAGACGGGCTCCCTTACCCAGCCATGCCTGGACTGAGTTCTCGGGAGCTGCGTTGGAGGCGCTTTCAGCCTGGGTTTAAAGCATGCCGGAGAGGGGACTGATTAGCCTATGATGGGCATGCTGTTTCTGTTTTTATTTAATACCGTAATAGGCTGTCTGGGAGCCCGGCTCTGATAGGTTAGTGGCGCTTACCCACTGCTTTCAAATTCTCATGTTAAAAAAAAAACAAGAAGAGGGGGTGGTGGTGGAAATTGGGGGGGGGGGTAGGGAGAGGTTGGCCTCAGACGGTTCCTTCCAGCCAGAGGGAGACCATGACCAAGCGCATCCGATCTGCAAATCCCCTTTAACTTGGGCATCCACCAGACCTGCCTACCCTGGGCAATAACGCCACTTGGAAGCCACCACCATTCTGAGAAGACACAAGCAATGCCCAGCGAACCTCCCTCTGGGGCTTCACATGGAGTCGAGGAGTGGCTCTAGCCAGGTGGGAAAACTTTCCACCATTTCCTCCCCAGGAAGGCCAAGAGATGCCCAGCTTTCCGTGCTCACCCTAGGCAACACGCTGGGTGCTGACCCGCCCATTCGACCGTAAACAGCCCGAGAAGAACACGCCAATTCAGGGATTTGGCAACCCCAGCATCCAGGCAGAGCTGGACCAATCGGATCCCAAGCATGGCTTGTTCCAATGAAAAAGAAGCCACTTTTGGTGGCGGGGCTGCCTTTGGGTGCTACATGTTGATTTTATGAATGGCTAGGAATGCATGGGATTGTGGGACATGGGAGAGACTTTCCTTACCCGGGGTCTGAGCTAGGCTCCCCCGTAGCTGGAAGAGTCAAAGGAACAAGAAGTTAAGAGAGGGACCTTTCCCAGAGTGGGGAACGGCAGAAATAAAGGCTAAGCCAACCAGAAACTTTGGGCCGCCTCGCAATGAAGCCCGCTTGGCTCTGGTCCTCTGCTTCTGAATTTTGTCAGAGAATTTGTTTTTATTAAGCAGTCTTTTGTCCTTGTCTTCTCTCTTTGTCTCCCCCCCCCCATTTCCCCCAGGGCATTACTTATAGAGCAGTTACCATGGAAACAGGATGGTCAGCTCTAGGGGGAGGAGCTTAAGAAGAGCTGGAAATGCAATATGGAGTCAAGGTGTATGTAGAAAAAGACAGATTTCCATGCTTTGGAATTCATGGGGCACACTATGGCTGGAAAAGGAATAGGAAACCCCATCTTTTGGAATTCTCCTGGTTGTTTTTTTTGGTGATTTAGAAGTTGTCTTCAGATCCCAGTCTTAAGACAAAGATTTAAGTAACTGGGAATTCCACTATGGAAAGAGAATTTCTCTTGACTCTAGTGACAGACTAGAATATATACTTGGTTGTGAGTGACCAGTTGTAAATTGGTTCTTTGTAGCTTTGCTATTATTATTGTTATTTCCTCTATTTTTTAAAGGTCGGTTTAGTTAGTTTCTTTTATCCGGAAGCCTAGGTTTCAGGCCTTCAGATCTAGGAGTACTTGGGGCAAAGACAAGGTCAAAAAATGTCTCACTTGGAACTTGAAAGAAACAAAAACAAAATGGTGGGGAAAGAATGTGATGGTTTTCTGTTTCCAATCCTTTCAAATTTCTGCTCTCTCTGTGGAAAGGAATTCATTTTCTTATGTCTTTTACTCAAAATCATCCTCAAATCTTATGGCTCTTCCAAGAACTAAATATCATAAGGTAATATATTAAGTGCTTTGAAAACTTTATTATACTATATGTCTCGGATATTATATCTAGTTCTTAGAAGCGTAATTAAGGTCTCACAGCTGCAGAACAACAAAAATAGACAATTTTTCTTGGTGTTAACGGGGTATTTGAAATTTGTCTTCATAGACATTTGAAGAAATAAATCCTGGATGACAATAGGTTTAGGAGAACCACATTTACAGCAAATTGATCAATGAACTAATGGCAGAATACATAAACATCACCAATGATATTCTACAAACTCATGTCCTCCTAACTTCCTTCCTGCCAACAAGCTACCACTATCATTCTAGACTCAGATTCACAATGGGAGAACCATCTTTGACTCTTTCCTCTTCCTCTTCACCCCATTATATTAGATGTGATGCTAACTCTTGTAGAGTTCATATCTACATATCCAAAATCTCTCTGATTCTTTATATTCATGCAGCCTTTATCCTGCCTTCAGACTCTTTGGCTATTGCGGTCTTCCCTTTTCCTGTCCACCTCCACAAAGCTATCAAAAATGATCTTCCTGAAATGGATCCTCAACATAAGAAATTCAAAAATTCATTCAAAAATCTTTAGAATTTCTATTATCTTATGGATGGGGATTGGACCTATGATTTCGTTTGTATAGGGAGATTCTTAGATGATTTAACTCCCTTCACCAATGCAGGTTGGCACTGTCTCTGAAACACAATTTCAGAGAGTTGCGTAAACACTGAGAAGTTGCATTGTGCCCAGTCAGTATGTATTGGGGCAAGATTTGAAATCATATCTTCCTGGTTCCAAGACTGTCTCTCTCTATTCATTAGCCATGCTGCTTCTTGGAGTAGATACAGAATGCTCACCCTGGCAGTTAAATCCCTCTACGATAAGATTCTTTCTCATCTTTCCAGCTGAATTTCATATTATTATCCTCCACACAATCTCTATTCTAGTTCAACTGGCTTTCTAGCTGTTTCCTCTATATATCATCCCATCTCCTGCCTCTATCCATTTGTAAAGATAGTTTCTTATGCTTGGAATACATTCCCTCATCACTGCTGCCTCTTGGAATCCATAATGTCATTAAAAGAATCACATGCAATACAAATCCTTTCCTGATGCCCCCTCCCTTGTAATTAGTACACCTTTTGACTCCCAAATTAGTTGTAATTATTTAAAAAATTCAATTAGCAAGTATTCATTTTTCATCCCTCCAACATTCCCCCACCTAAAAGGGGAAAAAAAGATGAATTCCATTGTTTTTGTTTTTATTACTTATCTTTTTAGAGGTTTTATTTCCTCTGAAGAATTTAAGCTCTATGAGGGCAGGGATTGCTAATATTTTCCTTTTCTATCCTCATTATCAAGCACATGGCAGATGCTTAATTAATGTCTAAAAAATTGAATTGAATTATTAGCTTATCTGTGTAGATATTATAATAATCAAAATTAAGCTTTCTGAGGAAAGGAGATTTTTAAAAATTGCACTTGTATTCCCTGTAGCTTGATCCATGGTAAATGTGCATACCATTTAATTTTGTCTTTGAGTCTACAGCACTTAGTACAGTCTCTGGCACATATTTTTGTTGTTTTAGTCATTTTAGTCATATTTGACTATTTGGAAATCAATTTTGGGATTTTCTTGGCAAAGATACTAAAGTCATTTGCCATTTCCTTTTCCAGCTCATTTTATAGTTGAACTGCAGCAAACAGGGTTCAGTTACTAGCCCACAGTTACACAGTTAGGAAGTTTCTGAGGTTTGATTTTCACATATGAAGATGAGTCTTTCTAATTGCTAGTCCAATGCATTATCCATTGTGATACCTAGCCATCCCCTGGCAATATTAGATGCTTAGTAAAGACTTTTTGATTGATTGACAGAGTAATAGCAGAGTTGACACTAGAATGAAAGGCTCTTGACATCTAGTTCTTTGCTTTATTTATCATAGTAAGAAAAACAGGAAATTATAAAATGTAAGGAAACCCCATTCTTACTATGCTTTGTGATTCTCAGACTACACTACTGCATAATTTTTCTTTAGTTTTGAGCATCACATTTTAAGAGGGGATATTGTCAAATAGAAGTATGATCATAGATAGGAAACTAAGATGAAATGATTTGGACACCATTCCATGGAAAGAAAGCAAGAAAATGCAGAATTATGACCAGAACTTTTCAGGGTAAAAGAAATGTTCTATTAAAAAGCTTAGCCTAAATAGATAAATTAGTGGCAGAAGGACATGATAACTGTCTTCAAATATTTGAAGGACTGACTTAGGAAAGGTGTGTTTTCTTCCCTTGTTTTTTTGTTAATTTCAAAAGTTAGAAATCCGTCTGAAGGGTGGAAATGTGAGTTAGACTAGAGGGTCATTGAAGTGTCTCCCAACCGAAAAATTCTGTGATTCTGGGAAGTCACTGAAAAGCAGTTTGGGATTCAATATAGAAAAGAATTCAAATAAGGTCAAACGAATGGGATGAGTTACTTTTGTGGAAAATTGAGTTTTCCTTTACTGGATATTTTTAAAGGAGAAATTGTCTGACTGCTTATTTAGTACATTGAAGTAGAAATTCTACTTTGGTCAAATATTAAATTAGTTGATAGAGAAGGTAATTTTTAGGTCCTACATTCCATAAGCAGTCAAGGCAATTTGGCTAGGTGTAATTTTTAATAAATCACCTATAGTAGTGAAGGTGCTGAAATTAAAAAATCAGACATTAGCTAGTTCTTTCATTATTTGAACTAATATTCTACCAGGGGGTTAAAATATATTCATAAATAAGCAAATGAAATGGGATTTTAGCAGGGAGGAATATTGACTGCTGAAGGGATCTTCTAAGGATTTATGGAAGAAGTGGCATTTGGCCTTACCCTTGAATTATATTAAAAATTCTGAGAGATGGAGATGAGTTAGGAGTATGATTCAGGCATGTTAAACAGTTTGTACAAAGATACTGAGGCAGGAGGTGAGAAATTGAATTAGGAAACCACTAGTAGTTCAGTGTGGCTGAATGGTAGTGTGAATGAAGGGAAATAATATGAAATAAGACTGAAAAAGTAGGTAGAAACCAGATTGTAGGTGGTCTTAAATACTGACAGATGATAGAAAGGAATAGAATAGCTTTGATCAAGGGAGTGGCTTAGGGAATGTTTATCCCAAATTCCATATTCAGCCCTCATTTCTTATCTGAACTCTTTCCTTACATTTCTTACCTAATACAATTCACTTCACTTTCAGCTTTAGTTTCTTCATCTGTAAAAGGGTTATAATAATAGAATCTAACTCAGAGGATAGCTGTGGGGCTCAATAAGATAATAGGTAAAAACCATTTACAAACTTGAAATTGCTACATAAATTATGAGCAATTATAGTAATGATATGATGCATATGTGCTTACATATTCTCCCTAGAGTAGATAGACACAAAGTAAGAAAGTAAGAAAATGCAGGAATTATCACCAGAATTTTCAGGTTAAAGAAATGCTCCATTAAAAACTACTTACTGCAAGCACTGCTAGGGACTAGTAATAATTTTCCAGACAATTTTTACTGTCATAGTACAAAAGACCGAGTAAACTATAAATGTTTCATTGATCCTTTATTGATGAATAAATTGGCCTGAGAAAGAGGCATCTTTGTAAGTAAGCAGAAGCATCAGTGGATCAATGATAATATGCTGATTGGGACAAAACAGACTGACTAATACCACTCTGCCTAGATGCCTGCTCCTCTCAATTTCTACAATTACGTATATTATTACTAATGAAGTAGTTAAAAGATGGGAAGGGTGTTCATTGGGTAGAAATGGCAAACTGGAGAAATCTCATCTGATGTAAGCAATATTAAGAGCCAGGTACTGTTTCATTTTTTTATTGATCTTTTACTCCAAAAGCATAAAACTCAGTCTTGAAGATGTCAATGCTTGATAAATGTTATTTGAATTGGATTTGCTGAACTGAGGGTTAGAGGATATATAGAACTATGAGGGAAAGAATTCTGGATAGGTGCAGGAGAAGAAAATAAAGACTATAATTAACAGAAAAAAGAAGAGACAGAAAGGAGAAGATATAGAGGGTGAGGGGAGATAAGGACTAGAGAACAGAGGGAGGGATACATGAAGGAAAAAAAGGTAGAGAAAGGAAAAAGGGGGTGAGAAATACAATGAGAAAGGATTAAAATTATGAAAGAATTTTAGTTGAAAGTGGAAGGAGAATAGAGATAAAGAGGAGAGATGGATAAAAGTGAAAGGGTAAAGGAAAAGAAGAGATGAAAGAGATGAATACTCCTAGCTTTAGAGATAAAAAGACCCCTAGAGGTGATCTAGGACAAATCTATCATTTTTCAGCTTAGCAAAATGAAGCTCAGAAAGGTTAAGTGACTTGTTCAGGGCTGCATCAGGATTCAAATTCAAGAGTCAGCAAGATGTGGTGGAAATAGTGCAAAAGTTAGATGATAGTTTTCAAATACCAATTTTACAATTTAGTGATATGATCTTGGTCTGTTTTTCTGTATTTTTGTTGTCTCATATGACCTTGGTCAATTTTTTGAACTTCTTTCTCTCTTTCTCAGTTTCCTTATCTGTAAAATGGGGAGTATGGAATAGTTCATCTCTGTGCTTTAAGATTCTTGAGCTCCAAATCAAGGCTTTTTTTTGACTGTTCTGTATTATGTGGAAGCAATTCTGATCTGTATTTGAGCTGTGGCTATCAACAGACACAATCCTTGTGGTTTCACAGTGTTTTCTGCAGGTGGTGGAAAAGTGTCTGACAGAGAAATCTGTTACTGGAGTTCAGGCATTATCTTCATTGAGAAGTTTGTCTTATTATATTTGTTCAGGCACTCATCTGGAAAGATTAATTAGGGAAAGACCAAGCCGCTATTTAGAAAACTCAATGAGGATAATGCAAAGTTTGAATTTTTTCATGTTCAGCACTGTTTCCTTGGACAGTTCTTCAGAGTAAAAAGTTGGAGGTAGCTGAAGGAATGAGAGGAAGTGACATCGAGGAGCTCTGCTGTCAACCACATTTAGCAAGAATTTCCAATCTGGTGCCAAGTCTTGTCAATTCTACTTCCACAACATCTAGTTATACCTTTCCATGCTCACCCAGCCACTCCTTATTACCAGCCCTTGTTACCTTTTTTCTTGACTACTGTAATAGATTCCTGATAGGGTTTAATACTGCCAGTCTCTCCCCTCTCCAATTCTTATTGTACACAGCTGCCAGATTGGTATTGTTAGAGCACAGGTCTTAACCTGTCCCTTTCTTATCCAAGAAGCCCCACTTCCTCTTATTGCCTCAAGGATAAAAAAAAATATACTTTTTTGTGTGTGTGTGTTTGCCATATAAAGTCCTTTACAATCTGTTTAAAGCCAGTCATATTATAAATGATCTCTCTACACATACTTTGTGTTTGAACAAAACTGTCCTTTTCATTCTTAATTCATGATGTTTCATCTCTTACTCCTGTATCTATGAAGGTATTATTCCATAAGACTAGAATACACTCCCTCCTCATTTTTACCCCTGAGTTTCCTTACTTTCTTTCTTTTTTTTTTTAGGTTTTTGCAAGGCAAGTGGGGTTAAGTGGCTTGCCCAAGGCCACACAGCTAGGTCATTATTAAGTGTCTGAGACCGGATTTGAACCCAGGTACTCCTGACTCCAGGGCTGGTGCTTTACCCACTGCGCCACCTAGCCGCCCCGTTTCCTTACTTTCTTTCAAAACTCAGCTTAAGTACCACCTCCTATAGGAGGTCTCTCATGATCACTCCATTTTGAATATCCTTCCCTCCTCTCTCTTGGTTTCTGTAGGCAATTATTGCCTCCAATGATAGAATACAAGGCCCTTTAAGGCAGGGATTTGTCCTGTCTTTGCATGTCCAGTGCCCAGCATAATACCTATCACTTAGTAGTCACCTATTAATGCGTATGGAATGAATAAATAGTGCTCACCATGCTCCTTTTACTCTCAGAATATTTTCAGCAGCATTTGATATTGGCATGCATATAGGAGAGATAGTTTTGGAAAAATTTGTGTGTGTTAACAAATATTAAGTGGAAGAATAAGATCTAAGAATGTTAGGCTCAAATAAGGAGCCGAGATTTTGTATTTGACACACAGCTGTGGTAAGTTAAACAGTTTAATGAATGGAAGCATGAATACATAATTTCATTCTGAGTCATCACTATTAAAATGAGAATTTGGTAGTCACACATTCAATGCAGTGTAACTATCTGTTATAAACACAAGAACTAATCACACATCTAAATACGGGCTTAGTGTTATGAGAAAATAGAGAGTGACCACATTTCTCCTTTGTAACGTCTTTGTAAATTTTATATCTCAATACTTAAATGGATATGTGATCTCACTGAAGAGGTTACACTCTCCAGTGGTACAGATAAAAACCCATTCCACTACTTCTTATTCTGTACAATTCCTACTGATATCCTCCCATAAATGTTCCATAAAGCTTTCCTCTTAGGACCCAATGTGGCATGGAGGTGATCCTAGTGGAGGCACAGAAGGAAAGACAGAAGGGCACTATCTCTGGTAACTCCTGCTATTCTGGTAAGATTTTGAGTAGCAAATAGACAGATTGAGTAGCAAATTGTCCAGTGCTCAGAATAACCAAGTGCAGAAAGCCCATTTGCTGCTAGGTTATGAATTCTTTGACCATCACAGTCCATGATACAAAAAATAATCTTTCATTACTGTGTGTGTCCTTTCCATGTCTACAGTGCTGATGAAAGAGTGGCAGAAATAGGTGTGGGAGTTAATAATGATCACAGAGATCATCTTTAAGTCTTGATTGGATTGTTAGTCTAGATATGAGATTTTTAGCTAATAATAAATTTGAAATATTAATGCAGAAAACAAGTGATAATGATATTATTACTTTATTTGGGGGGGGGGTTGCAAGGCAGTGGGGTTAAATGGCTTGCCCAAGTTCACACAGGTAATTATTAAATGTCTGAGGGCAGTTTTGAACTCAGGTGCTCTTGACTCCAGTGCCAGTACTCTATCCATTGCACCACCTAGCTACCCTATATTATTACTTTAAATGAAATAAGGTTATAAGAAAAAGTTGTAGATAAATACATGCAAAAAATCACAGATTATTTTTGAAAACAAAGAAATTTTCAGAGTTTGATTCATCATGAATGCAGAGACAAGAATCTCATTTTATGGTGTTCCTGGTTTTCTTGCTGTTCAGGGCTCATAACAAGGAGAAAGAAGATCATTGTGAAGAAAATGGTACCGAATGGCACTATATCTAATGCATAAAAAATCTAAATAAAATAAAAGATGAAATCAACAGCAAAATTATTCCTACAGATATTTTACAAAAAGGAAAACAACCAAAGAAAGAAGGACATAAGGGAATTTTAGAAAAAAATAAATCTTATAAACCGCTGGTGATTATTGAATAGAACTAGAAAGGCTGTACATTTTTCTTAACTGTAGATATTATGGTTACAAACCTGATCTTGTCTTAGGGTAAAAATCTTATAAACATTTTAAAAAAGCAAAAAAATTAAACTCATTTTTTAATGACCACAATGCAATAAATTACATTAAATAAGAAAGTTCCCTGAAAAGTAAAAGCAGTTAGATATATGCTAAATAATTTTAATCATAAAGAATTGGTACATCAAAGACCAAATCATGGAAAAGATACCTAATGACAGCAATGAGACATTATACCAAAATTTGTGAGATGCATTAAAAGCAATTCTTAGATACAAATTTATAACTCTAAACATTTTCATTAACAAAAAAGAGAAAGAACAGATAAACAAATTGGGTATGAAAGCAAAAAAAAAATGAGAAAGTAAATCCCCTTTTAAAATCATTATTAAACATTTGGGGGCAGCTAGGTGGCACAGTGGATAGAACATTAGCCGGAGACAGGAGGGCCTGAGTTCCAATCCTACTTCAGACACTTAATAATCGCTTAGCTGTATGACCTTGGGCAAGTCACTTAACCCCACTGCCTTAAATAAATAAAAAGAAAAAAATGAATATTCCTTATAAAATAATTATTAGACATCAAAAGAGAAACCATAAAAATCAAGGAAGAGATCAACAAAATTGGAAGCAAAATGACCATAAAGTTAAAAAAAAGTCTAGGAGCTATTTTTTAAAAAAAGTAAAACAGATAATAAATTCCTAATTTGATTAAAAAGAAGAAAACTAAAAAAAAACAAATACCAATATGAAAAATAAAAGGAAATTATGTGACAAATTAAGGAAAAAAGAATATTTTACAAACTATTTTTCTCAACTACATATCAAAAATTTGACAATTTAAATGAAAAAAATGAATATTAGGGGGTGATTGGATGGATGGTGGTCAGGTGCACTGGCCCTGTAGTCAGAAAGACTACAGGAACTTATTAGGTGTGTGATCCTTGGAAAAACATTTATCTCTAATTGTCTCTCCCACCAAAAATGTATAAATGAATATTTATGAAAACACATAAA
Organism: Macrotis lagotis; assembly: GCF_037893015.1. Classification (NCBI taxonomy): domain Eukaryota; kingdom Metazoa; phylum Chordata; class Mammalia; order Peramelemorphia; family Peramelidae; genus Macrotis; species Macrotis lagotis. Next base: position 39,427,909 of record NC_133663.1, on the reverse strand, counting down.
ATGTCCAGATTAATTGAACAAGAATTACATAATTTAAATAATGCAAACTCAGAAGAAGAAAGGAAAAAAAATAAATGAATTCCCAAAGGGAAAAAATACCAGAACCAAATGAATAGACAAGTGAAACTAATAAAACATTCAAAGTACAATTAATACCAATATTACATAAATTATTTACAAAAAGAACAAGAGATTTTACCAAATTCATTCAGTGATATAAATATGGTCTTAATATACAAGACAAAGATGTTCAAAATTGAGAAAGTTAAACTTTAGATCAATATCATCAATAAAAATTGGTTCAAAAATTATATTTAACATTTATATAAATGCCTTAAGGTTTGCAAATATTTTACAAATGTCACCTTATTGTATCTTCAAAAACCTAGAATATATATTCTATTGTTACCTCTGAATTATAGATAAGGAAACTGCAGGTGTGAACTGATTTTCCCAGAGTCATATAAGTGAGTATCTGAGGCCAGTTTTGAACTCTGACTTTCCTGACTTCAAATGCTTTGTTGTACAAGCAACATGCAACTGACTCTAATAATTACCCAAAAGGCTAAAAACATAAAGATTACATAGTATGATCAAATTAGACAAATCATGGAATTCAAAGATTATTCACAATTAAGGTAATTAGAGATAATATGTCAAAATCTGTTGGGGAAGATGAACTACAGAAAATTAATAATGAATTTTAATAACTCTCCCAAAGTCAAGCAACAAAGACTGTATTGCTCAGTTCCAAGGGCATGGAAGAAAAAGATCAAAGATTTTTTTAAAAGAATGGCTTATGATTAAAAAGCTAATGAGGAAAATGCTATATAATTGTATATAAGTTTTATGCTTGTATATAAAAGAATATACTTATATAGAATGAACTCTTTTCAAGAAGAGAGTCAGAAGCTCTAGACATGACCAGGATTGAATAAAATTATGAAACAAATGAAGCTGACTAAATACATAAACATAAAACAACTGGTTTCTCCAAATTAGGAGAAAGAATACAAATGAGAAGATGATATAGTAAGCAATTAAAAACTCAAGCCTGACCTACTTAAGATAAAATTATTTAAATTGTTCTGAAAAATGGTAATTGGCTAAGGAGAGAGACATTTACATAAACCATCACTATGTACTATATAATTAACTGATATAAAGAGATTGCCTCAATGAAGAGTCAAAAATTGCTCAGAGAGCTCTTTCTCTAACAAATTCAATTTCCTTACCAAATAGGAAGATATGTTAGCTAAAGGCAATATGAATTTAGAATTTGCAGAAAACTTGGCATGAGTTCCAACTAAGATAGATCACCACAAGTACTTACAAAGATGAAATTGTAAATACGGCAAGAGATTAAATAAAATAGAAACATTTGTAAGAATTTCTATAATGAGTGGACTTCTTCATTAATTCCATATGAGCTGCCACATTCAGATTTTAACCTCACAACAATTTGTATGAGAAGAGGGTAATGATGCTAAAGAACACAATCCTAGACAGAGCAGAAGAACAAAAATTCACAATGTCATCTTTGTTAGAAGTGGTACAATTTTGAAGGCATCTAGACACTGATTCTCAAGATATCTAAAAGAGATGCAAAGATACAAAAGGTAGGAAAAAGCATGAATTTTATTGCTGTTTTTTTTTAAAAAAGCATTTGACAGGAAAGCAATATCTATTGACCCATGTGTCTACTTTCTCAACTATGCAATTTGAAAGAGAAGCACATATATGTATCAACACAATACATATATGAAATATATGTGATAGGCAACACACATATTACATATATATGGTGCATGTGTTTATCTGCCTATCTAGCTGTCTATCTAAATTATCACATCCTTGATGCAAATACAAGAGAACAGACAGGACTTTGCAAATGGTTCATATTTATATAGTAGTTTAAAATTTTTCATTTTACAAATATGTTATTTTAGCCTCAGAATCATCTGGGAAGGGGATGCTATTAGTATTCCCATTTTACAGATGAAGAAAGAGGCTGAGAGATGTTAAATGATTTGTCAAGGGTCACACAGTAAATGAGACAGGATTTGAAATCAGGTCTTCCTAACCCCAAGTGCTATGTTCTATCCACTTCCCCTACTACCTGTTCCAGAAAACAACATTAAACAGCAGACTATATTTTTATCTTGACATAGCCGCAGAATGATACAGAGAATTCAATATCTTACTGTGTTTATTGTTTGTTGACAATTAAAAACACATTTGATATGGTTCATCAAAATTGATCCTTAAAAGGCCTTCTGTAGTCATTCAAAATTCCTTGATAGATGCAACAAGAGAGCTTACTTTCTTGGATGGTTCTCTCCTTTTTAATATCAAACAAGACATAAAAGAGAGAGACTTATGTACAATACGTGTTTGACATTTTTTATGGATGGCATCTAGTTTACAATCCAAAGGGTAGAAGGACTCCCGTACATAGAGAGGGCCTTCATAGCATAGAAGCAGTCTGATTAGATTTCTATTTCTTCTCAGGCTACTTTGCTGGATCATAAGTCATGTCTTGTTTAATTACCATGGATGTTCTTGCAGAGCTATTCTGGCTCCTCTTTTCTTGATCTATACTTTCTCTGAGAGATCTTGTTAGCTCCCCTGGATTCAAATATGACTGTGCAAATGACTCTCAGAACTTTATATCTAGGCTTTATCTCCTTAACATTAGTCCTCCATCATTAACTGCCCTTTGGTTATCTCCACCTGAATGGTCTCAGTCTCAATGGGTCTAGAAAAGGGCTCATTATATCTTCCCCAAAATTTATTCCTCCTTAAACCTTCCTTGATTCTGTGAGAGACAGATTTTCCCCTAGTATTATTGCATTTCATTGATTTATCTGACTAGAGAGATAGCCTTCTCGCTCTTTCCTCCCTCTCTCTCTCTCTCACACACACACACAAACACACACACATACATGCACACATATACACATGAATACACCCTTTCTTCTCCTTTGCTATGGACAGTGGTGGATGGAAGCAAGCCTTCTGGAAGACAAAGGAGTAGCCAATATCCTTCTCTATTCTCTTTTGTGTTTTTCTTCTCTCTTTTCCAAGAGTTGAGAAGTCCATATGAACTCCTCCTTGAAAATCATCACTCAAATTTTAGAATTATTGTTAAGGCTTCTAATATAACTATATAATGATATTATTTTTTGGTGCATTTATGTTTGTCCTAAGCTTGGAATTTCTTTTGATCGTCTATTTGCTTGATGGTAATCATTAATTACTTCTCTCTGAGTGTATAATTTTGGTGGGTTTCAGTCATTTGAATGCTCCAACAGCCACCGCTATAACAGATCAACCTGTAAAAAGAAATTTGATCAACACAATGACCAACCATGATCGAGAGATCCTCTGAAGTAGGAGGTTACCCATTTTCTGAGAGAGGAAATGAACTCAAGTTTAGGTTGAGACATGGTCTTGACCATGCTTAACTGTGCATATTCATTATGAGAGTTTCTCTTTGTTTCTCTACTTTTTTTCCCAGTGGTGACATGCCTGGGCAGGAGGGAGGGAGAATAAACCCTTGTGGATAAAAAAATAAAATTTAATTAAAGCAAAGAGAAGTCCAGTCCCTTAAAATGTTTGGGAGATGTTGCAGTCTCATTACTGATTTGTGATGACAAGATGTAGGTTGTGAGATAGAAGGTAAAGAAAAGGAGGGCAGTTTCAGCTCATTAATAGGCTGGGACCAGAATTAAATAGAAAGAAGAGAACAGGCTTATTTGTCTTTGAGAAATTCTGTGGTATCTGAAACCATCCAAAGCTCTTCCCTGAACCAAAAACTCACCTTTAGAGCAACACTATTTTGATAATAATTTGAAGGGAAAAGGTGGGGGGCATGCATGATATTGGCAAAGAAATGAAAGGTCAGAATAGGAAAGGTATTCGTCCTTTAGCAATAGTGATGGCTAAGAGGTAGACAGTTTGACAACTATATTGGAAACCACATTGATTAAAAAATTTTAATTGCAAAAACAGAGTCCTATCCTTTAAAAAAATTGAGGGATTGTGGTCTCATCACTAGTTTCTCTTTATGGGAAATAGGTTGTGAGATATAGTAAAGAAAATAAAACAACTTCAGTTCTTCAGTAGGTTGAGTCCAGAATTCAATAGAAGGAAATGACAAAGAGGATGGAATCCAATAAGTTAGAAGTTGTGTGGATCCCCCCAACTCTCCATACTTTGAAGTACCATATACATGCTATTTATTTTTAGTTTTGCAAAACTATAAAAATGAATTTAGACATTGAGTTTTCTTTCTCTTAGCCATTATTTTCCAAAAATGTTGATTCGTTCTACAATTATTTCCAATTCAAAGTCAAAAGTCTGATTCTCAAGATTCTCAAGATATCTAAAAGAGATGCAAAGATACAAAAGGTAGGAAAAAGCACGAATTTTATTGCTGTTTTTTGAGACTTTACCATATAAATCATTTCCCTTCTCTGAACCTTGTAACCTCATCTGTAAAAGGTGACTAATGCTTCTCATCTTACCTTCTTTACATGTGTTTTTGGATCAGGAACATGTTTTGTAAACTGTCAAGCACCATGGAAATATAAACTTCAAAGGAAGCCACTATTTACATTTAATGAAAGGACTAAGAAATAGAATTGTATACAATGATTTTACACATATATATGGATATATGTGTGTATGTATAAACATAAATAACTAAATAACCATAGATTTATATTCAATGGTAGCCATCTCTAGGGTGGGGGTGGGAAGGGGAAGAAAAAAAGCAAAAAAAAAAACAAAGAAAAAAGAAATCTACATGATAACTTTGTTATAAATTGTGAAAGGATTAGTAAGTTATATATAATAGATTTGCAGTTTCATGTGCAATCCTCTTTTTATTATACTCTGTTATGGAAATACTTATTTTATTTTGTAAGTTAAAATAAAATAAATTTAAAGATACAAAAAGAATTAAAAGCTTCTTTATATTGCTTGATAGATGATATGTTGAGCAATAAAGAAGAGAAAGAGAAAAGAGATAAGGCCTCTTCTGTAAGGCCCCCAGAAGGAAGAGGTCAAGAACATTAGAAGAGGCAAATTATGCTTCATATGTGGAAATATTTTAAAATAATTACCGTCACATTGAAGTTGAATGGGATGCATTGGAGAATGATAGGGCCCTCATCATCAGATCTTGCAGCAAAGGTTACTTTATCACAAATTGAAGCTGAAATCATGGAAGGAAATTAGAAGACAAAGGAAATAGGACATCCAGCCCAGAGAATAGAGATCTGGGTTCTGGAAATGATTGAAAGACCCATTCCATTTTTTTTTTTGTCATTTTCTCTTTCACTTTGAAGATTTAGAAATGCTTTCAAAAATCATCAAATCTCTGAACTGGGAAGCAAACTGAGGGATTTTCCTAAATCCTAAATCTTAAATAACCCACTTCTAAATGAGATTCCCCATTGAACATCTATGACAAATGGTTAAGTAAGCTTTGCTTGAAGACATCCAATTATGTTGAACCTACCACTTCCTAATACTTCCCACTTCTCAAGAACTGTAATTATTTGAAAATATTTCCTTATATGAAGCAGAAATTTGCCTCTTTACACATCCTCTCCCCTACTGTTCTAGTTCGTCCCTCTTCCTAATTCCTCTTTTATATGTCAGCCCTTCAGATGCATGAAGATAACAGTTTCATCCTGCCCACCCACCCCTTCAACCCTTTTCCTTCAACCAAACATGCTCCAGTTCTCTCAACTCCTGTGGCATGAAACTGAGACTCTTCATCAGCTCGTTATTTTCCTTTGGAATTGTCTATCCCATCAATGCCCTTTCTAACCTGTGGCATTCAGAAGTGAACATTTTTTTCCCAAGAAAAGTATGACACAAATCCCTTTCACTGGTGGGATATTTTAGTAATCAATGTACTTTCATATGCATTATTTCATCAGTTCTTTATATCATCTCCTCTCGATCATCAGGGAAGAGTTTATACTCCCCAACATTGCTGAGTAGAGAGGAGGGCACATTCTTTCCAGGATATTTGGCAGCATTGATTTAGTGGCTTCAGGACTGGAAGGGGCTATCCTCACTGCCACATGGCAGCTGGTGAGATGATTGGAGAGTGACATGAAGCATGACTGGAGTTGGTCCTAGATGTATGGGACTGAAGCAACCTCCAACCACAGCAGGAGGTTTCAGGCATGAAAGACCTAAGTGCTTTCGGGTTTCCTGGGAAACAAGGTGGTTGGTGAGATGGTTGGGGCAAGATTGATATGGGTTCTTTGAACAAGACTAGAAAATACCTGCTTTTGGTGGGTTATATGGTCAAATAGCCTAGTGTATGCTGTGGTACCTCACAAGACTTGCAATAAAAATAAATTTATTCCAGTCATCCTGCAGAATTTCTAGAAGGAATTTCCACATACTTGTTCCTGGGTCTATTCCTTATAGAAACAGGTGTTATATGATGTTCCCCCCAGTAAGCTTCATGGGTAGAAAAGTAATGTTGATGGATTTGAGAATATCTTTAATTCCTTAGGTAGTTTCTTTAATGCTTTCACTGCCACCCCCCCAAACCTATCTGAAATCCCATCTCAGTTGATCAACTTTAAAAGTTAGATCACAGAGATTTTCCAGTTCAAAAACTTCATTTATTCATTTATACAAGTATTTATAGCATTTCTGCCATATGTTAGGAATTGTTCCTGGACACATAAAGATAAAAACAAAACAATCTTTACCTTTAAGAAACTTATACTCTACATATACTCAGATAAGAAGAGACAAGGTAAATCTGAAGTAATTTCTGGAAATAAATGCTCTAGTACTTAGAAAATTTCATATAAAGTGATGGCATGTGAACTGAGGCCTGAAGAATGATAGGTATTCTAACATGTCGGGGAAAGAACACATTTCAGGGATTGTGGACAGTCTGTGTAAGATCAGAAAGGCAAGAAAAGGAATTCTGTGTATAAGCTAGCAAGGCAGTTTGATGGAAAGGTAATAATGTGGACTATTAGACTAGAAAAGTCAATGGCATCCACTTTGAGATGGACTAAAGATTTTGTATTCTATAAGGAGCAATTGAAGATATTTGAATAAGGGAAGAGACACAGTCAAATCTTTAGGGATGTTGGGGTGGCATCTGTGTGAAGAATAAAGATGAAGAAAAAGAGGTTCAAAGAAGGGGAAATTATTTAGAAGATTATTGCAATAGTTAAGGTAAATGGTAAGCAATTAATTAATCAATTTATTAAGTATTTGTCTTGTAGCAGGAATGGTATTATGTATTAGATGAATGCTTGATGGGGAGAAAGAAATGGATGCTAGAAATATTGCTCAAGTATGATTGATAAGATTTGATGCCTGATTACATATGAAGGAGAGGGAAGAATCCAGGATGACTCCCACAATGACCCCATCTTGAATAAAACATGTGCTCAAAGGCATGAAACAGGGCAAAGAATACTGACCAGATTTACATGCCACCTCTCACTCAGAATCAAGGTAAACTTGTGTAGGTTATTTGTACTCTCTGGGCTTCAGTTTCCTTGTCGGTAAAATGGAGGATTTGGAATACATCCTTTCCAACTATAGATACAACTTCAGTCCTATGATTCTTTTTTTTTTTTGGATTTGCAAGGCAATGGGGTTAAGTGACTTGCCCAAGGTCATACAGCTAGGTAATTATTAAGTGTCTGAGGTCAAATTTGAACTCAGGTCTTCCCAGCTCCAGGGTTGTTGTTCTATCTACTCTACCACCTCTGGTCCTATGATTCATGGAATTGCAAGGTGAACAATTAGAACCTGAGCAGGGATTGTAAAGTCTGAGTAGATATGGAACCATTTGGAAGCATATTTGTGTCTGGTATGGGCTAATTGGGGCCACTGAGGCTCACAGGGAGACTTAGAGTCCATGGGCTAGTGAAGGGTGACCCAGTAAGAATTAGCTACTGTGCTGTTTTGGGCAGATTCAGAATAGGTAGCTGGTTCTTCAAGTCAGACACAAAGAGGGTGTGGTGGGATTGGACACATGGATATTTGGGGGTTAGTCAGAAAAGAAGACTTAAGAATTCCCAAAATACAAGAGGCTGGATACAAGAAGAGATGATCCAGTGATTGTACCTGAAGGTAATCCAAGAACAGAGGTCAATAGAGAGAGTGAGGATGAGTGCAGGCTGAGGCAAGCTAAGTATGGAAATGAGAACCAGGGTTGAGCAGAGGGATACAGGTGCTAGCAAGCAGTCTCCGCCAGTGTCTCTGGTAATTCCATCAGAAATTTATCCATGCCATAGTGAGGATCCTGATAGTATTTTCTGCATTTTGCTATCTGTTTTGGTATGAGTGATATGCCAGGGGGCAATGGACAGTTTTTATAATCAAAACCCTTTCCTCCCTGTCCCTTCAATTTTTGCTGTATGTGACTGCAGGAGTCACTTTATATAACCTTGACTTGGACTATTTTAATTGTGAAAAATAGTTTGGTTAAGAAGTGCTATTTGGAGGACTTGATGATGTATATAATCTATTTGGTGATGCTGCAATGCGTCAACTCTAAAATCCCCAATGTTGCAGTGGTGTTGTGTCAGAGGGGGGACTCCCCCACCCTAATTTCATTCTCTGAGGGCACCTTTACTTTTCCTGTGAATATAATCATTTTTCCTAATTCATAATTATTTGTGGATTTGCCTTCTCATCCTCCTCCCTGCTAGAATGTAGGTTCCATCAGGGCACATACTGGGCACTATTTCTACCCCCCAACACTTAGACCTCACACCACAGAAATTTAAATGTTTCTTAAATTCAATCAAACTTGTGAAATTTAAAATCTAGAACAAAGACAAGGTGAGGAAGCTGATTTTCATAATTTCCCAAGTTCATCCAATGCCTTCTTCCAGAGCAAAGGTGTAACAGTTAAGACCTTTGGGGGTCTGAAATGATGATTTCAGTAACGTAGGGAATTTTTGGCAAGGAAGCTTTCTCTGCTGATGTGCCAGAACTCTTAATTTCTACTCTTTGAGAATTGTCCGAGGTACAAGGAATTTGAAGTGACTGACCAAGGGTCATACGGCAGGTTTATGTCAGAGGCAAGACATGAACCTGGTCTTAGAGGCACAAAAGCAGGTCATGTATGCGTGGTGCCATAATCTATTCCAATGAGGATCTTACTAAGGTCTCAGACTTTGACAGAAAGCATTCTCTTGTGGAGGGTTCACTAGCTTCTAATATCAGGGGCCGTTGCATTTTTGTTTTTGACTTAATTTTTGTCTATCTCAGTTTTCTCATTTCTAAAATGGGAGAAGAATTACATCTCCACCACAGGATGGTTGTGATTACAAAGAAGGGAAGACGTTAAGTATTTATTTAGTGCCAGATATTTTATGAACCAGATATTCTGTTAAAATACTTTAAAATATCTCATTTTCTCCTCACAACAATCCTGGGAGATAAATACCATCATTATTTCCATTTTACAATTAAGGAACCTGAGCTAAATAGAGATTAAGAGACTTTCCCCAGAGTCACACAACTATTAAATGTCTGAGGCAAGATTTGAATTTAGGTCTTCCTGACTTTCTCTGTTTACCGTTTAGAATCTTCCTCTGGTATGATATTCATAAAGCATTAGCAAACCTTGAGGCGCTATCCAGCTAAATGCCAGCTTTCATTGTTGCTGATGCTGTTGTTTGTCATTGCCATTGTTGCCATTGTTATTTGTATCACTGGCATCCAACTAGCTAAGACAACTAGATGGCAAAGTGGGTAGAGTGCTGGTCCTGAATTCAGGAAGACATGAGTTCAAATCAAGCCCCAGACACTTACTGTGTGACCTTGGGCAAGTCACTCAACCCTTATTGCCTCCATTTAGGGCAATTTCCAGCTGTCTTGATTCTTCTTCAGAGGAGAAAGTAAAACTGGTGACTTAAAACTGCAGTCTCTCACTCAAACCCAATTCACATGCATGTCATGGCATCACCTCCCTGATGTTCATGGTCTTTTTAGAGAACAAAGTGCCTCTTATCTAGTAGGTGCTTAATAAATGTTTATTGGTTGTCCGATTTAAGAATCAGAAGAAATTCTCTATATAAAACTATTCCAGGATTCAGGCAGCATGATATTAAACTCCTGCATGCATCTTATTACAACCATTCTTAGCATATTGTCTCCTCAGAGTCCTTATTTGGTGGGAATTAAGTAAGAAATTACTATCAGGGGCAGCTAGGTGGGTAGAGCACTGATCCTGGAGTCAGGAGTACCTGAGTTCAAATACAGCCTCAGACACTTAATAATTACCTAGTTTGGCCTTGGGTAAGCCACTTAACCCCATTTTCCTTGCAAAAAAACCCCTAAAAAAAGAATTTACTATCATACTTGAGAAAGTGGTCTGTGCTACTTATGATTGTTCAGTTTTGACCATCTAACATCACCATTGCCACTAACAGATATTTTATATAACCATCTCAACAGACAGGCTAACCCAGGTTGAGGGGTAACTGACAGGTTTCAAACTCCTCAGTGACTTGGGGGTGTCCACCCTAACCAGGTGAAAATTTTCCCCAGTGGATTAGGTGAATGAGAGAACTTGTTCCAATAGCCATGGACTGAAGCAGGCATTGCGGTGTCAGAGCTTGGTCAGACACTGAAGCTCCCAAAGTCATCCATTGCATCCTGGGCCATTGCCAGTGGTCTGGATATTTGGCTTGCCACTGGAAGAAAGAATGAAGCTGATGCCTTTCTGCAATTCTACCTCACGTAAATCTAATTTACACACAGTCAAGATATCACCCTCTTCAAAGAAGAAGGACGGACAACTCTAATAACCACAGTTTTATCAAGCATCCGTGAGTTAGGCTATCTACACATGACTGAACTTTATTACTGCACAACTACTCTAGAAACCCCTGCAAGATACAAATATGTGGAGCCAGAAGGTCCAGACAAAGTAATGCAGAGGAATGTCCATCACTGCTCAGTTACGCAGTATTCCTTAACATTGTGAGAGATTATTGCTCTCTTGGATTAGTAACTAATTATTGGGTCAGGACCCAGGTTTTTCTCTTTTCTGTTTCCTCATCCAGAAACCGCTAGTGTGGGAAATCTTTCTAAAACATTTAGCCATCCAGGATGGCTGAGATTTAATCAAAGACAGTAAAAGAAATTCTAATTTTGGGTTAATGAGTGCATTCCTGCTCATTGTATTTGCAGACTGGCCTGGGAAAATGTAAACCCTGCTTTTTTGTCAGATAAATGATATGAAGATTGATAAATCTCTGACCAACATGGGCATGACCCAAATCATGCACCCCAAGATGCTCATTGTAATGTAGCCCACACCTCTTTGTAATATTCATTTTCTCATTAGTTGTTAACCAATCAAAGTTAATTGCCACCCTCAGGATCATCTGCTCTTTCAAGGGTATATAAACTGTGAGCTCACCACCATTAGGGGCCTTTGTTCTAAAAGAGACTACCAAATACACCTCCTTTTATAAATAAATATGCTGACTCTATTTATAAATTGATTAATTTACCCAGAAACTTGAACATTTTTTAATGTAAGAGTATATATGTGTACCATTTTCACCATTCCCATCCTCAATGAACTAATCTTTCAACAAATGAGTACCTTTGGTAATATGGCATCTGTGCTATCTCAGTGGGTGGAGTCACCAGGTGAATGCATTTGAACAGATTTGGTATTCAGAGAAGATTGACTTCTTCTCTTTGTGGCTCTAATGAAGTCTTCTGCTTGAACAAAAGAGCAACAGCAGATTCCTATAAAAAGAGTCTTACTCATACCAATTCTGTTATTGTTTAGCAATGGGCATTACTGAGTGAATTTAGGCACAGGTGCAATCAGTCTTTGCTGAGCCAACCTATTGGGTAGACAGCTAACTAATGCTGCTTGCCAACCTTCTGCCTCTTGTTAGACTGTTGGATGTAAATCAACTTTAAAACAAAGTATAAAATGGATACACTGACAGTTGGGAAGCTTTCAGTCCATTTGCATCCTCTGGTTTCCAAAGTTCAGGTTGATATTGCCACTGATGCCACAGACATTAGTAATACAAATATCCTTTTGGTACAGTGTATATGTGTGCAATCAATGAGAAAAGGGTGGTTGGCTGTGCTCACTATTATTATTATTATTATTTTATGACTTATGGGTGTGGGAATGATGCACTACAAGCTGCACCCTGCACAGAATTAGATATGGTACCTGATGTTTTTAATTTAAGTTAATTAAAAGACATCTGTCTTTCTATAAAAAAAATACACACACACACCAGCATACAGGAGTTGCCATGGTTGAATGCGAAGGACAAGAATTTATGTGCATGAGTGTTTATATTCATTCGTGTCTTTTAATTGTTTGCTCAAAGCCTGAAATTGCTGTGTTGGTGATAGCATTTATCTGATGAAGAAAATGCTATTTAACTTGCCCAGTAGGTGTTTCCTCTTCTCCCTTTTTCATTATATTCAAAGCATAAATGAACTAGGTTTTCAGCTCATGTGCTACCCCTAAATCATTCTTTCTTTTTCTCATATTACATCCACTGAGAATTGCTTCTGAGAAATCTCAAAATGTTGATCGGGTTTCCTTCAGATAAAGGTTAAAAGGTTCATAGTTCTCATGCAAACATTCAAGTTAATAGATGCATACCTTAAATACAGGACATGCTCTAGTGTGTCTCATAGGAAAGGAAGAAAACATGTAAAGGAGCAAAAGTAATCCACAGATAATCAGTCTGCCACCTCTACAGTTCTTTAAGATTTTAAAAATCATCCACTTTCTTAACACCATTCTGTGGCTTGGACAGTCCTCAGAAAGAAAATAAATTTTGAGTTCCTAGGGAAGTAATTACTCCACATTCTAGTGGATTCCCCTTTTCCCTCCAGGAAGCCATTTAGCCATCATAGATGCTAAGTTAAGTCATTCATCATCCTGGAAAAAGAGTAAGTTGGAATTTCTAGTTAGATTACCTTCTTTTCCAAGCAAGTTAGACTGTAGGCAAAATCCAGATAGTTTCCTTTCCCAGAGAGTGGTTCAAGACCGCCCTGCTGCTTTTCCCACTTCAGAGGCCATAAGATCTCTAAAAATGCCCAAGAAATCTCTTTTGTCGCTCTTTGTTCAGAGACTCTTGAACATGGGGCTACTAGAATGACAATTCCTGAGCTTGGAACTACCCAGAAAACCTTCCATTTCTAAGAAGGAGGCTAGATCCTTACAAATACTACCCTGCAGAACCAATAGGCTGAGCTTCAAGATATCATCTAATCAAGGATTTTTCCCTCCACAACCAGAACTAAGAGGATTTCCTCCTGCCTCTGTAAAAGGGGGAACCAGAATTTTGTGATTCATAATTCTCTGCTTTGGCAGTGGTGGTGAGACTATATCCTGCCTCCATATGCCTCTGCCCCAAGGCTATTATTAACATCTCCCAAGTGTCTTAAAGAGTGCATTTGAGAGTGCCATGCTGTTTGCCCCAGAGTGTGTTTTGAAGTTGACCACAGGAACTGAGAGGCCTACTTATGATTCTCTTCTTTAGTTATCGTGAACTGGTGTCTAGTGATAACCAGAAATCATAACATTTAGAGCTTGAAGGATGTTAGGGATGTTTGGATTATAGGATCATAAATTTAGATTTGGAAGGGACCTTAGCAATCATGTAGTCCAATCTCATTTTACAGATAAGGAAACTGAGGCTCAGAAAGGGAACTCTGAATTGCTCAAAGTCACATAGGTAGTAATTTGAGCTAAGTTCTTTGGCTCAGATAGACGCTTTTGAATGAGTCCTGGACTGGGAGTCAGAGAACCTAGGCTCAAATCCTAGTTCTGTCACTTTCTTCAAAAGTAGCCTTGAATAAATCAGCCTCTCTTGGTCAAAGTGTTCTCATTTGTAAAAAACAAAACAAAACAAAACAAAACATGGAGGTTGGATTATATGATCAACAAGGGCCCTCTAAGTCAATGATCCTGACTTTAGAGCCATGATTTTTTTTTATAAGATAGTAGGGTTAAGTGACTTGGCCAAGGTCACACAGCTAAATAAGTGTTAAGTGTCGGAGGTCACATTTGAACTCAGGTTCTCCTCACTGTAGGGCTCGTGCTTTATCCACCGTACCACACCTCGCTGTCCAATGGTTATTAATCTGTTGTGTGTTTCGAGGACTTCTTTGCTAGTCTGGTAAAGCCTGTGGGGTTCTTTTCAGGATCATATTGTAAAATAAATAAAATAAAATAAAATATACGTGATTATAAGGGAAACCAATTCTTTTAAAATATAGCTGTCAAATTATAAAAGAAACAAGTTCATGAATCCCAGTTCTAGAATGAGCTCTCTGTTCAATATACATTTCCTACTGTTCAACAACCCATGATTTTCCCAATCTTCTGAATTCTATGAGTAATCTAGTAACCATGACTACCCTCATTCTGGAGATTATTCTAGTATCTTGAGATTCTCAGTTTGGGTGAATAAGAAGATCTGTTTTCGGTTGATTATTATTTATGAGCCAATATTAATGAATATATTCATTAATTATAAGCCATTTAAATTATTATGTGTGATGTTCTTCCACACATGAAATAGATCACCAAATGCTGACTTAATTGTCGACTAATTCTCTGGAGACATCCAAATGTAATGTCTATTGAAGCCCAGGAAGTATCCTTTTATGGAACATAGATTGTCCTCTTTGGGAAAAGAGGAATCTCAGACCTACTCTGATGCCTAGTCATCTATTCTCCCACTAAGTCATGGGAGACAGGGTGAAATGGAATTGAGAGTTGGGTAGGGCAGGTTGTATACTTTCCCTTGTAAGAGTAAAAAGTGTCCTCATGCTGAAAGGCATAGATACAGTGATGGCTAATGTAAGACCCTTTGGATATGAGTCAGGGACATCTCAAGTAGGACTATTCATATATTTTCTTTAAATTATATTGGAGCTGCTCATCCTTTCTACATCATGCTCAATTATGTGCCCTGCCCCTAATTCTAGGTCTTATATACTGTACAACTGTGGCAAAGAGGAAAGAAATATCTTGCTCTTTGCTAGGTGACCCAAAAGAAGCCATCACCTGGCAGATGGTGCTTCAATCAAATTACTGGCCTCTTTTTGGGATATCCTTCTTGGCTAAAGCCTGGAAAAATTGTGAACAGTTTTGACAACTGCTCCTTGTTCAATTTCAAAACCAAGGCTTCCTTATTTTGTTTTGGAAATGAAATTCATGAGATTGCCAACTATAAAGTGTTTCTATCTAAATTCAATTCTTTTCCTCCTGGCTGATGACTTCTGCTGTACCTCCATCTTTCCTGTTGTTGTTCATTTTTGCTACCTGCCAATAATCCATAATTCTGTTCTGTAGGATTGTAGGGCACAGCTTTTGCTTTTATTTACAGAGATACTTCCAGTTTGGGATAGGAACTTTTTAATCATGTCTGACTTTCTGATCCCATCTGGAATTTTCTCGGTAAAAATATTGGAGTGGTTTGTATTTTGTCCAGTTCATTTTACAGATGAGGAAACTGAGTGAAGTGACCTGCCCAGGGTTAAATTGCTATTAAGTGTTTGAAGTCAGATTTGAACTCGGGAAGAAGAGTCTTCATTGTTCCAGATCTGGCACTCTATCTGCTGTCCCACGTAACTGCCTCAAGCTTTGGCTAACCATTTCTCAAAACATTTCCCTTGTGGCTTTCTAAGGGGGAATGGGGAGGATATTTATGCTTTCAGATCATGGATCTGAAAATTAGAAGAGTTCTTCTGAGGTCATCTGATTTAGCTTTTTACCTTTTGGTAAGTAAATCTGGAGAGAACACTGCCAAGCAGTAGGTTAAGAGTGCTGAGTTACTGAAACAGAATCTGGGTTTGAATCTTGGCTCTGCTGCCTATTATTTATATAATCTTAGACAAACCACCCTACCTTTCTGGACCTGAGTTTCCTTATTTGCAAAGTGTTAAGCGAAAGAATTGGATTATGTGATCCAGTGGCAAATTTAATGAGATCTATTTTACAAGTGGAATGACGGGACAAGGGAGATGAAGGGTCTTGAAACAGTTAATGAGTGGCAGAGCTGTGATTAGTAACCCCCCCCCCCAGTTCCTTGGTCAAGGTTCTCAGATCATAGTATGAAGAATGGAAAGAATCTTTGAAATCACCTGCTCCAATGTCTTCATTTTATGGAGAAAGTACTTGGTCTTTCCAAGATAGTCCCCTAACTTGTGGATTCTTCTGATTATCTCCAGACTCCACCCAGTTTGCAATTATCTGCAACATCTATTGCAAAAATCTAATATCTAGGTCACAGAATCACAGAATTCTTTTAGCTGGAAGGGATACCAGCTAAAGACAAGAGGACTCTTATCTTATTAAGTTGAGGAGATGGAGGCTTCTCCAAAAGAATCCCTTCTATAGCATTTTTTTGACAAATTGTCATTCAACATCACTTAAAACAAAGAACCAATCAATCAACCAGAATTTAAGGGTAATTCTTATGTGCCAGATCATCTACTCACCCCCATATTATTCTTGTGGAGTTGATTTTTTTTTACCTAAATCTATATCTATTGAATTTCCTTTTAATAGATGTGGCTAAATACTTTATAGACTGTCAAAACTTTTTGGATCTCCACTGTGTTATCTATCATGCTATTCAACCCCCTCAAATTTTTGTCATCTTGCAAAGCTAATAGACATGCCCTCTATGCTTTCATCCAAGTCACTGACAAAAATGGCAAACAGTGTATAGTTAATAATTAGAACCTTGTGGAGACCTTCCAAAATGACAGCTGACCATGAATGATTACTCTTTGAATAATCAAACACTTATGAATCCACCCAATTGGGTTATCATCTCTTTGGGAGTTTCAATGATCTCATATGGCATGTACGAACAAGGGAACCTCGCTTACTGTATGGTCCTTGAGGCTTAGAAAAAGAGGCTTAAATGATGAACTGGCATGTATTTCTCATGAATCAGAGCTTGGGTCTTAACCTAACTCATCTCCCTTCCAAGTCTTTTATTCTTTCCTCTGGGCCATTCTCCCCCCTCATGGGAGCACATTTCCTCTACATAACTACTAAACTTTTAAGTGCCTAGAGTTCAGTAAGGAAATCCTTAACTAGGAGAGATGGAGGTGCTAGGAATGTCTTATTAGATGCTTCCAAAGTAAACTTCTCAAAGTGAACATCTGATCATGTTATCCCACTATTCAGTAAACTCCAGAAGTTCCATATTACTTCCAAGATCAAATATCAGATCCTCTATTTGGCTTTTAAAATCCAGATACCCTTCCCATTCTTCTAGGTTTTTTTACACTTTATTCTACTCCATTGCTTTATAAGTCAGTGACACTGGACCTCTTGCTGTTCCTCATAGCTCTATGCCTTTTCACTGGCAACAAAGATGAAGATGAATCACTCCCCATCCTCAAGGACTTTACATTGAATCATTGGGTTTTGAAATGGTGGGGATTTGAGAAATAAGGTAGTCCAATCCTCACATTTTATAGATGAGGAAATTGGAATTCCAAAAGGCTAAGTGACTTGTCTGAGGTCATCTAAGTAATAAATGACGAAGTTAAAGTTTAAGCCCCCAAGTTCATGGTTTCAAATACAGAGATCATCCCACAATGCCACACTTACAAATTTGTAGTGAGTGCTAAGTAAAGGTTAATAAACTGATTTCCTTTCTAATGTCATAGGCAAGATCTATTTCTTTTGGGATAAATGAAGGATGTTAATATGACAGAATTAAAACAAACATCCAAAAGACACTTCAGTTGGCACACTTGCTCCCATGATGCTCCTTTAGTTCTGTTCAGTTCTGGTACTGCTGTGATGCCATGCCAGTTACTCTCAGTCAGACATTGCTTCTTATTTAATCACATAGGAACTTCACACCACAGCTTTTCTTGTTGCAGGGTCAAAATCCTCTGGATATGTGTGAACACTGTGAAATAGTTTCACCTTTCACTGTTATCTCAAATTTCTTCTGAGGAACAATTGATGCCTGCTTCTGCAGCTCCCATTGCCCTGATGGCTTGCTGATCAAATATTCTTCATCCTCTATGGCTAAAAATTACAAAGAGAGCCTCAAACTCACCTTACATTCACAGATTTTTATGAACACTGCTTTGCCCTTTCTTAATTTTCCTCAGCCTCATCATTAATCACTCTATATTTTTCCTTTACTGATGGTAACCAAAAGTCATCCAAAGACACTGGCTAATTTTGTACATGGGATCTTTATCACTTTCTCAAGACAATTTCTTCATTACTTAAAAGGTATGTGTTTTTTCAATCTATATCGCTATATTAATTTCAGGTCACTCTGCAGCTATAATTAAAATTTTTCTAGCCAATTCTGTTCTTTTGTCTTAATAAAGAGAGCAATCATGTTTTTTTATCCCCTTCTTTGATATGCTTTCTTGTCTTTTTATCGGTCACAAATTTTTTACATTTTAAATATCTTCTCTTAAGAAAGGAACCTGTTGGGGCGGCTAGGTGGTGCAGTGGATAGAGCACTGGCCCTGGAGTCAGGAGGACCTGAGTTCAAATCCGACCTCAGACATTTAATAGTTACCTAGCTGTGTGGCCTTGGGCAAGCCACTTAACCCCCATTGTCTTGCCAAAAAAAAAAAAGGAACCTGTCTTCTGGAATAGGTCAGACAATATGCAGATGGAAGAACAGAAACCAATATGGAGAAAAGAGTGATCAAATAGCTTTTAAATTGGTCAACTATTTCTGCAAATGTAAGCCTCCATGGGGTAAAGCTCATTAGCTGTATTTATGGGAGTTCAGTATATCAAGGTCCTATGACCTTTAGACTTCAAAGACTGGAATTATGGTTCAGGAGTGGGATAGACCAAATGCTTCTAGGTTCTTTCCCATTCTTTATTCTGTCAGACAACACCTCAAGTTCTTTTAGCAATAGATAGACAACAAGCATATTAAAAGATAATGTCAGATGGCTGTATGAATTGTTTGTCCTTCCTGTTTTCCTCCTCTAAGGAATGGCTCAGGGATGGCATTCTTAGGACCTGAGCTCCTCTTTTCTACTTTAAAGATGTAATCTATCAACTAACAAGCATTTACTTACTATAGGCTAGGCATTATGCTAGTTGCCAAGGATACATAGACAAAAGTGAAAGACTCTGTCCTTAAGAAACTTACATTCTCATAGGAAATAGCAGATACACATAATATATATATATATATATATATATATATATGTGTGTGTATATATATATATATATATATATATATATATATATATATATATATATATATGAAAATAAGCCAAATATTTACAAGGGATTTATATAATAAATACATACAAATAAATATAAGGGTATAATATTAGTAGTTGAGGGATCAGGAAAGGCTTTATTTCTTGAAATATACCCCATATCTTCAAATTGAAAAATGATTAATCTGAAAACATGTTTTTAAAAATTATGTATGTACAGTGCTAACCTGACCTTTGCTGCTGAGGGGTGGGGGTAGGAAGGGAGGGTGGAAGGAAATTTTGGAACCTAAAAATATAAATGTGCATATGGATGAAAAAAGTAAGATGTTACTCAAAGAAAAGGAAGGAGGAATGAATGGTCAGGGGAAAAAGCATTTGATATAATAACAAATAAAAAATACAAAAAGAGAGAAATAAACCCCATCTTTTAAATCTCTGCCTCCATCTGGAATTGAACTTTCCCTTGTAACCAAACAAAATAGTTAAGTATCAATTCCTAATTCAGTGACCTGAACTAATATTTCACGTGCTATTTTATTCTAGTAGCCTCTTACCCCCTACTGTGTAAAACTTTTTAAAATCATAGTTCCGGGGCAGCTAGGTGGTGCAGTGCATAGAGCACCAGCCCTGGAATCAGGAGGACCTGAATTCAAATGTGATCTCGGACATTTAATAATTGCCTAGCTGTGTGACCTTGGGCAAGTCACTTAACCCCATTATCTTAAATAAAATGAAAAAAATCATAGTTCTGTCCTTTTTTGTAGACATCACAATTCACAGTCAATGAGAACAGAATCACTCATACCTAGGACCTCAAGGACACAGACACCAGAATTCTTTTGATGCTATAACCAAAGGGATGACAAACAAAAGAGTACATTAACAACTTTTCAAGGAGAATACCAGGGAATACTGTGGCATGTCCATAAATGCCACCAGAATGCTCTCTTATTTTACCCTCAACCACATCTCAGTATGATATCTGATTATCATAGTGTTCTCTCAACAGTACACCAGTGCTGCTCTCATATTCTGTTTTCCTTAAATATTATGAATGCAACACTCCTAGGCTTGAATGTCAAATCATTTGACTGGGGTAAGAGCAGGTCCTTTTAGTGACCATGCTCCAGGTCACCCTGACCTATGTTCTCTCCCATCTCTGGACTCTGCTGCATTTCTCTCTATCTTTCAAACTTACACCTGGAGGACTGGGGGGCAGTGTGCTACTTGGAAAAAAAGAGGAAAACAGAGCCAATTTTCCCATGATCATAAAAACAGAGCACCTTTATTTAATGAAAAACCAAATCAAACCCAAACCAAAAACATGTCATATCAGAGTGAACTCATGCCCCACAATAGAAATATATGAGTTTAAAGAGGCTCTTGCCTGACTCTGGGAATTTTCTTGAGTTTGTCTCTTGTGACATATTTATCAATAAACTGAGAAAAATATGGTTTCGATCACTGAGTTGGGTGAACAGCTGACTGGAAAGGTATCCTTGGAGTGCAGTACTGAAAGATAAATGTCAACTTGGTAGAGATAAGAAATATGCTTTTGTAGGAAGTGGTCCTTGGATCATTTCTGTGTAACAGTTTAGCCAATGATGCAAGAATGCGCCAATTCCATTTATACATGGTTGCAGTAGGATGATGGGGGTCAGTTCACTTCTTGGGAGAGAGGACATGAGTACAAAGTGACCTTGGAAAACTGCTAACAAATAAGCACAGGTTCAAGGATGTTTACTAAGGAGCGGTTTAAGGGGATTGGGGAGGAGAAAAAAAAAAGAAATGTCATCCTTACCAAATGTGGGAAAAGGAGTATGGTAGAGAAAGGCAGAGAGGTTGACAATGAGCTGACCGTGAGTCAGCAGTGTAGCAGAATTATGAGGAGACTTAGCCAAGTACTGCGGTGTTTAAAAGGAGAATTATCTGTGGTGTAACTTTGAAGGAATTCTCCCATAAGAATCAGTATTAGGCAGAATTATCCTTAAGAATAAACTCCTAGGTCAGATCTCTGGGCCAACCAGCCTAGTTGTATATAGTTTAAGCCATTCCAGACTTGTAGCTCATTACAGGACCCAAGGTGGTCCCTGACAGTATTTTCAGGACTAGAAGAGAACTCAGAGGCAGAGTTCAAACCATATACAAACAAAAATCACCCTATGCTAAAGGTTGACATTGATATGACATCCTAAAAGTTGCAACACCAACATGTAGGTCATGGGATGCTCATGATCTTGAGAAGAAGGTCTTATAGGTATTTATTGTCTCCATTTGAGAGATGGACAGATGGAGGCTCAGAGAGGGATAACTGATTTTCCCTTTGTCTTTCTGACTGAGCCCAGCAAAGTTTATTCACTATAACATCATGTGTCTCTTCAGCACCCCCAGAAAGTGGACAGAGCTTCTTTCTATTTGAATCTCTAGTGCTTGGAACAAGACAGAATTTTATCAGATGCTTGTTGGTTGACTGATTGATGATGGGGTCCCTTGATCTCTCAAGGCAGCCTATTGACCTTTTGTAAAGTTCTAAATGTTAAAGAGGTGCATTCTTATACCTCAAACTAAAATCTGCCTCTTGGATCCTGGTTCAAAGCACTTAAATTCTACTGGACTTTTTTTTCACCCAAATTCACTCCAACTTAACTCGGTCCGATAACCTTTATTAATGATCAACTATGTGAAGGTAGAAAGAGAAAAAAAAAGAAACAGTCCTTTCCTTAAATGGTTTAAGACAAAGATAAGCATAATACTGGGGAAAGAGAAAAAAGGGGAAAAGGGAGAACAAATAATGGAATCCAGGAATAATCAAGGATGGAGCATCCAATTCTCTGGGCCAAAGCAGAATTTAGTGGAATCTGTCTTATATATGAAAGTTCTTCAAATATCTAAAAGCAGCTACCAGACCTAATCCCCATCTGATACTAGTGTAACTGTTTACAATATAGATAGAAGTATAATTCCTATCTTCTCATGGCCAACCCTTCTACTCTTCCTTCAGTTTATCACTATCCATCTCAAAATTTCAGCCAGTCCTTAGAGTCCATTTAATTGATTTTATGACTGGGAGAGAATCCTCTCCATGTTACCTCTTACCTCTGCTTAAAGTTATTCAATCAGGTAACAAACATTTATCAAATGCCACATAAAGATGTATTTGACATACATATCTATCTGTCTTTCTGTCTGTCTCTAGAGAGAGACATCAGACAGAAAGACAGCTGGAAAGACAGAGACAGAGAAAGAGACAGAGACTAACAGTCAGATAACAAAGGAAAAGCACTAACATTAAGGGAGATCAGGAAATGGTTTATTTTAAGAGAATATGAGATGATAGTTAGTACTTGAAGGAATTAAAGGAAACCAGGAGGAAAATATGAGGAGAGAAAGAAATCCAAGTTTGGGAGAAAGTTGGGGAAAATGCTTCAAGTTAAGAGATGGAGCCTCACATGCTAGGAGCAGCCAGGAGATCAGTGTCTTGGTTTGTAGATTATATGGGGGGGGGAAGTGGGCTTTGAGAAGGCAAGATGTAAGTTGGAGGGAGTTTAATAAAGGGCTTTAAATGTCATTTGGGGAATTTTATATTTATTTCTGGGGTGATGGGGGCCACTGGAGTTTATTGACATGGTTAGAACTGTACTTTTAGGGAAGATCAATTTGTCAGTTGAATGGAAGGTAGAGCATGTACAGCACTGAAAAATTGTATTTCAGATGTGGTTTGCTCAGGAAAAGGGACAGATGGCCTATCACCTTTCTCATTCTAGTCAGCATGTCTTCCTAAATGCTGCCTATAATCACATTTCCTAGTTTTGACTACTAAATCACATCGATAGCTATTGAGCTTGAATTATATCAAGACCCCCTGGATCTTTTTCAAACTGTGGTCCAGATGCATTTCTCTACTTGACATCAGGAGTCATTTAATTCTTTATTATTATATCCACAGTACCTCAGCCTGAGGTGCTTAATAAAGGTGGTTAATTTCTCTCTCCTATCACAGACTTTTGAAGGTCTTTTTCAGACCCCTAAAGCTAATTTAAATTCACCCTACTTGATCTAGCCCGTTGTTCTGAATAGTTGAATAGTGGCAAAAGATCTATTAAGGGATTCCATGTTTACTTTATCTCTGTTGTTATTTAAGATTTCCTCCATGTTGTTGCATCATCTTTCATTCATAGACTTGTTGTATATGATTCCATTCTACAAATAGTTTTATCAGTCAAAGTTCTTTGAACATTATTTTCCCAACTCCATCCCACTGATCCACTTATGCCTAAAATGCCCTTCCTGCCCAAACTGCTCACTGAATTTTTGTCTTTTAAAAGACCAACTCAAATGATTCCCCAAACAGTAATGGTTTTACTTTTTCCAATCTTAGAAAGCATTTTGCCAGTATCTATCTTAAATACATATCTATTATTGCTATTTATCTATGATTCCTCTGCTGGAATAGAAACTCAAGACCCTAGTTTATCTAAATTCACAAGGTGAGAGCACTGATAGAGCTTTATAAGTAATAGCCACTTAGATTAAATTCATGGCCCAGAGTCCCTTACTCTGAGTTTACAAAGATTGGGTTTATTTTTTTTTTTGGGGGGTGGGGAGGGGGTGATGGTAGACAGTCTTTCCAAATCATTGGGACTTATCATGCCCCCAGTCAAATTTTACCTAGTGAAAATCTCCAAACATGACTCATTTCCAGAACTTGATTCATTTAGATATACACCTCCAATCTTATACATGATTTCATTGATAAACTATGTAAATATCATGCATGAGATAACCAATATTATGCCACACAGAAAATACATTAAAGATTCACAAAAATATAAATAACCCAATGTTCCTCCATTTCTAGTGAGTTCCACTTTTCCCTGGGGTATTTCAGTTCTGCAGAGTCATAATTATAGTTGTGATTTGTTCTTTTCTCAGAAGGGAAAAAAAGATGGTCAGTATTAGGACCACTTCTGATGTTCTAATGAACACACAGTTCCCCAGATTCATAGCACCACCCTGTGGTTTGGACTCTCCTCATTGGGGAAATGAACTTGGTACTGCTAGATAGGTAAGACGTCCTAATATTCAAGTGAAGGTGTTCTTTTCCCCTTGCCCCTCAGAAACTCATACAGATATCCAGGCTTATGGTATTATCCTAAGGGCATGAACCCCCTCAGAATAGAACTGAACTTGGGGTTGCTAAGTAGGGCTCTTTCCCATCAACCTCAAACCATCTGAATAACTCATGGTAATAAGAGAATACAAAGTGCAGATCTTTTGTCCTTCTTCTGCTCAGTAATCCAGAGAAATTCTCAGTTTTTTCTAATAACAGACTAGATTTTACAACACTTGAACTTGGCATTACTTAAGAAGCAAACTACATTGCACAAGAAATTTCCACTCATATCCAATAGGTGTAAGTTCAACAACTGGTATTATATAGAAATTTCTCTCGCCATCCTTCAGTAGGTTCCAGGTTCTTTTTAGCTTCTTAGATAAAACACATAGACCTTGTTCTAAAGTTCTAAAGAACATCTCTTTTCTATCCCTTTCCCCTAGGTTCTAGGACTCCACTCAGGCTCTGTTGCATCCCCAGACTCCTGCAGAAAAAGGTGATATTGGTGGAAAAAAGGGATAGGTCAATACAAGAAGTGATTCATTCCATATCTGCCTCTCAGCAGTCTGAATCATCCTGTTCAGTTGCAATCAATGGAATCCATCTGAAAGGAGGTGTTAAAGGGCATTTCCATCTTTTCTATGCTATTACTCATAAGCCCTAAATACGGGTTTAGTTTACTGTATTTTCATTCAGTTGATTAATACTCCCTTGATTAACTTATATAATAAGTGCTTGTCTAATCTAATTGAATCAAAGCTAACATGGATTTGTCATCTATGAATTTATCTAAGTGAATAAAATTTATTCATATTTTCAATCCATACATACTCATAGATAAAAACTATCAAATGCATTATAGATCTATCACCCATAAATTTGTCCAAGTGATTAATATTTTCAACCCATATAATATATTAGGCAGGAAGTTATTCAGAAGCAAGGCTTACAGGTGAAAAAACTGAGGTCCTGAGTGGGCACTTGATTTGCCTAGGGTGACATAAGCTGTAAGCATCAGAGTGGATTTTGAACCCATATTCCTACATTTCAGAGCAGACTAACTGAATTAGAAGCTATAAAAATATTGAAGGTGCTGAAGTGAGTATGAAGTAAAGCACAAAATCATGAAATCTAAAAATATAAGGATCTTATTGCTAAAGAGGGGTGAACAACTATTCTTAAACCCCATTGGAAGAAAAACAAACCAAAAGAGTAAGAAGGGATTGTCCTCCTGGAACTTTGAGACCTTGGCTACAAGAAATAATTGCTCCTGGGAAGAATTTGGAGCAGACTTCTGGGAGAGTATGAATGGACATATTGTTATCTATCCTAGGTAATGAGAATGACCTTGGATGGTATCAGTGGGTCTATCTTTTTGAAAGTGAAGGGGCAAGTCTGGTGACTTCCCACAGGGTCATTTCCCAAACTCTGTTCCTTTGTGTTCTCCAGATCCCATTCACAAGGCTGACTGGTTTTGTCTTCAGTGACACAGAAAGATCTAGACTCACCCAGGGAAATGTCTTGTGGGGCATGATTTTTCTATAGTATCTGCTCTGATATCCTTGAAAGAGAATGTTAACTCTGGAGTTTTACTTGCCTGCAACTGTTCTAGAATGTCTATTCATTCTAAACATTATGGTGCATGGAAGGATTGCTGAATTTAGAAGAAGGGTACCTGGATGTGAATCCTGTTTCTCATACTTACTAGTTGACCTTAGGTAAGTTGCTTTCCTTCTCTGGACCTCAGTCTTCCCATATATGAAATGGAACCAGATAGATACCCAAGGTACCTTCCTACTCTAGGTCTCTGATTCTATGATATGAGTAAAACATAGAGACCTTGTATCATTGTCTCTATTTGTTCCCTTCATGTAAATGACTTAAGGATACAATGAACAAGTCAGAATGAATGTCAGAAAGAACTGAATTCAAATCCTTTCTCAGTCATTTATTAACTCTATGACCCCAATCAAGTCATCTAGTCGCAGTTTTCTCATCTGTGAAACTGGAATAATATCTCCATCACAAGGTTGATCTGGGGATTAAATGAGGAAAAATCATTTTGCAAACCTTGAAGTGTTACTGAAATGCTATTTAGGATAACAGAAGAAGAGATTTCAGAGCTCATCCAATTCTTCTTCCTCATTTTTGGATGAGGGCATTGAGTTCCAGAGACCTTAAGCATGGGGCATTCAGTCACTCAAATAGTTAGCATGTAGCAGAGTTAGATTTGAGCTGAGAATCTCAGATTCCTAATTCACCCTTTCATTTTTGCATTATAGTTCTAAGGGAGGGTCTCTGTGTCTGTTGAAGGTCAGAGGGACCTATTTTAACTGATGACTCCTTCCTGGGAAGTTGCTTCTCATAATACATTTGTTGTCCCAGAAACAAATGGTACAACAGAAGGCTATGTTGTTTGTTTATCTAATGACATGCTAAAATCAGATCCACTCTCTCTTTATTTTTTCAAATATTTGTCTTTCCAACTTTCTGTTTCTGTTGTTAGAGAAAAATGATGATTATGATGATGATGATAGAAAAAACCAACACCATTTTCTAATTAACATTCCTATAAGTCATTGCCCATTGCTGGCTAAAGATATTCCCTTTACAAGCAAGAACCATTGTAAAATGCTCATGTGATTTTCTAAAAACCTGGGCGATGGGACTAAATGTCTGGTCAACAGTATGATGATCTGATTATTTGCCTATAGAAATCATGGATAAAGATGGAAGTTAGCAAGATGAATGTCAGCTCCTTGAAAGCATTGCTGTATTGGTAGTTCTGGCACCTAGCACAGTATTTCTTATTTCCCCCGAGGACTGTAGGACTCTACACATAGTAATAAATGCTTGTTGATGGGTTGATTGATGGGTGTAATAGGGCCTTCATGTTTCTTGAGCTAAATTAGAAATACAGTGTGGTATAGTCCATTGACTCCAGAGTTAGAGGATCTGGGTTCAAATCCTATTTCAGATACTGTGTGAACTGAGGCACTATTCAAACTTGCTGGTCTTTCGTTTCCTCATCTGTAAGATGTAGGAGTTGGATAATAGCTTCTTAGATTACTTTTCAGCTCTAAATATTTGTCTTTGAATTGGAGTGAGACCTTTAGTTCTTTTTGTCTTGAGTTCTGTTCTCTAATGTATTCTCAATTTCAAACTCCTGAGTGAAAGGAATTTCAGAATACGATCAATTCTTGGCTATTCTCAAAGAAGAATGACAATTCAGTTAAATAACTATTTATCAAGTGATTACTATGTTCAGCACATCTTGGTACAGCGACTGGAATTCTGACCTTGGAGTCGGGAAGATGTTGGTTCAAGTCTTTCCCCGGACACCTACTAACTATGTGAACCTGTCCTGGGTCACTTCATTTTTAGTACTTGAGGCAACTCTCTAAGACTCTTAAATTATAGTCAAGTTATAGCATTGTCAGAGAAAATTTTCAATGTGACTTCTTTATAGACAAAATGTCAGGTTCAGACCTTAGAGTATAAGCTTAGCGCAAAGACTGATATTGAGGATAAGTTCCCAAATTGAAATGGCTCTTGACCTCTAAGAACTTCCATTCTAATGCTGGTGGGTATAGGGAATAATCTTTGAATCTCCATCACCTACTACTACTCTATCATACTGAAGATGACCATAACACCCAACCAAATGATTAGAGGCATGAGATGCACAATTATGTTTATGATAGTGAGGGGCCTGCTGTGCAAGGCATCCTTCTCACTTGTCTTTACCAGAATCGTTCCACCCCTTGGCCTGATTCATTGGAAACAGGATTATTGGAGGTGGGCTGGCTATTGTCCAAATAGGGATCCCTGCCTGGTTTTCACTGTAATTCTCACTTCTCTGATTGTACAAACAGAATCAGATCCTCATATGGTTGACCAGACATTTGATCTCATTGCCCTGGAGTCAGATTTTTAGAAAATCACATGATTATTTTATAATGGTTCTTTGCTTGTAAAGGGAGTCTTTTGCCTTAAATGATTTTCATTCCTCCAGTGTCAATGAGGCATCATGACACATCAGCCTTGCCAGATAAGCACTAACCTGTGCTATGTGATGATAAAATTTGACAAACTGGCTTGTCACTCAATGGATTAATCATTGGTATGATCTTTCCTCTCAGACTTTCCATCTTTGAGTAGTAATGGTTAGAACTATGACAGAAGCTGATCATCTTTGAACTTTATTTGGCAACCTGGTACATCCTAAAAATAGCAAATATTCAAATGAGATCTTTGAAGGCCAAAGTGGAGAAGGGTGCCATATGAACAATGGTTGAACATGGGTCAGTCCATCCTGAGAGACAGACAAATGCCATGCCGAAGGGATGGGATGTGACCTCCATTACCCTCAGCCAATCAAAAGGGAGTTGGGTTCAGATCCCCAAATCCAGAGTGGTGGACACAGGTGCCAGGAGGCATCCAGTGTGGTAAAGTCACCAATTCCAGAGAAGCCAAATGAGCCCCAGGGAGAGTCCTCTTTTGTTTGTGAAGAACAGGGCCACTCTGGAATGAGTTCGCCCTGCCTTGGAAAGTGTCACGTTCTGGCAGTGTCCAGTGAGTTGAAGATCAGGTACTGTGATTGTTCTGACCATCACAATGAAAAGATGGAAGGTCTGAGAGGAAACACCATACTGAGGATCCTTCATGATCATGCCTAAGGGCACAGCTCAACCAGTTTTGGAAAAGCCACATATTAGGTCACTCATGTATCTAAGATGGGAAAAATCTTACAAACTTCATCTTCAAATTCATAAGTAACACCAACAGTTCTAAACTCACAAACCCCTTTTTTAGTTGTAATTAATGATTGTGATAGAATTCCACTATGTTATAGAAAATGATTAGCTCAATGACCTTAGGAAAAACATGGATAGATTTGCACAAAATAATGAAGAGCAAAATAAGCAGAATCATGAAAATGTTGCATATAACAACAGCAATATTGTTTTAGAGGACAATTTTGAAACTATAAGATAAGAAGTCTAAAAATTTCAATGGTCCTTTCATTTTCTAGACAAGGACTGGCAAACTACGACCCTAGGGCCTAATATGAACCTTTGTCTGACCTTTATTGTCATTCCCAGTTCTCTGGTTGTACAAAATTAGTAAGTGGGGCAGGCTCAGATTTGGCTCTTAGGCTGTAGTTGCACAATCCCTATTCTATATCATTGAATTAATATTTCAGATTTTCATCTTTATTGAAATGTTCCAGTGATGAAAAGTCCCAGTGGGGGCTTTTCTATCTACTGCCACACCTGACTAGATGATCTTAATAACCAATACCTTACACTCTTTTAATAAAGTGTACATTTTAATAAATGGCAATATCTAGGGATTGACATTTGAAAATTGGGTTGGTGGTGGTAAGGTAAGTATTAATGAATTAAGACAATTCATATTTTGGTTCCCTTGGCAGTAGAAAATTGTATTTCATCAGCTGCTAAAATACTTTTTTGGTTAATAATGTCATTGGAATTTTGAATGAAAAAATGTCAGAAAAAAACTTGTTAGGGAGAGCTCCTCAATAATACATTCAAAGAATTGCCTAGACGAAAGGCACCCAGAATTCACAAAATCCAGCCAACCTTTGGAAAATCATCTCCCCTACAACACACCTGGCTAAAGGTCATCCAGCCTCTGCTTGAAGATCTCAGGAGAGAGGGGACCCTACTAATTGCTGAAGTACCCCATTCCGGAAAGGTCATTAAATCTCTTCATTAATATCTTCAGAGAAAGAGAGAGATGCCTATTAATTCCCAAGAAAGGCACTCTACCTTTGGTCCCAAGGATTAGGGCAACTGGACAAATGAATTATCCCTGTTTGTCTGAGTTTCCTCATCTGTAAAATGAGATGGAAAAGGAAATGGTAAACTACTTCTGTGTCTTGACCAAGAAAACTCTAAATTGGGTCACAAAGAGTCAGACATGACTGAAATGAGTGAACAATAAGGGTTAGAAATCTTTGTTCTTTCTTTAAACTTACATTTATCTCCCAGCATCTTCCGTTAGAAGAAATTTAGTCTTCATTCCACGTAACATTCTTTGTGATACTCTAAGCCAACTTCAATATGACTCCTTGAGTATTCTCTTCTCTAGGCTAAACATCCTCACTTCCTTTAAAAACCATGAGTTTGGTGTTGAAGAGAGTAAATGGAAGAAGGGAAGTTGTTGATTCTAAGGTAAAGGACCTTTTGGTCTTAAGAAAATTCAGGATTTTCAGTTAAGGTAGCCCAATGGAACAGTGCCTAAAGTATTGAACTTGGAGCCAGAAAGAGTTTTTTTTTCTCTTCCTTAGAGTTTTTATCCTTCCTTCTAAACTTATTGGAAATGATTTACTAAGTGGGATGCAGGCAAATCATTAATAACTTTTAGCTTCAGCTTCTTCATCTGTAAAATGAGAATAATAATAATGCTCAGTTGTTGAGTATTGGCCACTTTGCCTATAGAAATCATGAATCAAGATGGAAGTCACCAAGATGAATGTCAGCTCTTTGAAAAGATTGCTGTATTTGCACTTCTGGCACCTAAATTAAGTAAGTATATAAAGAGCAGCTGCTATTATTATTTTTGCTACTATCACTATTCCCTTAAAGACTAGGGAATGCTTGTAGGTATTTGTGCTGAGAGGAAGTTATCATTGGAGATGAAACAACTGTAAGGCAGGAGGTCCTCTGACCTTGTGATGGTGTGGAGATATCTGATAGCATGCTTCCATAAGCGAATAAGACACTGGTTTTGACGTTGGGAAGACATGAATCCAAAGCCCACCCTTAACACTTATTTGATATCTGACCCTGGACAATTCCTGTAAACTGTGTCTTGTTTTCCTCATCTGTAAAAGGAGGGAACCTCAAATATTTTCACCCCTAAAATCTGTGATCCTATGGGGAAGTCTACAACCTTTCCCAATAATACAGGCTATAAGAAGACAAAGGTATTTGGATTGCCACTATTGGCTTTCTATGCTTCACTTAGAGTTTGATCTTAATCACAGAACGTCAGAAGCAGAAGAAACCTCAAATATCATCTGGTTAAATTTTCTATGTTTAAAAAAACTAAAACTTATAAAAATGAAGGTCAAACAGATAACATGTTGGGGAATTATATTGAAACAACATTATTTACTTCGCCATTTTGTGAAGTTCAGTTCCAACTTCTTGCAAGTCATTTGATGATGGGAAAGTCACAAGATGGGGAAATCACAAGACTACTCTCCTATCACAGTGTCTTTTCTTCATGTATTAGAAACTAGGTGTCTCAATTACAACATCCTGTTTTTTTTCACTCCTTTTAATTGTATAGAAAACAGAGGTTTGAGCTCCTTGTGCTAAGAGCCTTGGGCCTGATTTATTTTGCAATCACATGCTTCACTAAATAAATTGCTGTCTGAATGGTTCTTAGAATTTTTACTTCTAAGTAAAAATTTAGACTTTTACCAAATCTAAATTTAGTGCTCTCTATAGTAAAGATCAATAATTTTTCCATGTCACCTCTTGATGGAAAAGGTGAACCAACTCTCTGGGGGCAAAAGCAGTTCAGTCCTCAGAGAACTAAATAAGAATGCTTCATTTCTTTGGGTTTTGCCAAGTTCTTTATAGAATCAAGTGTTGGGAGAGAATGTGGCTATTGTAAAGCAATGAAAACTCTTTTTACAAAAATAAATATATTATTTTTTCCCCAGTTATATAGAAAGGTAGTTTTTACTAATCTTTTTTTGCAAGGTGTTGAGTTTTAAAGATTTTATCTTTCTCTCTTTTCTCTCCCTTCCCCTTCCCCGTGACAGAAAGCAATCTGATAATAGACTCTACATTTGTAACCATGCTAAACATAGATCAATATTGAACATGTTGTGAGAGAAGAATCAGATCCAAAAGGAAGAAAGAAAATACTAGAGAGAACAAGCAGTGCATAAGACAACCTTTAAAAATTGAAGATAATAAGCTTTGATCTTCATTTAAACTCCAGTTCTTTCTCTGAACATGGATGCTATTTTTCCATCAAAAATCCCTTAAAATTGTCTTTGCATGTTATGCTGTTGAAACGAACAAGTCCGTCATAGTTGATAATCACCCTGTGTTGTTGCTAATGTGAATAAAGTCTTTCTGGTTCTTCTCGTTTCACTCAGCATCAATTCATGTGAGTCTCTTCTAGTTTTTCCCTGAAATCACCTCCCTCGTGGTTTCTAATAGAACAATAGTGCTCCATCACATACATATCCCACAATTTGCATCCATCCCCAATTGATGGGCACCCCTCAATTTCCAATTCTTTGCCAGTACAAAAAAGAGCTGCTATGAATATTTTTGTACATGTAGGATTTTTACCCTTTTGAATGATCTCTTCAGGATACAGACCCAGTGGTGGTAGCAATGAGAATTCTTTCTGGATATGCACTATATATATTAGATCTTCCATTTCTGTGATTTCACCAGTATTGAGGATTATTGAAGTGGGAATTCCCTTCTAATAGTTATGATCTCACCAGGTAGGTGTGCTTTAATGTTCCTTGCAGTTCTAGCTGGCCCTAGGAATTTTTGATCTGAGGATAACATATGAATTCAGCATATTACTGTTTCAAATAACCTTAATTCAGAATTCCTGCACTAGAGCTGGAAGGAACTTCAGGGGCCTTTGAGTTTAATAAGGATCCCGAGGTCCTGGGAGAGTAAATTGCTTTAGGTTAAACAGCTAGTAAGGAACTAAGGCAGGATTTGAATCCATATTTTTTCCTCTTATTAGCAGTAAAGAAGTAATATAATGTTACCTCTGACACAGATGACTTGCCCATTGTCATATAGGTAACAAATACAGCGGGTATTTCACCTATATCTTTTTTCTTTCTCACTCACCCTAGTCTATATGCCCTCAGCTAAATCTGGGGTGGAGGGCTATTCTCCAGACGTGGGATTGTTGGACCTGAGAAATCATGTTGCCAAAATCCACTTATATAATATTAGGGATGACCCTAGTGTGGGGGAGATACAACCCTACTGCTTACCACTGTAGCTCCTGAGCCCCCATCTATGTTATTGCTCTTTACAGAAATTAGTCGCAATGATACCCTTAATTTTAGAAAAGTGAAACATTTATTAAATGGAAAGGGGGATTATTGTGACAAAAAACTTAATAAAAGAAGACAAAGTAAGGAATAACCAGAGCACAATAGTCCACCCATATGCTTGGGTCACATTCCCCCTCTTAAAGTCACAATATTTTTGAGAGAAGAGGCAGTAGCAATTTACAGAGTCCTAGCACTAACTCTTATCACCAGGGAAAAGGCAAACCCATGCGCCCAGGCCGATGCATGACTCTGGACTCTTGTCCTACATATCTATTGCTGTTTAAAGAATAATCTACACTATAACTCACCCATTGGGTGAGAAGTGCTTCACTCCTTTCTATGATTCTGCTGAATGAAATCACTTTTGTGCTATATTCCAGTTTCTGAAGTCACGCTGATCTCTTTTTGATAGCTATAGTCCTAAGCTTGGGATCTCTTGAGCTTCCCAGGTCTGCTCCCCTGGCTAGATACAGAGACGGCATGATATTATTTCAAAGAAATGACCTTCCCTTTTATCCCAGTATATGGATTGTTCAGGTTTGCACTCTTTAGGCTTTGAAAGGTTTTCCTTGTTTCAGTAATAGAGGGTAGTAAAGGGCAAGATATGAATATCTTTGAAGAATTTCATATCTCTTAAAATGTAGATGGCCCTAAAGAGTAAGGCAACATTTTCCCCAGACATCTCTTCACTCATAGCAGAGGTTTTCACCTTTCTATGGATCAGTTCTTTCAAATGGCAGAGCTTGTGTCCAAACAGATCAGAGTTCCCCACCAAAAGCATAGCCTATTTGGACTGGTATTTATTAACATTCTAGTCCTGGAATCTTCTTGGGGCCATAGTCTGTGTTCTAAATAGCTTCTCCTATTTGTTTTATCTCTTCACTTGACTTCTATCATTGACCTCTGATCTGGCTTCTAATCTCTGGTTTCTGACGACTTTAGTATGGCCTCATGCATAGTGAGACATCTCCAACAGTTTGAGAGATTCAACATCCACATTTTTCCAAAGTCCCTAAAAAATTCATCAATTTGGTTCTCAGGAAACTGAATTAGTTTCAAATTAACTAATGGGAAACAACACAGTTTCTCTTTCTCTGATTAGTCACTACCTCAGTCACTATGTCTTCATCTGAGGAACTGTTCTCTTTCAGGTTCTTTTAGAACTTTTATCTGAGAAACTCCCTTTCTCTTAAATTCTCTTGAGTGAGTCTATTTCTCTTCATGCTACTTTTCTTTGTATTCCAGACAAACTGTCCAAATTCAGACGAAATTTTAGCACATTAAATGATTACATAAGAAGCGATCAGGACTTTACAAGTGTCCTAAGTTGGATTTTTCCTAATAGAGTCACCAGACCAAGCTGCCTCTCAGTGTATGACTAGATTTTGCCATGTATATTTTCCTTTGACCCACTATTTAATAACAATTTAATGACTCGTGAATACAGAATAAAAATGCTATCAAACAAATGTATGATTAAAATGGGTTGATTGTATGGTAAGAATCAGGGATAGTTTTCAAAAATCAAAAATCAAGGCCTCCAGTGGCATGTTCATGGGAATAGGAAAAGTGAGGAAAATCCATGTTTGTTATGGGCCATAGTCGAGAGTAGTACAGATACATTAGTTGTGCCTTGCATTAATAGAGATATTATTTCTATCAGTGAAGTCATGGATCTATGTGACTGTATATTCTTCTCCTTTTTTTATATCATCCAAGATCCAACATAGAAAAGTGCAGAGAAACACTGGTGGGGAATGAACTCTTTACTGAAAATTATGAGACCTTGGTGTTGATCCTTCTGTCCACTGACCAACAAGTCATTTCAACTCTTCAAGTTTTGACTTCTTCATCTATAAAAGGAAAGTATTAAACTAGATGAGGTTATACATCTATAGTGCAATGGAAATAACAATGAATTTGGAGTCATAAGATGAGTTCTTGAAATTGAGGCAATCATTTCATTTCTCTGGGTGTCAACTTTCTCCTGTGGAAAATGAGGAGGCTAGATTCATTGGCTTGCAACAATCCATCCAGCTAGATAACTATGATTTCATGATCTCTTCTAGCTCAACAATGTTAAAATTTTTGGAATTTTAAGGTCATCAATTCAGATGAATTTAAACCCCATTTTTTATGTAAAAAGAATAGGGCACCGATTTACAAAATGGGTTGTTTAAAGCCAGTTGTAGGGCTGAGAACAGAACCTGGACTTTCTGATTCTCTACCCCTGCAAGACTGCAATTGCTTTTCCTACAGCACATTTTCCAGATAAGAGCCAATACTATTCAATCTAATTAGTGTATGCATATTCTGAAGACACCATAAATGTTAGGAAATATAATTTGCTGTGCCTGGGTCAGCAATATTTACTATGAATTAATTCTTCTTGATGGGCTACAGCAAGAAAAGAGAAAAGAAGCTGTTACGGTATGCTATTCTTACGTGCGCCTGTGCAACTAGATGCTGAGGCAAAATGGATAAATCACTGGCACTGAGGTAAGGGAGACTTGAATTCAAATCCAATTTTAGTTACTTACTAACCTGTGCAAAACTTACACTTAGCTAAGTCACTTAGCTTCAGTTTCTTCAATTATAAAATAGGAATAATAGTATAACCTACCTCTTGCAGTTGTAATGCTTAGCACAGTGACATCGTAGCTACTTAATAAATGATTGTTCCCTCTCCCCTTTCCCTCTGATGTTGGTTCGTGCCAATAGAGAAGATGCGGAAGTGCCATTTTCTATTTTTCAAGTCACTAATTGTGTTATTTCACTTATAATACTGATAGCTGGTCTGGTATGAACTTCTCTTTGATTCTGATGATCCACCTTATTGTCTCTTTAGGAAAAATAACACAATACCTTAGTTAATCATTGCTAAAACTAATCATTTGAGGTTGACCTTTGCCATCGGATTCGGCAGATGTACTTCAGTGGCCTGGGAACATTTCTTGGGCAGTTTTGCCTTGTGTCCTTCCCTTTTTGCTCTCCATTCATCAACCACTCCACAGAAACACCAGCTCATTCAAAGAATTGTGACAGAGAGGATAATCTCCTGCCACCAAACAGTATAACCACCTAATGAATTAGTAGGTGGTTAGCAAGAGTAGCCAAGGTGAATGAAGTCCTTCCTCTCTAGCTACCTGGTGAGGACAGTCTTCATGGTGTGGCCTCCAGATTCTAGATAATAAATCCAGAGCTGGAGGGCACCTCAAAGGCCATATAGTCTGTCTTCCTCAGTCCTCCCAAGCAGGAAAATAAGACTTAGGAGCATAGATATGGGAGTTAGAAGCATAGATACAGCCGTCTAATCCATGGTTCTCATGTTACAGATGAGGAAGGTGAGATAAGTGAGGTCCAGGGGCTTTAAGTGACCTATTGTTAGGGACAGAATTAGAACCAGAATCATGAAGTCATAGTGCTATACCCTCATTTCACAGATGAGAAAACTGAGACCCTAAAGAAAGGAAATGACTTGTGAAAAAAATCACATAGCAAATCACAGAGCTAGGATTCAAGCCCAGGTGTTCCAATGTCAGATCTCTTGTTCTTTCTGCCACTCTATAACATCCCCACTTCTACAAAAAGCAGCTGAGTGGAAGCTTTGTAAGCTAAGAACTTAAGAATTCCAAGTACAATGGTTTCTATTTAAAGTTACATCAAAGCAAAAATTTTCACCTGGAGAGATTTTTTTTTCTTTGAGGGCATAATGGATACTCAGCATGGTCAGAGGTTCAAAATTGCCTAATTAACTCTTGGTGAGGACATTGTAGAGGAAATATTGTTCCTCACATTCCTGTTTATCCTCCCACGGTCTCTCTTGGGCTCTGGTTCTTTGGTTCCAATTTCAGTGCTCATTGTATTTGCTGTAATTTTTTTTGTTTTGTTTTCAGGTACAAAACTTTCATTTAAGCAAATGAAATCTTTTTAAATGCTCAGTGACTTGTAGTTGGATGTACAAGTCTATGGGGAAGAAGGTTTGATTTAGATTTACCTTTTAAAAATCTACTGTTAAGTGATTGGGGCAGGTAGTGAGTGGGGTATGCTTTGTCTGCTTGTTTGTGACAGAGAACAAATGACTAAAAAACAATTTGCTGACCGCCTACATTGTGAAATGAGACCCTAGATCTTCTCCAAATTCCCTTTCATCTCAACCCCTCTTCCCCCCCTCAACTTCCAAACACCTATAGCAATGGTTCCCAACCTGTGGGCCCAAGGTGAAGGGGAGATTGATTAAAAGGAATACCTGAATTCATATGTAAGAAAACCTAACTTCTCTTACTATGTAAAGTTAGACATCCCCTACACATCTGATTTATAATATAAAATTATTTAGGTATTATTGGAATAAAAACAATTTCAAATTTATTTCAAAGCATCGTTCAGTTCTTAGTAATAAGATATTATACTCATATTGAGGGGAGTTTCAAGGTAATCAAGTCCAGTGTCTTCATTTTGCAGATGATGAACCTGAGGCCTCAAGGGAAGCAATGACTCTTCCATTGGTCACACAGATAGGAGTCCTAAACCTGATTACTCTGACTCCATATCTATGACATTTCCCATTTCACTGCCCTGCTTCTCCAAAATAATAGACATAGTACAATTGTTAGATGAGGATCTTTTTATCATGTTTTTACTTTAAAAAGGGAAACATTTGAAAAAGTGAGAAACATCTGGCCTATAGAAATAAGCATAGACTCTTTAGGTTGTCATTCAAGCTTCTCCCCATTCTGGCTCTGGTCTGTTTGTCCAGTGCCCCATCATTCCCCAACAGGAATCCTCTTGAACAGCTATTGTACTTCAGTGTTCATTCTTACTACTTCTATACCCTTTCAGTCTATGCCTTATCCTTCATATATATATATGTATATATATATATATATGTTTATATATACATATATATATATATATTATATATATATATATATATATATTTAGTTTTTGCAAAACAATTGGGTTAAGTGGCTTGCCCAAGGCCACACACAGCTAGGTCATTGTTAAGTATCTGAGGCCAAATTTGAACTCAGGTCTTCCTGACTTCAGGGATGGTGCTCTATCCACTGCACCACCTAACCACCCCTTCAAATATTTCTCATCTTCTCAGCCAGTTCTATAAATCTGAAATCTTTCATGGGTCACTGCAGTTCTCACTACCTCTATAGAGTCTTCCAGTACCATTCCAGCATACATTGAAATCATATATCTAGATCTACAAGAGATCTTAGAAGTTATCTCATTTAAAAGTTTCATTTTTACAGTTGAAGAAACTGAGACCCGAAGAAGTTAAGTGAAAAAAATAGTAAGGCTCAGAGGTGGCATTTGATTTCAGGAATTCAGATTCTATATTTATTACTCTTTATTATTGATGCCATTATTTATATATTATCTTTTATTATTATCTTTCTAACTTCAAATCCAACAGAACTACCCAGCTGTTTTATGCATTATGACTACAAATTAAATAGGCCAGGCCAATTGATTCTCTGGGTCACAAGAACACATCTTGCAAAATTGGACTAACCCCCATAGGCACAGAAGTTAGAAGCAAGTCCTTTATAAGTACATCGATAATCATGTATTTTTTATGCAACATTGTTATAAGGGAATAGGCTTCTAATGTTCTTGCCTCGGACATGTTTTTTTCTGCTATGTTTATTTTTTGACAACCTGGCATAGACCTGCAAATATTTCTCACTTATTTTCCTGCCTAAGTCAGACATTAGCCTCCTGAGGATGGTTATAAGCAGGTTTTGCTGCCGTTACTTAAATTGTTCCTATAACCTCCAGTTCCCTGTCCTTCTGTGGCTTGGAAGGAGAAGCTATATTATTTGCTTTATATGATATATATTATTTATGGAAGCAAATTATCCAGAATAGGAAGGTAATGGGTGGCAGCCCGCGTTGGTGAAGGGGAAGCCCATGTGTCAATCTTTGTGACATATTATTGATACCTCATTGTATACACTCCACTAAGTTATCATTCATATTCTTTATCTTGGCATGGAGGCGAAACCATGCTTTGCAGAATCATACTAAAACCAAATTGGAAAGACTGAGTATAAGACTCACAATGAATCCTATTTCTGATGACTGGAGACAACTCTGCGTGGAGAAAGGTCTGCAACAGAAGATTGACCCATCAAGATTAAAAGATCTTTTCAGTTCCAGAAAGTTTTGAAGATGATCTGCTGTGGGATGTTGCCAACTGAAACTCTTGGATCCTTAAAGTCATAGGACAATTCATTTAGGATGAATGGGAACACAAGGATCATCAAGTTCAATGCTCTTATTTTCATTTTGTTTTGTTTTGTTTTGCAAAACAATGGGGTTAAGTGACTTGCCCAAGGTCACATAGCTAGGTAATTATTAAAGTATCTGAGATTGGATTTGAACTCAAGTCCTCCTGATTTCTGGGTCAGTTGGTCACACTCTCATTGCAGGAGTCCAAACCAGTTGCAGGATTCTGGAGCATCTGTATTTCCTTGTGGATACTATGTGATCCTAGACTTGGAAGTCAGAACACAGAATCCTAAAAGAAGGGATCTGCAGTTCTTAAAGATGTGGCCTCCGGGCTACATATGTGATCATTCACGGCTAAATCCCTTGGGGAAGATTATCCAGGAGTGGGCAGCTTGATATTATCCTGACATCTTTTTTTCATTTAAAGCAGTAATTTTTCAGATGTGTCCACCTCTGTTGACCCCATTTAGGGTTTTCTTGTCAAAGGCTGGTGCTCTATCCACTGCACCACCTAGCTGCCCCTCAATGCTCTTATTTTACAGATTCCTGAGTCTCAGGAAGGTTAAGTGACTTGAGATCATAGGATTATATATTTAGAGCAGGAAGTACATTCTCTCATTTTTTTTTTTTTACAGAGAAGGAAATTGAGGACTAGAGAGGTTAGATAATTAGTTCAAAGTCACACAAGTGGAGCTGCAATCATTATAAAAATTGCTGCATCAGACCGTTAGATTCTAGCAACACCTGATTTTTTTTTAGGTTTCTGCAAGGCAAATGGGGTTAAGTGGCTTGCCCAAGGCCACACAGCTCAGTAATTAGTAAGTGTCTGAGACCGGATTTGAACCCAGGTACTCCTGAGTCCAAAGCCGGTGCTTTATCCACTATGCCACCTAGCCGCTCCAACACCTGATTTTTTAATGAGACTTTTTTTTGTGCCTTGTGGAGGAGGTCCACAGCTGCTTAAAACAATTCATTTCTCCCTAGGCTATAAAAGAGTGCCAAGGAGATCCAGAATCATAGAACCTGCAGGAGAGTCAGTCCATTTAGAGACAGCCAGATGATGAAAGTTGCATGCTGGGGGAAATACATTTTTGTGCATGACTAATGTAGAAATTTGTTTTGTTTAACTATGCATTTCCATTATTAAGATTTTTTCCTTTTTTCTCCCAGAGGAAATTAAAAACAAATGCTTATTAATTGAAAAAATAAATTAATTTAAAAAGAATTTGATGAGCAAACAGGTATTTAAGCATAAAAGAGTAATCAAAAGAAATGTCTAGAAAAGTGGGAGGATATGGATCCAGAGAGAAGATTCCATGGCAGCTAGAAAAAGGGTGATCTTGGAGAAGACAATTTAATTGATAGTACAAAAATGGACACAGAGGTATTTCTATCATGGGATAATGCTTCAGTTCTCTCTATTATTTGTGTATTTTTTTGGATTAAAATCCAAGTGAATGGGGGGGATTGATTAGACCCCAAGGGGACGACCAAACCTTCCTGGTTTCACCAGCCTTCTGCCTTTTCTACCTTTATGGTACTGGGGAATAGGAATAAATTATCTTGCAAAGATCCTCTGAACCTTACTCCACTTTCTTTGCACTACTGGGGCCCATCCTGCTCCACCCAGAGTCAAGAAGGTCATCCCAGAGATGTCATAACTAAGACTGAAGTTCATTAAAGGGGGAAGGATAAATCTAGAAGGTAATTAAATAGAAACAAGGAGGAACTTAAAATTGGTATTTTAGTAGCCTTTCTTCCAGGAGGAATAACACTAAGACTAAAAGAGGGAATAAATAAGTATAAAATTCATGAATTAAAGAATACAAGTTCAGAAGAGATAGTAAGGGAAGAGAATAAGGAAAAAACCTTTTTTTGATAAAAATGAACAAAATTGACAAGAAAGAAGTTGAAAGAGAAAATGGGGGGGATAAATAATTAGAAAGAAGAAAATGAAAGTAATACCTGGAAACTCCTCAACTAGAGGAAAGGATGAGAAATAAGAGGGGAAGGATTTAGGGGGAAGAAAAAAATTGCTGAAGAGATAAAAATTGTCTTAAAAACAAAGAGAAATAATAGCAACATCAAAATCTTAATTTAAAAAAGCAATATTGGGACACAAATGGGAGGGAAAAGTAAATAGAGTCTTGAATTTAAATACAAATGGATTAAACAAACAAATGAACCAAAGGAGAGTGACATAATGGATAAGAATACAAAAACTCATAATGTGTTTGCAAGTACCTATCTAAAAAGCAAGGATATGTAAAGAATAAAAATGAGAGGGTAGGAAAGATTCCTGTGTAAAAGGAAATCAGAAATTGCAGTCATGCTATCAGGAAAAAGCCAAAATAAGGATTTGTAACATGAATATAGATAAACAAGGAAATTGTGTTATGAGAAAAGGAACCATAGATAAATCAATATTAATATTTAGTCAATATGCACCAAATGACAGTATCTAAATTGATAAAAGAAAAATAACCAAATTATAAAAAGACATAGATGGTAACAAAATCATAGCTGGAAATGTTTATGTCCCTCTCACAGTTTTTGGACTAATCTAACAGAAAGATAAATATAAAGGAAAATATAAAATTTGGAAAATATTTAAAGGAGAAAAAACAACTAAAAGACTTGTGGCATCTTCCAAGTGGGACCTCCAAAGACTATAATGTAATAAAATAGTGATTAATTCATTAGTATAAACAAGAGACACTAACCTAGATATGCACTTAATGACAGATATGTCAAAAAAATCTTAGAAACAATAATTATGTGAAAGACAATGATAATCAAGAAATAATATATCAAAATTTTTAGGATATGGCTAAATCATTTCTGGGGGAAAATAATCCCCCTAAATTTATATTAACACAAAAGAAAAGGAAAAGATTAATGAACTAAATGGGCACTTAAAAGGGTAGAACCCCTCTAAAACAAACAAAACAAAAATTTAAAAAATAAGAATAGAAAATAGATGATTAAAATAAGAGGAGAAACAGATAAACTGGAAACCAAAAAAGATTATAGAAAAATATAAACAAAAATAAAAGCTGGTTCTTTGAAAAAAACTAACATAAATTTTAAACCTCTAGTTAATCTGATTAAAAAGAAGAGGGCAGAAAAATCAGCAAAATGGCAAATTAATACTTTGAAATAACAAGAATTTATAAAGAATTCATAAGAAATATAAAGAATGATCAGACTTTACTATGCATATATTCTAAAAGAATAAAAACATAAAAGATCCATAAAAATATAAAACCCCAAACTAACAGGTGACCAAATAGAGCAATTAAATAATAAAAATTCAGAAAATGAAATAGAAGTTCCAAAAAAAGGGAAAATAACCCTCTTCATTCTACGGCAGAATTCTATCTAACTTAAAAAAGAACAATACAAATACTATGGAAAGTATTCTCAAAAATTGATAAAGAATAGACTCCACCAAATTCTCTTTATGAGAAAGTTGTAATCCCAATGCCTAAAACAGCAAGGGATAAAGGAAAGAAGAGAGATAAACAAGTATGTATAATGGATATTGATTAAATTAACTGTTGTCAGACTAGAGGAGTTCATCTCAGAAATAATTCTTCATGTTCAAGTTGGATTCATATCAGAAATGCTAGAATGCTTTCAGATTAGGAAAACAATAATCAAAAAATCACCAATCATATGATTATCTCAATTACTCCAAAAAAAGTCTTGCCAAAATAGAATATGCATACCTTTTAAGAATGTTGCCAGAAAATAGCCAAAAGAAGAAATCTTTTTTAATATTATAAAAAGTTTCATCTAAAACCAAAAGCAAGTGTCATGGACAATGGAGATGCACCAGAACCATTTTCAATAAATACAGGAATAAAACAATTATGCTCACTATCTCTGTGATTGATAGAATTATAGAAATGCCAGCAATAATACAAAAAAAAAATAAAGGTGTAAAGATAGGAAAAGATGAAGGAAAACTATTCCCATTTCTGATGATAAAATGATTTACTTAGAAAATCTTGGAGAATCACCAAAGACATTAAGTGAAACAATAGAGATCCCAAGTGTAAAACTTACAGGTATATTATAGCCAAAACTCAAAGCTCCTAGATTAAGGAGGAAATATTACTAATAACAACAAAGAAAACCAATTTAAAGTCTATGGAAATACAATTAGGATTTCACAAACAGCAAGACCACAGATTGGAACATTTTATTTTCAAGAGCAAGAGAACTGGGGTTACATCTAAAGATGAATAATTTATCCAGCAAAGTTGAGTATAATCCTGAATGAAAAAAAATAGATGTTTGCTGAATGGAAAGACTTCCAGGTATTTGTAACAAAATGATAAGAACTCAATGGAGAATTTGAGATAAAAGATCTTAAAAAAATAAGGAAACCATTAAAGACTAATTGCAAAGCATTCATTAAATAACTAATAATTACTTATATTTATATATTAAATATTTTATTTATATATAAGTATTTTATATATACTTATTTATTCTATATGAAAATGTAATCAGTATTCTTAAAAATGTCATCATTACTATGTAGTTTAAAAGAAAGGTTAGGGTTGAGTTGTGTATGATGGAGCACTTCTAAAAAATAGAGTAGGAAAAGGTAAAATGGTGTAATTATATATTATAAAAATGGGGCCAAAAGAACTAATACAGAAGAAGCAAACTGGTGTGGAGAGCTGCTAATGCTGGAAA
Source organism: Macrotis lagotis (assembly GCF_037893015.1). NCBI lineage: Eukaryota > Metazoa > Chordata > Mammalia > Peramelemorphia > Peramelidae > Macrotis > Macrotis lagotis. The sequence continues at coordinate 39,383,498 of NC_133663.1, read as the reverse complement.
CTTATTCTCACTTGGATTGAAGATGAAACAATAGGTTCATCTGGAAATATGTAAGTAATCTTCTGAACATAGAGAAGTGAGAAAACTGGGGGGACTGGATTGGGGAGGGCCTATTGCAGAGATGTATGAATTGAGATTGAAGGGTGGAAGAGGGGATGAGGGAGCCTTGAAAGGGTAGGGGAAGTGAGGGTTGGGGAAAAAGATAAGCTAACAGTGATAGGGGTAAATATAGAGGCTGAGAGAAAATATTGAGCAAAAATAAGATGGAAAGACGTTCACAAATAGTAATTATAGCTTTGAATGTGATTGAGATGTTTATAGCAGCTTTCTTTGTGGCAGGAAAGAACTGGAAATTGCAAGAATGCCTATCAATTGGGAAATGTCTTGCTGAGTTGTATAGTTTTGATAGAATTCTACTGTATTATAAGAAGTTAGAAAGGTATGGAAAGACTTACATGAAATAATGAAGAGTCAAGTGAGTAGAACCAAGAGAACAATTGTATGCAATAGTAGCAATATTGTTTTTGTAAGAATAATTTTACATATCTATCTATTTGTATCTAATGGTAGTCATCCCTAGGGTGGGGTGCGAGGAGGAAAGAAAAAAAATGACAAAAAAAATTACAAGATAACTTTTTTGTATATATGTAGGGAATAGCAAGTTGTACAGTTACATTGGAATCATCTTTTTTTTTTATAAGAATGTACAGTAATATGTAAATACTTGTTTTGTTCCTTGAATTTAAAATAAAATAAATTTTAGATAAGAAACAATAGACTTAGCAAAGTTTTAAGCTACAAATATATAGGAAATACATAAATATATAAATATATAAAATAACTACAAAATGTATAAAATATTTGCAGCAAATTTAATACACAAAATACTTTTATAAAGTCAATTAAAAAATCTTTATTAAAGAACTAAAGAAAATTAAGTGGTTGTAAGAATTTTTACTGCTTGTAGCTTGGTTTTGCCAATATAATAAAAAAGAAAAGTGCTACCAAAATTAATTTACAGTTTACTACTTATATCAAAATATTCATGACAATATCCATAAAAATTAAAAATAATAATTATAAAATTCACAGGAGAAAGAAAAGGTGGAGAATAGTAGGGACATTTTTTAAATTTTTTTAATGAAGGAAGAATAAAATTCCACAAGCTAAACACTTTACAATTACTATCTCATTTGAGTCAAGATTTTAATAAACTACAGGACATATATTACTTAGGAAAGAACTCCTTACTTGATAAGAATTTGGGGGAAAACTGGAAAGTAACTGGTAAAAATTCAGGCTTATATCAACAACTTATATGATCTTGTATAAATATTCTTCTATAAATAAATGTAACATGAATCTGTGACTATAGTATCATATAAAAATTATCATGCCATAAACATTGGAAGAAAAGTAAATCATATACCTTTCCCAGTTTTGGAAGAGAGATTTATTCTATCCAAATAAGGAATAGAGATAATTATGAGTTGAAATAAATGATTTTGAGCATGTGAACTGATATGTTCCTACTGAAATAATATTAATACATCTAGGATAAGTAGAGGAAACAATTGAAAGTTGACTTAAAAAAATTACCATATAATTATTTCACATGCTATATATGTAGACAACTAAAATATATGTATATATATTTCACAGATAAAATTTATTAATAATTATATTATCCTCTGCATGCATATATGTATATAGGTATATTTGTGTATATAAAATAATTATTTTACATGTAGTTTGTCCCAAATATCCTAGACAGCAAGCTTTAATAATGTAAAACTTCGCTACGACTTTTGGGATACTCTGTAAATACAATGTGTATATAACCAATGACCCCAAATCATTTCCTAATAAGTAAGTGATCAAAGGATAAGCACAAAAACAGTTGTCAAAGTAAGAATTGCAAATTTTGACAGATATTTGGAAAATAAAAAATATAAAATCATAAACATCCCTGAGAGATCACCTTCCCAGAAGCATATTGAAAAAAATTGCCGAAGATGAGAGTAAGTACTGAAATGACTGTAGGGAAGATTGACTTCTAATGAATTGTTGGTTGAAGTATGATTGGAGAATAGAAGTATGATTTAGTATAGTTATTTTAAAAAGCAATTTGGTGTTATGCAAACAGAGAATAAAATATTCATTTTGGGGGTACAGATATCAAATTATCATCACATATCCTAAGGAGGTAATAGCTAAAATGAAATATAATATTTATAGTAATATTTTTTGATTGGAGCAAAGATCTGGTAAGAAAGTAGATCTTCAGCAAGTGGTAAATTGCCAAATAAAATTTGATATATGAATGTTAAGGACCATTATAATGGGCTAAGAAATGATGAAGCAAAGAAAACAGAGAATGGAATTGTGTGAAGCAAAACTGAGGAAATACTATACACAATGATTGCTACAATGTTAAGTGGAAAGAACAGGAATTACAAAAGAAAAGAGGAGATAGAAGATCCATAGTGTAGAACATTATAGATAGTTTTAGATTTTTTAAAATATGAATTATTGGCTTTTAATATTTTAATATTTATTATTGGCTTCTTTTTCTTTCAAACAAAACTATACAGGATATCTCTTTGGATGGGTGGGAGTAGGAATTCAGGGAGAAATTTTGGTGATATTTCATAAAATAGGATTTGAATACAGTTCTTTGTCTCCAAATTATGTACTTTTCATTATAACCTTTGAGTGTAAAGTATGGACCGAGAAAAGCAGTCAGTGCAATGCAATGAAATACAATGGAATTTATTAAACATTCACTGTGAATAAGGGACTTTGTAAGCTGCTTTCTGGGGTTGTGTACTATCTAAGAGGAAGCTTGGTGTAGGGCAAAGAATGTTAGGCTTGACATCTGTCAGGTCTGGTTTTAAATCTCACCTGTAATGTTTACTAGCCATGTCATCATGATCAAGTTAGTTAACCCTGATTCTCAATTTCCTCATCTGTAAAATAAAGATAATGTGCTTCACAGGATAATCTATATGCTCAAATTGAGAGAATATATATATATATATATATATATATATATATATATACATATGCACTATTTCATAGTGCTATAGGAATGTTATTTATCATGGTCTATCTATACATCTATGTGTTAGAATCAAGGCAGGGGTGATGGTGGTAAGTATTCATAGATGAAGTCAGGGAGAGAATCAGGTACTGAATATTGCTAGGTGATCAGGGTTCAGAGGGAAAGCAGAAAATCAGGACAGTTTTATAGACAGTTTATCAGATAAAAGTTTCATATATATGTGTATATATATATATGTATATATATATATATATATATATATAAACAGTCAAATCTATAAGAGTATGAGTTGAGTTGATAAATGGTCAAATAGCCAGTTTTCCAATGAAAAAATTAAAAAAATTATAGTCAAGTGAAAAAATGCTTGAAATTATTATTGATTAGAGAAATGGAAATAAAAACTACCTTGAGATATCTACCAGATTAACTAAAATTATAGAAGAGGAAAGTGACAAATGTTGGAGGAGATGTGGAAAAATTGGGACACAAATTCATTGTTGATGTGGTGAACTGATCCAACCATTTTGGAGAACAATCTGGAATTATGCCCAAAGATCTATGAAACTATCTATACCCATTGACATCCCTCCACTTGATCTATTGCCAAAGAGGATGAGGGCAAAATCCTATATGCTCTAAAACTTTACAGCAGCTCTTTTTTTGTGGTGGAAAAAACTGGAAATTGCAGGGATGCCCATCAACTGGGGAATGAATGAACAAACTGTGGTACAAGGTTGTGATGGAGCACTATGGTATTCTAAGAAGTGATGACCTCAATGATCTTAGAAAGGCATGGAGAGACTTGCATAAAATGATGGAGAGCAAAATGAGCAAGATAAAGAAAATGTATATAGTGAAAGCAATATTGTCTTAAGGATGACTTAAAATGACTATATAAATACCCAAATATACTATAATCTTGACTATTAATACTCAAATTTACTATAAAAGATATAGGAAAAAAGATGCCTACATTCTATAGACATGACCTTACTTTATATCGAGTAGGAACTGATAAAAATGTATAGAATAATTTTACATATATATATATGTATATACATTTGTGTCTAATGATAACCATCTCTAGGATGGAGAGAAAGAGAACAAAAAAGGGGAAAAATTTATAAGATAATATTTTATTTATTTGAAAGGAATAGCTAGCAGATTTTCAATACTTGTTTTATTCCATAAATTAAAATTTAAAATAAATTAAAAAAAAGAAAACTAGTCTTTTCTTCAGGAACCTCACACTATTAAAAGATGATATCATACAGAACGAGATGGTTAGGGAAGTGCAATGAATTGCCATATTTTTTTCCAGAATGCTACTATTGATTTTGTTAATATTTCCAAAGCCAAAGGAACTTAGATGAAGGGGAGAGGTAGAGTTGGGTTAGATGGTTTGAAGATGACCACAAAATAGAAGTATACTGAAACAGTTTCCATGCAGCTAATTATTAACAATCTTCATCAATCAGAGTTTGGGATTTAATAATTCACCCTAAGGGAAAAGTGTAGGTGGTTTCACCCAAAGACTTCAAGGAGAGAGTAATGCTTACCACAAATCAATGTATTTCTAATATTTTAATCCAGACATCAGCAATATCTTCAGCAGGAGAGATATTTTTGGACCAGGAAGTCATGCCTTCTTGGTATTCTGCCAAACGCACTACACAATCTGCTTTCCCTATTATTGTCTACCCAGTTAAGAGATTGCTCCTGTGATCTTAGGAGCTATGGGTCTATAATTAAACATCTAATGTCTGTGTAGTTTCAATCGATAACCTAGAGTCCAAGGCTGACTCACTTACTCCATTGATCGAAAAAACAAAGATAGAAATTTACCAGATGAAAGTAAATCAGGAGTGGGGATGTCCTTGGGTCTTTAGGTGAATTTTGGGCTTTTTAAAGCTACTGTTTTAAATGAACCCATTGATTTATAGCTAACAAAATGCAACTAAATCATTTATACCAGACATCTGTAGGTTTAAGGGCTAAAATTGTGGTGGCATGGAAAAATCAGATGAAATTCTCATCAGTGATTTATTGTGCTGAACAAATTCTTCCAGGGACGTTTGTTTCACAATTTAGCTATAATTTGTTCTCTTTCATAGAAGACAATGAAACACTAGATTGCCTAATAATTACTTTTTTAGGAAGTTACTCTGCATATAGTAAAATGTTAACAAGAAGCATTTAGATCTAATATAAACAACTTGTAATAAAAACACCTGCATCCTAATCCAAATTCTGCCACTTATTAGCCCTGTGAATTTGGTCAGATCATTTAATTTCTTTGTTCCTCCATTTCCATCTCAATTAAAGGAGATAATAGTGCATGCCCTGCTTCACATACAAGATTGTTTGAGGATCACAGAAGATGGTATCTGTGAAAGTACCTTGAAACACTTTTCAATGGATGACAGGACACTGTCAGTTCAGTGGAAGATGCATTAAATTTGTTCTGTTTGCTTCCAGAAGGTAGACTAGGAATGATAGCAAAGAGGCTACTTGAGACAATGTCTGGAAAATTTTCCTTACAGTGATTTCTGTCCAAACATAGAATGTATTATCTTTAGAGATATTGATTCTCCCTCTCTGAAGGACTTTGCTCAGGGTCTAAAATACCACTTTTGTCATACACTGAATTGAGGATTATTTTGGGGGTCTAGCTATGGCTAGATGATATGGAAGCTTCCCTCTATCTCTGAAAGTTTAATAGAGGCAGCTGATTTAATGAATAGAAATTTAGTCCTGAAGTCAAGTAGACTTCTCTTTATGAGTTCAAATCTGGCCTCAGACACTTACCAGCTGGGCAAGCCATTAACTATTTGGCTTAGTTTCTTCATCATAAAATAGTTGGGGAAGAAAATGGCAAACCACTCCATTCTCTTTGCCAAGAAAACCCCAAATGGAGTCTTGAAGAGTTAGACATAGCTGAACATGACTGACCAACACCTAACTGAAATTCTGAGCATAAAGTAAGGGGAGGGGTTGATTTGAGATAATATTGGCATCAAATTGCTGAATTTTAATTATTCATATTTATTTTCATATTCATATTGTATTTATTTTAAGACACCCTGACTTCAACACTTTGGCTCTGCTTCTGTTTGATGGCAGATTATAGCCCTTCTATCCTTTAGAAACTGGTCTTCAAGAGTTGCTGCAAATGGATATATGTATCCCTTTAGGTTTCTGCCTCTCTGAATATGGCTAGGCATGTCCTTTGAGAAAGCATCCAGGCTATCATTGGGATGGTATTCCAAGCCTTTCTGATTCAGAAAACACCTACCAGAACTTATGTTCTATTGACATGACCTTCAGAAACTCAAATGGGCTTTCACTGCATTACAGGGATGCTTCAAGAGGGGAACATTAGTGGGATGAGGGAGAGACAAGTTGAATCAAATAGCTACCTGTTTCCCCAAAGAGAGGCAATTTCCATTTCCCATAACCTGACAGTGAATGACTTTGACTTTGACTGGATCCTTCCAATTCATAGGTAGCCCTAAGGTATTGCTGGAGAAGTGAGAAGAAAACTGGACACAATTCACTGTGACATAGGGCCCTGGAGATCTCAGGCCAAGGCTCTCCATAATTACAAAGGAAAATCTATGTCACTTAACTTCTCAATATCTTTTTCCTCAGGGGTAAATTGGGGATAATGATATCAACTCAACTTGCCTCAAAGGGTTGTTGGGAGGATCAGGTGAGATAAGTGATGGAAACTGTTTCCTAAATTGCAGAGTATTCCTTTTTTTTTTTTTAGTACTCCATTTTTTTTTTTGGGGGGGAGGGATCTAAAGTGTGCTTTCATTCATGTGTGTGACTTCTAGTGTGGAAAGTTCCCTTCACTGAATTACATATCAGTAATTCATCTACAGCTTCCAGTCTTAAGAGAGTTGTCTAGGGAACAGAGAAGTTAAGTGATTTGCCAGTGGCAACAAAGCTATGTGCCAGAGGCAAGGCTTGATCCTGGGTCTTCCTAAGCCAAAAGACAACAGTTTTCCATCTTTATGCCATATTGCCTCTAATAAATAGCTTCATAAAAATGAGCTATTATTGTTGATATTTACCTATTGGAAATTATGTAGAAAATAAATCGTCCTCTTTGTTCTTCTACCTGACTTGTATGAGTGATGCTGTCTACAAGACTAAAGCAGAGAGACTTTTCTTCTCTGCCATTTCCCATATGTTCAGTTCTATGCCCTATCCCTCTCCTTGGGTCCTCAAGCCTTCCAGCTTGGGTGGATGCTAGAGTTTGTGCTGTGTAAGTAGTGTCTGGGGTCACCTCCCTACCAGGGCAGGGTATCAGAGGAAGAGAACCCTTCACAACTGCCATGACATCATATCCTCTCCCTTCAGGGCACAATCTAGCTTCCACCCTCTTACACATGGGTGATCTCAATCCTTTTGGTAACTGGTCACCCACCCTGAGGAATTATTTGCATATATTTAAAGGATCATAAATTTAGAAATGAAAGAGAACTTAAAGACCATCTAGTCCATTTCTTCATGCTATCCAAGAGAAACCTGAGGCATAGAGAAATCAAATGATTTGCTTGACATCCAGTACTCTATCCATCATGCATCTTGTACTATTGAAGTAAAAGGAAGCTAGTGGCACATACAATTCATAGAGTATTAAACCTGGAATTTGGAAGATCAAGTTCAAATCCTGGCTCAGTCTTATGAGCTGTGTGATTTTTGGCAAATTACTTAACCTCTCTTCCCTGAGCCTTTTCTCATGTAAAATGACTTTGGAACACTGACCTCCAAGGTTCCTTCCATCTCTAAAAATCTATGATCCTATAATTATTAATGGCAATGGTCATTGATTTTATGATTATTTGAATCACCATTTTAGGAAAGATCCCAGATAATCTACACATCATTTTGTCTGGACTCTCTTAAGATGTGTCTTTCTCCTTGTGTGATTTATTTCCCCTTCTAGCTCACCTTTGTGTTTTCATCCCCTCTTTGAATGTAAGCTCGTTGAGTGTAGGAACTGTCTATCATATTTGATTTTATTTACCTGTCAGTGCTTAGCATAATTCCTAGAATATAATAAGCTTACTAAACTCTCTCTGTCTTGGTCTATTTTTATATCTCCATCTTTATGTCTCTTTCTGTACTTGTTTCTGATCTCTCTCTCTCTCTCTCCCCCCATATATATATAATATATATATTACATATTTACATATATATATTGTCCTTGTCTCTGTGTCTGTTCATCTCTCTCTCTCTCTCTCTCTCTCTCTCTCTCTCTCTCTCTCTCTCGTCCTTCTTTGTCCCTCTCTGTCCTCCCCCTCTGTGTCTCTTTGTCTCTCTCTCTCTCTCTCTCTCTCTCAGGAGGAACATCCAGAATTAAACTTCTTTTAAAAACTTACTCTCCTAAATGTAGGTATTGGCACAAAAAAACTGACCAATATATGCACAAATGCCTTTTATCTTTTTCTTCCTTCCTTTTGGAGAAGCAAGGTAAATCTAAAGAAATAGCATGCCTAGGTTGTGATTCATCTTGCATAACTCCTGAGTTTATGTGTCTGTCTTTTGAAGAGCAATCAATAAACATTTATTAAGTACCAACTATGTACTTAGGCAGACACTATGCTATGTATTAGGGATATAAAAAAGAGGCAGAGTTACTACTGTTCTTTTTATAAGATGACCCAATGTTCCTTCCTTCCTACCTCTTACCCCGCCCAACTGGTCACTGCTCTCTCTTAAAGATAGCAGGCTCAATTAATCTTTCAGTACCAATAGTTCTGACAAGTTCACTGCTAATGGCCAGGTCCAGACCCTTAATGACAGGGGTGGCATGTGACCCTTTCCTTCTATTCCATTAGTGTCTAGTACCTTCTTAATTTGATTTTGTGAAATGTGGCTCTTCATTTAAGCCAAAGAAAAGACACAAGTAGCCTTTGTTAGGTCGCAACATTTCCAGTAAGATTTTGAGTTGATGGTATGAACATACCATCAGATCAGCTTCCACTTGACTTGTCTGAAAAACTGAAATCATGTATGTGTAAATGAGAAGTATATGTGTGTGTATGTATGTGTACATATGCTTATGCCAAGGTCTGCTTTCCCTATCATTCATTAAGAACAAGATTTAGCACTGAAAGGAAACTTGGATATCCTTGAGTTCAACCCTTTCCTTTTAATGGCTTGGGAAATTGAGGTACATAAATGTTAGATGACTTATCTAGGGTCACACAGCTTCTTCCATTGGTTCATTTTGACTCAACATCCTGGAGATTTCCTCTTCCTAAAAATTAGCTATTATTAACAAATCACTTAGACAAAGTATGAAACAATAGAAAAGAAGTTGGATTTGGGTAAAGTGTAACCTGGTTCCACCCTAAGTCTTGCCATTCACCATCTCAATGTCCTAGCAAGTTGCAACCTCAGTGGTTCTTAGTGTCTTTGTTTTGGAACTGGTTAGAGGTTCGACTGGATTATTCTGAAGTTAGCCAACAAGAATTTATTAAGGACTTCTCCTGTGAGAGACATTTGCTTAGTACTGGGAAGTGAAAGAAAAGCAAAAAAAAAAAAAAAAAACAACATAACCTGGTTTCAAGGGGCTCAGAATTGGAAAGGAGGAAGATCTCATGAAGAGAACTATGTAGAAATAAACTCTTTATGGGATAAACTGGAGATAATCTCAGGGGAAAAGTATTAGCATTAAGAGAAATCTGGAAAGACATTTTGCAGAAAGGTGGCATTTTCCCTGGGATATGAGGGAAACTCAAAAAGTTAGGAGATAGTGAGAAAGAGGAAGAGAATCCCAGGCATGGGAGATAGAAATTGGAATGCCAAGTCTGGAAATGGACTAATGTGTTAAAGGAACAATTAGGTGGTGCAGTGAATAGAGTACTAGACCTGAAGTCAGGAAGACTCATCTCCCTGGATTCAAATCTGACCTCAGACACTTACTAGTTGTGTGACTCTGAGAGAGTCACTTATTCCTATTTACCTCAGTTTCCCCATCTGTAAAATGAACTAGAGAAGGAAATGACAAGTCACTCCATTATCTTTGCCAAGAAAACCTCAAATGGGGTCATGAACAGTTAGAACTGAAAAAAATACAATACTAACAAAGATGCCGGTGTCACTGAATCACAGGGTACAGGAAGAGGAGGAAAGTGTAAGTAGATTGGAAAAATAGGAAGGGATCAGGTCATGAAAAACAAATAAGATTTTATTTTTGATCTCAGAGATAATAGGGAGCCACCAGAGTTTATTGAATAGGGAGGTGATATGGTCAGATTTGAACTTTAGGAAGATCAGCTTGACAGCTTTTTTATTATTATTATTTTTGCAAGGCAATGGGGTTAAGTGGCTTGCCCAAGGCCACACAGCTAGATAATTATTAAGTGTCTGAGGCTGAATTTGAACTCAGGTCCTCCTGACTCCAGGGCAGGTGCTCTATCCACTGTGCCACCTAGCTGTTTGACAACTCTTTGAAGGATATTTCTTTTAACTCAAACCCTATTAACCTATGATCTTCAGATTAGTAAGAGAAAAGTCCCTCTCTCTAGCTGGACTCCAGTTTCTTCATCTTTGAAAAGTATTGATCTCTGAGACTTCTAGTTATGGATCCAAGATCCCGGGGACAAGAACTGTTTATTAAATATAGTGAAGCAAACCCCCCAAATATAGCGAAACAAATTTTGAGGTGAAGTAAATGTCCTTATCTTGGATTTCCCCCTTTCCCCTTGCTCTGGGGTTGGGAGCTTATGAGGCAGCTAGTTTCAGTTCCAAGATGAAATACTCAGACTAGGAAATCTTGAAAACCAAAGGAACTTCTCAACACAGGTAATTTGCTCTGGTTGGATGAGAGGTGAGTTCTGTTCAGCATGCTGCTTTTCATCTCTTGTTCTTGGTGGCCTTTGAGTTATAGATATGAAAGTTTTCATATAAAAGGTCAGTTAATCAATAAACATTCATTAAATATCTACAGCCAGACACTGTGTGTTAAGCTCTGGGAATATAAAGAAAGGGAAAAAAACAATTCTAGTAATCAAAAAGCTATAACATGATGCATATTGTACATATAGGAACTCAGAAGTTGATTGTTGGGTAGCCATCTCTAGATGAAAGTGGGGGGAGGGAAGAAAAAAGAAAGAAAAAAATGGACATGATGACTGTTATGTATTTAGACCAAATAGCAAATTGTACATAGTGTTAAGAGTATAGGGGCTGTGTTTTGTTTTTTGCTTTTTTGGTTATACTGGTTATAGAAATGCTTCATTTATTCCATGAACTAAAATAAAATAAAATATAAACCAAGACAAAGTTGTGTAATCTTCATGAGAGCAGTTGGGAGAAGACCTTGTTTTGGGGAATAGCAAGCAAGGTAATAATAATGATGATGATGATGATGATGATAATAATAATAGCTACAAATGGAACTTAAATAGTGCTTTCATTTTTCAAGTGTTTCATGATGTCATTTGAATCTCACTAGAGCCCTGTGACATCTGAAATCTAATTGTAGCCATTTTATAGATGAAGAAACGGAAATTCAGAGAACTTATAGAGTAGAGCGATCCTCCAAATACAGAACTGGGGCAATGAAGTCCACCCAGTACCAATAAGTTAATCTGCCAATGTTGTGGAGCTATCTTTATTCATTTAATTTCCTTGGATCCCAGTTTTTTCATCTATAAAAATGAAAAGGCTGCTTCTGAAGAGTTTTAAGTTCCCTTCCAGTTCCAAATCCATGCACCTATATGACACAGCATCACAGATTTAGAAAAAGAACCACAGAGGCCATCTAATCCAGCCACCTCATTTTACAGAAGAAACTGAAGTAGAGAAAATAATATGATTTACCCAAGGTCATGCAAGTAGTGGGTGAGGGAGCCAGGTTTTCAAATCAAATATTTGGAGCAAATTCAGTATTCTTTCCCTTGGAAAGAATGACTAGCATTTTTACCATGCTTTCAGGTTTGCAAAATGCTTAAAGTCTGTTAACTCACTTGATTCTCACAACTACCCTTCCCTACTAATCTTTACTTCCTTACTAATCTGAAGATCATGGGTTAATAGGTTTTTGAGTTAAAAGGAACATCCTTCAATAAACTGTCAAACTGAACCTCCTAAAGTTTAGATCTGACCATATCACCTCCTTATTCAATAAATTCTAGTGGTACCCTTCAAGGAGATATGCCCATTTCCCATATGAGAATACTGAGGCTGAGAAAGCTTAAGTTATTTGGTATCTGAGGAAGGATTCAAATGGAATTCTTCCTCATCCCAATTCTCTCTTTATCCATTATACACACCTATCTGCTTAGGTGTAGACCAAGTCAAACCAACATAAAAACCCAATAGTTTCCTATTCTCTCCTATTTAAAATTGATTCTTACTGTGGAAATCAGTAAGATAAGCTTCATTAAATGATATTCTGCTTTATACCCAACTTAACTGGGCTGCATTGTCAATGTCCAAGTAAATAAGCAAAGATAATTGAAATTTTCTTTTGTGATTTGCCTCTATAGGCTTCAGGGCCGCATTGTTAGAAGTACTTGGTAGATAAAACTGCTAGATCCAATTTGGACTTCCGATGCTATCTTGCCAAGACTACTCTCATTTCAGCCTCTGGAACATTCTATATGCACAAACCAACAGATGAATAATCCTTTATCAGCTACATCTTTCAGGAGATGAACTTCAGTCTGTTAGGATATAGAGACTATCTGGGACATACTGACTGTATCAGTGAGAAGGAACAAGAGTTTGATGTTGGAGGTTGGGCCAGGATAGTTGTCTTCAAGTATTTGAAGGACTGTCATGGGAAAGAGGAATCTGTCTTATTCTGCTCAGAGGAAAAAAAACTAAGAGCAATGAATGGATGCTATCAAATAGTAAATTTAGGGTGGATGTCAGTCGAAATTTCCTAATAGAACTCCTCAAAAGAGAAGCAGGCTGTATTGGCATGGGGTAGTTAGTCCCTTACTAGATATACTCTTGTAAAGGATATTTGAGCATTTGTTGGGTATATTGTAGAAGGTATTCATTCTTAGGAATGGATGGTACCAAATATCACTTAGGTCCCTTCTAAGATGAGTCTGAGAATTTTGCAAATAACATTTTAAACTGGCTTACTAATTTGAGGTTTCTTTCTAGTGCATGGTAGCTAAAGGGAAAACTCAAACAAATATATTTTTCATGTAACTAGTGTATTTTTACTGCAAAGAGATTTAGGAAAGATTAAGATGTGATTTGTCCATGATGCTCTGTGGATTCTCATTTAAAAAAATTTTTAAAATAATTTCCTTCCCTCACTTTTGTGTTAATTGTTTCTAGAGAACAAATTTAGTTAATAGTGAGAAGTAGATCACTGGTTCCTAGAATAATATTTCTCCCCATTTAGAACAACCAAGACAATTGTTCTGGGACTGACCATATCTGTGATTTCAAAATTGGCTATTTAACTCTTAGCTCTCAAGTGAAAATGGTTGTGAGGCCCTTGGTGACAACTTTACTGCCCTGACCTCCAGTGATGCCCTTTGCAAGGATGACTTGCCCAAAGGAATAAAATTATTCTAAAGAAAGGGCTTAGGTCTGGTAGGCTTCATTCAGTGCTTTGTCAGGAAAAATCCTAAACCAAACAGCTTGGATAAACCTGGGTGGTAATTAGGCAGCCTTCAGCCTTCTGGAAATGAGAGAAAGAAGCTTGCTCAGGAAAGAAGAAAGTGATTGGCTTGTGATATTCCTATTCATTTCTGCAGGCTTCAAGGAGCCAAAGGGGATGAGATCTCAATTTTATTCACTTTAATGGAGCAAAGCAATGATTTTTTAAAATATATTTTTTGAATTTATTTAGTATTTTATTTTTCCCCAGTTACATGTAAAAACAATTTTAAACATTCATTTTTTAAAATTTTGAATTGCGAATTCTCTCCTTCCTCCTCTCCCCTCCCTCACTGAAGAGACAAGTAATTTTATATGTTATACATGCTTAGTCACAAAACATTTCTATATTGGTCATGCTGTGAAAAAAAGACATTAAAAATTCAGTAAAAATAAAGTGGAAAAAAAGTATGCTTCAATCTGTATTCAGACACCATCAATTCTTTCTCTGAGTTTGGATAGTGTAAAAATGATGTTTTTACATCAATCTTGGGGCATTTTCTTTGACACCCCCATGTAACAATTTAAGCCACTGGGGCCAACCTGACTGAAATTTCTTATCACTTTTATTTCCCAATTTAAAAAAAAAAATCTGATCTTGTGAGGAGAGGCAGTATGATGAATAGAGCAGTGGAATCAGGAAGGTTTGGGTTCAAATACTATTTCAGACACATTAGTCATGTGGGACAAGTCATTTGACATATCTGTGTTGTAGTTTCCTCATCTGTAAACTGAAAAGTTGGGCTCAATGACTTCTAAAATTCTGAATATCTAAATTTATGATCTTTCAACAAATATGTAAGAAAAAGCCCCACAAAAGAATATTCTTAGCTCATAAATGATGCAAAAATAAGCGTTGGGTTAAATTTGACCTACAGGTTAGTTTTGCCAACCCTTGGCCTAGATCAACTCCATACTATATGTAAGTTCTCCCAGAGAAAATATCCTAGTTTCAAAACACTCTGTGGATTTTGATCCATTAAAAAAAAATTAGTTCAGGTTCCCCCCAACTGTGTGTTCAATTTAGTAGTCATTCAGAGGAAACATTTAGCTTAAAGGCATTTAAGGAGTATGAAAATAACAATTGAATATACCTCCATAAATATAGCATTAGTGGAAAGGGTAATTATGTCTGAAAAACATGAGGTTTTGGTACATTGGGTACATAGTTAGAAGATGATATTTATCCTTCATTTTTGAAGAAGACCATGACATTGGGAAGGTGATGATATACATGTGAATTAGATTTGAGGGAGGGGGTGCTGTGTTTAGTCCCTAGACTCCCTCTCTCTTCCAGAGTCATCTGGGTCCAGTGGCCAGATATGAATCAGGATGACTGGTGTTGGCCCTGGATATGAGGCAGTGAAGTTTAAGTGGCTTGCCCAAGGTCACTTGGTCAAATCTGGCTTTAAACTCAGATCCTCCCAACTTGAGGGCTTGCTCACTTAGCTGCCGTACTATGCGTACCTAAGTGAATTATGTGGCCAGGACTCTTGTCAGGGGGCCAATCCATGCTATTAGTGCCATTGGTTCTATTTAGGGGAGCCAGGTGGGATTTCAGGGCAAGGAGTAGCATCTACCATAGCTAGCCCCTAGCCATGGTGAATGGAGCAGACGTAGAGGATGGGGCAATTCAGAACAGAAAACAGATCCAGAGAGGTTAAGTGATTTTTCCAGGGTCACAAAACTAGTATTACATCAAAGGTTGCGTTTAAACGCAAGTCATTCTGACTCTAAGTCCTCCTTATCTACTCTACTCCCTATATACACATTATGTTTGAAGTGAAGAAATTCCCCCTCCCTATGCAGATAGGCATGAGACTTACAGTATTAGAAAACTGCCTGAGGCCCTACAAGGGTAAGCAATTTATGCAGGGTCATTGAGTCAGAAAATGTCACAGATGAGATGTGAATGCAAAATTTCCTAGCTTTAAGACCAGGTCTCTAACCCCAGCCTCACCTATAGAAGACTCGCATAAAATAAAAATAAAACAAAGTGATTTTTCATGGGAGGAAACATGAAAAGCCTGGAGAGATTGGAAACAGGGAGGTAATGGAGGGTAATGGAGAGAACTTTGACTAGATCTGAGGTTTATTCTATTCCTTTTCTGGAGTCATTGCAGAAGAAGGGCACCTGCTCATAGAGGGTTCTGATTTAAGGAGATTTCAAATGTGTCCAAGCCCTTTCATGGATTAAGGATGCTACCATATTGACACTCTCCAGGGATCTGGCTTTCTGTCTCAGTAATAACGGATCATAATTTGCCTTAGTTTCTACCTGTGTAAATTGAAATACTTCAACACAATGACTTCTGAGACTCCTTATATCACTGAAATGATGATCCCATGAACCCCCTGTCTCTTAGAATATAGTCTTAAAGACCTATTGCAGCTGACAAATGAAATAGCAATGACCACAGTAAGACTGCCTTTATAGTCTGGATGAGGTGAAGCCCAAGAATATGGCATCCAAGTTGATGGTAATGAGAAGAGCGAGACTGAAAATCTTGGGTGTGTTAGGGAAACATGAGAGACAAAATAGAACACTGAATCTAAGGCACCCCACTCCTTTTATGAGTTTAAGTCTACTCCCTTTCCAATTGTGAAGTTTTTTTTCAGCTTCATTTGTGAAAAAAAATTAAAGAGTTGGATACTTATCTTAGAATTTCTTATTTGAGCCGATCAACCAGAATTGGCAATTCCATACTAGGGCTAGATATAGAACCCCAGCAACACTGGAAAAATGTTAAGAGAGAGATGGTAGCATACTCAGAGATGGCTCAGACATGTGCTTGTCTTTTTGTAAAGTTCTGCTTACTAGGATTGTTCAGTCCCCTTCCCACTGGGAGGATTCTAATGGGGGAGTGATACTGCTTTCCCATTTGCTCACAATTGCCAATTTTCCATGGAAATCACTGCTCAAATTCACAGTTTGTCTGGCAGCAGTGGGGTCTAATCTGGCCACATCGAATTAAGAGCATCCCATTCTAATAGATGGCTCCGTGTAAAATGAAATGCGTCACACATAAGCCACTTCTTTCTGCATCATAAACTCCTAATGTTTCTGTAGGCTGATGGCACTGTGTGTTTACTGAAGTCTGGAGATGGGCCAAATAGTCTTCCCTGGCAGGCAATTTCTTTGATTTTCTTTTCCCTCCTGATGTTATGTTGATCTTCAGGGATTTTTGGATTCTCTGCTGAGCCACTTCCTCCACCCTAAAGTCAAATACAAGTTACCAGGTGTAGATGTTGTGAGATGAGGGGCAGCATAGAGTAGTGGAAATCATGTTGGGTTTGAAGTCAGAAAACCTAGGATCAAATCCTTGGAGAGTCACTTAATTTCTTTGGCCTCAGTTTCTTCATCAGTGAAAGGAAGGGATGGTATTGGGCTAGATGATCTCCAGTTTCCCTTAACTTAAAAATGTTCAATCTTTTGATGCCCTCACTAAAAGTGAAAAGTAGAAGACATATGGATATTTTTGCCTCAAAGGAATGTTAGCACACAGGTACTCCTTGGAAATGGAATTAAAAGAGTTTGCTGTGTAGGTTTTGTCAGGGGCTTGAAGGCAGCAAAAAACAAACTTCAAAGGATATTTAGTTATTGCAGTACTCATGATAAACTAAGCAAACAGACCACCATAAAGCTTATGTGCCAACATCTGGTGCAGATGATAATGAGGGAGCAAAAGCTCTCTGAAGGTCTTTGCAGATGCTCTGGGTTAGGGACTCTCCCTTTGTCTGTATCTTAGAGCCCATGGGCAGCAGCAGCACCCTGGGGAAGTTAAGGGAATCCTTAGAATAATGTCATTAAGTTTATAAAATGAAATAAATAGGATTAAAAAGGAAATCAATTATTTTGAACCATAGTTATCAAAATATTTTAAATATTTTTAAAATAATATCCCAACAAATCTGTATGCTGTGGGTTAAGAATCCCTCTCTATCCCCCCTCTTTCTCTCTCTCCTTCCCTCCTCTTCTATACTTCTTTCTCTCTTTCTCTTTTTCTCTCTCTTCTCCCTCTTCCTCCTTCCCTTCTTCCTTCTTTCTCTTTTTATCTCTGTCTTGATCTCCCTCTTATCTTTCCATCTCTCTTTCTCCTCTTGCTTCTTCTTCTCTCTTTCCTTCTTTCCCCTTTCTTTTTCTTCCCATCTCTTTCTCATTCTTTCTCGCTTCTTTTTTCTCCTCCTTCCATCTCTCTTTCTCTCTCTCCCTCTTCTCTCTTCCTTTTTTTCTCCCCTTTCCCATACCTCCCCTTCTTTTTTCTCCATTTCTTTTTTTGTCTCTCTTCTTTTCTCTTCTTCCTTATCTCTAGTCCTATGAATATGTATATATGTTCATAACACACACACAGAAACCTACATATACATATTGTTGGAAATATGATTAAGAATCAAAAACAGCCAGTGTCATATAACTTTCTTAGAAGATTCAAACTTGTGTTTTTTGAACACTTTTTTCAAGAAAAGTGTAAGAAGGCAATAGGTATGACCCATATCAAATTTAATCACAATAAATTAAACTGACCGTTTCTTAACATTTAAGAAATTAATGGTGACAAAAGAGAGCATTGACTAGAGCAAAAGTCAAATTCAACACTCGTTTTGAAGAACAGACATGAGAAGAATGCATTGTAGGCCATTACAACTGCTCTAGCCAGGCCTACTCATACTAACTATTGACTGTAAGCAATAGGAAATAGAGAATGGAAAAACTGATTACTACTATCAAAATTTCCTTCAGAAATTTAGTCCAAGTAATGCAATGACATCAAAGAGGAATATAGAAACTTTCTCATTTATCAGATACTTGATCTTTGTTAAACTGAGAGACATGACAATGAAGGGAAACACTCAGTTCTATAATAAACTTATTTTCCAGATATTTTAAAGGAGGCTTTTCCAAGCATCAGCCTCACTCAAATGGTAAAAAGCAACAGAAGAGAAAATAGAATAATCTGTACTAGGTTCAAGTAAACCAGATTCTCATAGGAGTATTTGTAGATAAAGAGGTGATAATGGATATTTAGATAGTATTTTAGGGTTTGCAAAGTTTTATGTTACCTCACATGAGCTTCACAACAACTCATATGAGACAGAAAGTATAGGTATCACCCCCATTTTACTGATGATGAAAGAGATTCAATTATTTGCTCCCAAAGGTAAGAGTAAGAAAGTTCACACACACACACACACACACACACACACACACACACACACACACACAAACACACAGTCTAGACAAAACTCACACAAACTCACTCAGAGAGAACTAGCCTATCATCATTGCTATCCTTCCCTGCAGTGTCAGAGGGGAAATCAACTTTAGGGACAAGACCAGCTCTAAAGAAATGAATCTGGGAGATTTGGAGGAAATAGAAAATGATGAATGTAGAGACATGGATCATTTACAGGTAAACATTTTGAGAGGCTGAATGAAAATTCGCTTGGATTTGTGATGAAGTCAAAGAATTTTTGGCTGGTTGTCATATTGCCCTCACATATGGTCCTTCAAGTTTTTATACTAAAGATACCCCTTGGTATGACCTTTCTGAGTAGCCATGAATTGAACTGGCTATAATGATGCTCATAAGAGAAGACGATTATAATGTAAGAACTGAAAGGGTTCTCAGATAGGGAAGATGTCACATGCCTTATTTTATGTTGTTCCTGAGATCCAGTGATGTGGCAACCAAAACAGTGTAATAAAAGCAATATTGTATAGGGAGCAAGCATGGTATAGAGAAGAGAACTTTGAAATCTGAGGACTGGGATTCAAATTCTGTCTCTGAAGCTTAGGATCTGTTTTCTCTTGAGCAAGGTCTTTGACCTCCATGGACTTCAATTTTCTCAGTTAAAATAAGGATGTTGGACTAGTTGTTCCAACCTCTGAAATCCTTATCAGTTCTGGATCCATCATCCACATTGTGAGAACTGGTGGGCCCTGATTGTTCAGATCACAGAACCCAGTACAGGGTTCAGTGATGAGTGCAGCACTCCGGTGCATTGTTTAGCATCAGCCTGTCCAGGGGAGAATTATTGGGATGGTTTTAGAAATAGAAACTATGCCATATAAGGATCACTTGAAGAAACTTGGGATATTTTATTTGGAGAAGACTCAGAGGCAATCATAACAGTTGTCTTCAAGTTTTAGAAGTGTTGTGACATGGGAGATGGATTAATCCTGTCTCCCAATCTAGGGAAGAGAAATTTAGGAGCAATGATTGGAAATTATAGAAAGGTAAATTTCAGATTGTAATCAGGAAAAATTTCTGCACTTTTACAACTGCCTAAAAGTAGAATGGTCTAATTTTCTCTGGGACTATTGGGTTTACCGTCACTAGAGAGAGAGAGAGTGAAGGATAGGTGAACACATTGCTGAAGTAGATAATAGGGTTGCTTCTGTATAGTTCATCATTAAACTAGATGGCCTCCAAAGCCCTTTTCAGCTCAGAAATTCTGTGATTTGGGTTCTGCCTCTGGCTCTGTGCATTATCTTGTAAACATTGTGAAAAATTCATGACTTCAGTTTTCTCATGTTGGAATGAAGATGTGGACCAAATGATCTATAAAAGTCCTTCTTGCTCTAGTCTTATGATCCTGCATTTGTGCCTATAGTTTTTGCTTAGAAACAAAGAATTTGAGAGTTGAAAGGGACTTCTGATCATTTGGTCCATCCCATCAACATAGTATGACTTATAACTAGTCAGAGAGCCATGATTTCTGGATAATTAATAATTATTTTATTATTTATTTCTAGTAAATAATTAATAAAAGAAGTCAGTGGCTTCTCAGGAACCAAAGACTAATAATTATGGAGGCTGTCAACACTTATATGCCCTCGGAAGAGTGGGTATTCAATAAGAGGAAGAAGTCAGTTCTGATTGAGAGAATCAATTGAGATTTATGAGAGAATGAATATTATAATGAGAGGTAGGCCTGTTCTACTGAGGGACTGGGCATGGGTCTCTGATTATATCACCTAAGGGCTAAAAGAGACTAATGTTTTTTTTTAGGTTTTTGCAAGGCAAATGGGGTTAAGTGGCTTGCCCAAGGCCACACAGCTAGGTAATTATTAAGTGTCTGAGGTAGGATTTGAATTCAGGGACTCCTGACTCCAGGGCCAGTGCTATTCACTATGCCACCTAGCAGCCCCAAAAGAGACTCATCTTAAGCTAGATGCTCCACCTGAGACAATTTATACAAAGCAATTATCTTCCACCTGGTCAGTGAACAATGGTGAAATAAGAAGTCCATCTAGATAAGATGGTCTGGGCAGGATAAATTCTTTGGGATAGAAATGCCCTTGAGTAGAAAGGAAAAAATATGAATTCCCCCACCTTGATATTAATTAGTTATCAATATTAAAGAAAATTAATCATTTTTTCTCATTAGGAACCCCCACTATGACATGCCTGATCAGTGGTGATCTAGTACCTGCTTCAAGACAGGAAAACCTACTCTTTCATGAAGCTGTCCATCTTACTTTTGGACTACTCTGACAAATACAAATGTTTTTCTGATCTTAAGTCTTAAATACTCTTTTTTCATATTCTACCCATTGCTACTAGTTTTGCCTTCTACAATTGAATGGAGTAAATATAATCATTCTTCCACATGACAGCCCTTCTTCAAATATTTGAAGACAGTACGGTCCCCATGACCCTTCTCTTCTCCAGCCTAAACATGCCCCAGTTCCTTCAACTCATTCCTATACATCAGCATCATTTACCAAGCTGGTCAGTCTCATTTAGGCATCCTTCATCAATGCTCTTCTTCACTGTGCTGTCCAGAATTGAACATAATCCTCTAGTTGAGGTCTTATGCAGACAGCAGGAACGTTACCTCTCTTTTTTTTCTGGAAGAAATAGTACTCTTTTTAAAATTAGTTTTTTTCAGTGAATGAGCATTTATTTTTGTCCCTTCTTCACTTTGAACTGAAAAATAAAAAAAAGAAAAAGAGAAACAAAACTTTTGCTACAAATACTCATAGCCAAGCAAAATGATTTCCCACTTTGGTCTTGTCCAAAGAGGTGTATCTCATTCTGCCATTTTAGTCCATCATCCTTGTATTAGGAAGAGTGTGACATTCTTTACTTTTGGGCCCCTGAAATCCTGGTTGGTCATTACACTAATCAGAGCACTTCAGTCTTTCAAAATCCTTCCGTCTCCTGTATCCTGAGATCGCTAGTTTTTGTTGTTGTTGTTTTGGGGGTTTTTGACCGTCACCTTGGTTGATGTTATACTGTCAGTGCGCTGAAATAACTCCCCTGGGTAACAATTCAGTTCATTCAATTCAAAAAATATTAATCAAGGTATTGTGCTAGATCTTAGGGATACAGTGACAAAAACGAAGCAGCCCCCACCCTCAGGAAACTATCCTGGAAAATCTGGAAAAGGCAGACTTGGATTTAAGCCGACTCTGAATGAAACATGGAAAGCCTCGGTGTTCAGGAGTCCTGGAGAACATTTGTTCTCTATGAATGGGTTTTTGCTGATCCTATAGGGTCCATTTGTGGAAATGCTTTGCCTATGATTAGTTATTTGATTGATTCCTACCCTACTCATAGGACCATTGTGAGAATTAAACACGGGAAAGTTCTTTGAGAAGCAAAAGGCTCTACGCAATTGGAAGATATTATTTCAAATAGAAAGGTTCTCCTTTGGAAAAAAAAAAGATGCAATTCCATTAAAAGGGAAAAAAAGACATCAGTTTCTTTATTCAGTAAATTGCCATGGGAAGCTGTATTATGTGCTATTTGTTAGTCTCTCGCCTACAAAATAAGTGTTGATTTCCTGCCCAACTGTGCCCTGTTTTCAATAATTAATGAGATACACTTTACAATCAGATACAGACACCGAGTCGCTGCTGAGGATGAAATGCTTGCAAACATACAGAATTAAAACTTAATAAGAGGCGGTTATATTGAGTTTGGTCTTTGCAATAATGCACACTAGCTAGACATTTCACATCTGTAGGGAACAGCTTCTGCTCTTGGCTCAAAAATGTTTTGAATACAATAAAATGAGGAGGAGATCGTAATGCAATTACAGAAAAAATATTTGGGGATGAAAAAAATAAAAGTGTCTAAATGAAAGATGGAAACTGTTATGTACCACTCAATACTTAATCATTCATTGTGCCCTAAGGGTTGTGCTAATCATCGAAGCTAAATTTACCGGTTTGTTATGCACCAACAACATTCAGCTGAGGCCTCTACGCACACTCCAAACAAATAACTGTCTGCCTTCATAGGATCCTAGAACCTGAACCGGTTAGCACCTTGAAGGCCCTCTGTCTAGTCAGCTCATTTTACAGGTGAAGAGACTGAAAGCTTCCTGAGGGTATGGGCTGCTTCTTTTTTGTCACTGTATCCCCAGGATCTAACACAATATCTTGATTAATATTTTTTAATTGCATGAATAGAATTGTTACCCAGGAGAGTTATTTCAGTGCATTGAAAGTACAAAAGCAATCAAGGTGATGGACAACCCCCCCCCAAAACAACAACAATGATATATTATATAAATATATAAATCCTAATTCAGACCTCTGACTGAAGATCCTCTTTTGCCTTTCCTTGTATCCTTCTTAGTGCAGCGCTAGATGATATTTTTTGGTTGAATCTAGAGTGAGTGTATCATATTGGCAAAGAGGATCCTCTAAATCTGTTAAGAAATCAAGCATTTCTTAAGCCCCTACAATGAGCCAGGCACTAGGATGGTGCTGAAGATAATTTAGGGAAAAGCAAACAGCTCATGATCTCAAGAAGCTTACCTTTGAAGCAGAAGGGACAACATGTACGTGTGTGTGTGTGTGTGTGTGTGTGTGTGTGTGTGTATGTGTGTGTGTATATAATGTAGGTGTGTAGATGCATATGCCTATATGTGTACACACATACCCCCCATATATATATACATATATGTATATATATATATGTATATATACTTATATATGGTAGATACAAAGTGATTTTGCAACGAAGATACAAGAAGCCGAGGGATCAGAAAAGGCCCCAGACAAGAGTTGATACCTGAACTGAGTCTTATAGGAAACTAGAAATTTTGAGAGACAGAGGTATAAAAGTGTGTATTCTAAACCTGGAAGTAGGAGAGGGTCATGTAAGACCTACAAGATACATGTGAGACATGTAAGCAGAAAGACCAGATTCACTGAATTGCATTGGACTTGCTGGGGGAAAATGTGAAATCTATTTAAAACCATAGGTGGAAACCAGGAAGTAAAGGTCTATAAATGCCAGATCTAGGACTTTACATTTGATTTTATATGTAATAGGGAACCATTGGAGTTTATTGAGTAGGTAAATAATGTGGTTAGATTCATATTTTAGGAAAATCAATTTGACAGCTATGTGTAGGATGGATTAGAAAGGGGAGATACTTTTAGGGAGAATAAATAAGAGGCTAAATCAACAGTTCAGACAAGAGGTGATCAGGGCCTGGTTTAGGGTGGTTCAATGAATGCAGAGAAGAAACCAAAGATGAGGGCTTCCTTGGGGGGGAAAACATCAAGGTCTGATAACCAGTTAAATTTGTCAAGAGAGTGAGAGTAAGGAGTTGAGAATGAAACTTGAGTTGTAAACTTGTGTGACCATTGGTACTCTCAGCAGAAAAAGGGAAGGCCAGAAATGGGTGGGATTTTCAGAAATATATATATATATATATATATACATATATATATATATATATATATATATATATATGTATATATATATATATATGTGTGTGTGTGTGTGTGTGTGTGTGTGTGTGTGTGTTTCAGTCATATGTCTGAAATATTCAGGGAATATCCAGTTGAAAGCATCTATTAGGCAGATGATTTTGGAGAGGAGCTCATGAGAAGATTATCAATCCTACACAGGTTTGGTAGAAAGAGTTCACAGGAAGTTTGGTGGATTGGCTTATACTGAAAGTTAAGATGAGTCAACAGCTAATGCAGTGTTAGACTGTATTAAGAGGAATACATGACCCAGAACCAGGGAAGAGATGCTGCTGTCCCCTGCCCTGCTCAGACCAGATCGAGAGCATTGGGTTCATTTCTAGATGCCACATTTAGAAAGTGCCCAGAGAAAGTCAACTAAGATAGTGAAAGGCCACAAATTTATGATATAGATATTTAGTCTAGAGAAGATGGAAAGGGGATGTGATGAATCTCTTCAAGTATTTGAAGGACTGACATAGGGAGAAAAGTTTAAATTTGTTCTTGTCTGTAGAGGGAAGAATGAGGAACAATAGATGGAAGTTGCATAGAAATACTTGGGTTTGAAGAAAAAAAATCTTCCTACTCATAAAAAGCCATCTATAAATGGAATGAATTGCTTTGAGGAGGTAGTGAGTTCTCTGTCATTGGAAATTTTCTAGCAAAAGTTAGGTGGCAATTGGGTGTTTATATTATATAGGAAGTTCATTTTCAGATACTGCTTGGAATAGATGACCATTAGAGTCCATCTAACCCAATGAGTTCTTTGGTACATTCATGAAGCGAAACCTTTACTCACAATTTACTCACATTTCTCAAATGTGATATTGACTGGAATATCTGGTGAAAACTTCTCTTTTGACAATCAGTAGAACTATAATTATTAGGATCATTTTAGAAAACACAGTGAAACAGTTACTTTAGCTCCCTAACCCCCTCCCCCTCAAGGAAACACTTCCTCTATTTCAGGTTCTACCTTCCAAAGTACTGGGCATCTTGGGGAGTCTGCCTGATTCCAAGCTCATTTATCATATGTTGCCTCTTGGATATTAAAAAGAATCTGCTAGAGATCATAAGGGATGTGCATTATGAATCTGCCTAGCCGATAATAAATAATATTATAGATCAAACACTGCCTTCAGATATTTGTTGATAGAATTATGAAATAAATCCATTGACTGAGTCTCTGGGTACACATACAATAATTTGTCCTGATCATCCCTTTCCCAACTTGTCTAAACTTTCCTCATCAGTCAGACTGACTCTTGATTGAAGGCTCGTGCATTCTGGCTGAGTCATATGCAGCAGCCGGGAAACAAATGGGAAGCCTATAGACTGTTCCCTGAAGTTGTACTCTAGACTGTTAATGGTAGATGGAGAGATTTGGAGGGTGCCCAATACTGGAAGGCTCTATGAGTTGTTCCCCAGGAAGGAATACCGGCACCTGATACTTAGATCCTAGGATGCTGTCTGAAACGTAGAAAGATCAAGTGATATGCTTAGTGCTCCTGAGCTTGTGTATGTCAAAAAGGTAGAATCAAAACCCACATCTTCCTGATTCAAAGACTAGCCCTGTATCCTTTAGAGCACATTACTCCAATAGTGCCATTATGGTACAGCAGCAAAGTCAAAAGTTTTCTGAAAGTAAGCATGTAGTGGTAAATATGCTAGACAATTGCCGGTAAGAGCACTGGACCTGCAGGTAAAAAGACCTGAGTTCAAATTTGACTTTAGAGATTTATTAGTTGTGTGACTCAGGGCAAATCATTTAATCTCTGTCTGCCTCAATTCCCATATCTGTTCAATGGGGATAATTATAGCACCCATTTCTCAGACTATTGTGAGGAAGAAATGAGATAAGATTTGCAAATCTTTAAATGTTTAATAAATGACAGCTGTGCTTATGCCCCCTTTTGTTGTAGCTACTGAATTCATTTCAAATGAATAAGAACCAAGTGAATGCCTACTATGTACAGGAACCACTTTAGGACACAAGGACAAAAATGAAAGTCCTTGTGCTCAAAGGGTCTGTGAGAGCTTCATTCCAAAGTCAAGGGTACCGATGGTGTAGGAAATGATGACCCATAATAAGAGAAGGTATGAAAAGCCTGTCAGTTAGTTCAACAAGCATTAAGTCTCTGTTCTGTACTTTACATTGTTCCTGGTAATATGGATTGATAAATCAGCAGTGATTCTGAGTAACTGAACTGTATAGAGTACTGTACCAAGAGATGGAGGGGTCTGGGGGGTTATAAATGGTCCTTGCTCACAAGGAGCTTCCAGTCTTGGGCTGATGGGACACCTCCACAGGCAAAGAAATAGGTGAAGAATGCTTTTAGAAAATGACATCAAAATAAAAAGTAGTGTTGCACAGAATTACAGAATCTTCAATTAATCTATCACTATGCATAAAGGCTTACTCTATGTTATATACTGGGATGCAGAGAGAAAAGTTAAATAGTCTCTGTCATCAAGACAGAGATGGAGAGATGGCTGGATGGCTGGATGGATAGATAGAGAGATAGAGGGGAAATCAGAGAGAGGGAGACAAAGAGAGAGACAGAGATAAAGACAGAGACAGTCAGAGAGAGACACAGAGACAGTGAAAAGAGGTAGAGGCAGAGGCAGAGAATTAGACATACAACAGAGACAGAGAGTGACAGACAGATACACAGACATAGAGAAGAGGGAGACAGAAAGGGAGAGAAAGAGAGAGAGAGAGAGAGAGAGAGAGAGAGAGAGAGAGAGAGAGAGAGAGAGAGAGACTGAGACTTTCTCTGGGCTGTTTTCCTAGTTTGTTAAATACATCATCATATAACATGAACTGGAGTCTTTTGCTATTCTAAGAGACTGTCTCTAGATGGTTTACAGGTTAAAAATGAGCTACTAAAGACAGAGTTCCTAAAACTTCATATACTGATCCAGATGTGTTCTGGCCAGGGCAGAGGATGGTGAGCCCATGACCTCTGCAGTCTTGGATTCTCTGTCTCTCTCAGAGCAGCCCCGGATGACACCAGTTTTCTTGTGGCCACGTCTTGGATTTGTTCAAGCTGAGTTTCAAAGCCTTAGGAGCCTGAGGTTCAGAGAGGATATTTAAGCTTGACTGGAATCAGTTCACTTTATTTCATTTAAATCCCTTTGGATTTGGATTTGGTATGATCTCTGATATCAGAGATATATCTCTGATATATCTCTGATATTTCCTAGGTCCTCTGTAGATCCCAGGGGGGATCCTCAGAAGGATTTCAGAGGTTAGAGGGATGTCAGGGTCATCTTTTCCAAACTTGGTAGAACAAATGAATTCCTGCTGAATCATTCCCAGCAAATGATCATCAGTAGGTGCCCTATGAATGTTTATTCCCTTCCTCCATCCCTTCCATTAACAGACCTTTAGGGATGGTGTATTAGCTCCTTTTGGATTCTTATTCTCCGTCTGGATAGGATTTATCATTATCATCCAGAGATAGAACCTGAATCAGTATCTTTGCAGCTTCCCCTCTTGCTTCAAGCAGAACAAGTCTTCTTGTTCTCCTATTTTACGTGACAGCCTTATACACATCTGGAATCACCCATCATATCCCATCGAATATTCTCTTCTCAAATTGGAACACTTCCTCATCCCCATCCTATTTATCCATCTGTGCTTAGGTGGAAAAAGAGCCAAAACCAGAAATTCCTTTGACTTCAGTTGATTTGGGGGACTGTGTCTTTTCTCTTCTTGGTAGAGTAGAGGAAAGAATCTAGGACTTGTAGTCATTAAGACTTGGATTCTAATCCTGCCTCATATACTAGTGCATGATCTGGATAAGTCTTCTAATTTCTATTTGCTCTAGTTTCTGCACCTGTAAAATGGGGATAATAGCATCTGCCTCACAGGGTCATTGTGAGGACCCAATAAGATATTCTTTTGATAGTGTGTTTCAAACCCTTAAAGTGCCATGTAAATGTTGGTTGTCACTACATACATACATACATACCACCACCACTATCATCATCATCATCGTCATCATCATCACTACTACTAATGCTGCTGCTGCTGCTGCTACTACTACTATTACCACTACCACTACTACTACTGCTACTACTACTACCACCACCACCACCATCACCATCACCACTCCCACTACAAGTACTACCACTCTACAACTAGACACAACAATAACAACACTGGGGTGAAGATGAAGAGAGGACTTTGAACCAATTTCCTCTTTTTTTTCCTCCTCTGGGTTGCATTCAATATAATACATCCTATGGCTTCTCTTTAAAATATTTCTCAGAGTTTGAAGTGATAGAAATTTTAAGAATTTGATAATTTACAAGAAATAAGCCCTGTCAGGGCTCTGTGATGGAACGGAGTTGTCATTGGCATAGTACTTTCATGCCTTGATGTTTAATCTCATTCCTGATGGTGGAGTAGTATCATGTTGCCCTCTGAGACAGAGCAGATCTGGGTCAAAGCCTACTCTGACTATGATATATGAGCAAGTCACTTAAGTTCTCATTACTTTAAGCATCTGGCTGGGACTAAAGGTTGCTGAACATGTGTAATCTGCATTGGTTAAGGCAGTTTCTGCACTTGTCTTAATATAAGACAATACAGCAGAAAGATGCAGGTTCCTTTTCTTCTTCCTCCTCTTTCTTCCCCCTCCCCCCATACCTTCACCTCCTCAGAATCTTAAAGAGATCTGGAAGGAAGATATGACTCATTTTGGAGTTAGCCATTCCCATCCGGTTGGCTTGTTACTCCTTGGGATTCACAATTTTGGAACTAGATGAAAGCCCATTGGCCTTAGAAGACCTAAATTGGGCCCTTTCTTTGCCCCTTGGTAATAATGCACCTGTATATCACTGAGATTTAGTTTCCTCGTTTCTAAAATTATTCTACTAAAATGCTACTCTGTTGCCCTATGATAGTAGAGTGATTTTGAGTTTACTTGGTATATGCATATTTTAGGCATTTAATCAATGCCTTTTGATTGACTACATAAGGCTAGTTATTACCCTTATACCATTTTAAGGTTTCCCAAACACTTTGCATACATTCTCATTTGATCTTCACAGCAACCTTGGGAGGCAGACTATTATCATACCCATTTTTACAGATGAGGAAACTGAGGTGTCCAGAGTCACACAGCTATCTGTATTATCTAAGGAAGAATTTGAACTCAAAATCAACACTCTATCCACTGTACCATTTCAGCTTCCCCTTTAGATCAGTTGATTGCAAAGGTAGAAAAGATCCATTGACAAGAAATTGTACCAGATTGGCACCCACTCTCTGGACATCTCTTCCATAGATTCACTAACTATCTTAGTGACCAGGAGAGATTTTCTCCCATGATGTCTGGAAGGGTGATTGTCTCTCTGGGGATATTTTCAGACATTATGCTTCACCTCATTTTGTACTCTTCAGGCACTTTCTCCACATGGTCAACTGCCTTACTCTCACCCTGTCCTACCAAGTTCCTACTTCTGTGTATCTATCCACTTCCCCTGTGGCTTCACTCACCATTACCATAATTGTGTAAATCAAAGTGCCCTTCCTTGCCTACCTTCCTTGCTTTAATGTGCTGTCTCTCCCATTAAAATTGATAGGTGAGGAAACTGAGAAAAGTTGAGGATAGGGTGACATGTTGGTGGCACAGAGAATAGAGCATGAACCCTGGAGTCAGGAGGTCTGAATTTCAAGTCCAGTCTCAGACACTTGATATTTACTATTTGTGCGACCTTGGGCAAGTCACTTAATCCCAAATGGAGTATCCAAGTAAATAAAATGATGGAGCAATGATGTTTCATTACTCATGAAATGATTTTTAAGTTTAAATGAAATGATAAATGAGAAAATGCTTTGTAAATCTCAATGTAAATGAATATTTCTTCATCATCATCATTATCATCATCATCATAATCTTTGTCCCCTCCATTCCTATTTTATATATGAATCCTAGGTAGAAAGATATAATGAGTTTCACACAATTAATTAACAATAGAGCTAAGGCTAGAGCTCAGTCTTCCAGTTTTCAGTCCAATAATCTTTCTATTAAATCATATTGACTCTTCACTTTCTAGTTGACTTATGGAAAAAAGGTATATTTTCATGCTTATGCAGATAAATTAATAAGGCTTGACTAGAACAGATAATTGGGGGCAGAGATTGCGAATTAAAATGGTACCTTAGAGGTCATCTAATCCAAATCCCTTATTATAGAAAGATTGAAAATGAAACCCAGTGAGAAAAGAGAATTTTTCTAAGCTCCCATAGTTAGTTACAAGCAGAACTGCAGTTAGATTCCAACTTTACCATTTTCCTGGTTATAAAGGTGGCTCAGTGAAGAGAGAACTGGACCCGGAGTCAGGAAGATCTGAATTTAAATTCAGCTTCAGACTTACTAGCTGGAGAGCCTGGGAAAGTCTTTTAATGTTATTTGCCTCAGTAAAATAAGCTGGAGAAAGAAATGGCCAACTACCCCAATATATTTGCCAAGGAAACCCTATTTGAGGTTGCCGTGTTGGAACATCAATCAACTTTCGTGATGACAACCCCAACAGTCACTATGATTACCACAAGAAACCATTTTAAAATTCAATTCTAGAGCCAATCCAGTTGAATCTAGCAAACCGACGACATATAAAATACTCTTTTTTCAAAGATCAAAAGGAAATCTCTTTACCTTCAAGAAGCTTATAATATATGATGGTAGTGGGGGGTTGTATGATATGTAGGAATGTAGAAAAGACAAACATTTTTTGATCATATTTGTCATAACCTAGGTAGAGAGAGAATTCCTTTGGAGGAAATTTCCTCTAAATGCAGCTTGGCAACATTTCTAAAGGTAGCATTTGACTTTCTCCAATAATGGCTTCTCTCCCCTCTCATCTTAATTCCTTCTTATCAATGTGCATTTCATTAACAGAGCTGTACAGTCAACAAGTCTATAGCAGGAACACAGACCCCATGGCATTGATTTTCCAGCTGAATGGACTTAAAAAAATACCAGCTAGAACATTAGTGGTGCTACTGAATACTAACTATTTCCTGACATATTTTTAATTCGTCTTTGCCCAGCTTAGTTAATCAATTTACACAACATGCTGAAGAAAATGCCTATTAAAATGGAGTTCATGTTGGATGTCACAATCCTTTCCCCAATCTCACAACAACCTTCTCAGTGTAACCCTGGCAGACTAACATCCTTCAGCAGGTATCTTGGGTTCCCTGCAGAGGCCATTTTCAATATTAATTATCTTGCTGTGCCTAAGCACTTTTTGTCTTGGTGTTAAAAGGATTGTAAAGATTAGATTAGTTAAATGATAAAAAAAATCAATTTTCTTGAATTTGGACAGTCTTTTGCAGTCAGCTGTAAAAGACAAGAAGATTAAAAGAAAAAAAAATATATTTAGCTCTTTTCCAAATAGAAAAAACAAACTACATTGTAGTTTATAGAAAGAGACACAATTGAAGAATTGTGATGAATTTATAAAGGAAAACCTATTGTTTATCTTTTAGGAGACCTGTGTAGATCTGGGGGGATTCTTGACTCACACAGGGTAATAAATCCTTGTTTCTATGTCAGAAGAAAATAGGTTAAAAAAGATGAAGTAAAACAATAGAGATCATAGAACTGTAGTCTTTAGTTTATTCTTTAGGATCATTTATTCAAACACCTCATCTCCTAGAGAAGGAGGCTGAGGTCCAGAGAGGTGGTGACTTGGCCTATATCACACTTATACCTGAAACTGGGTCCTGTGATTCCAGATCTAAGCACCTACCTGGAAATGTACTCTGATGAAAGGGGAAGCAGAAAAGCCATTTTTCAAAATTCAAGAACCTTTAGCAGATTGTATGGGGATAGGCACCAGGACCAGAATATGTAAGGGGTAAAGTTTGTCTTTGGCCTGTCCTATCATCCTCACTATGTCTTCTTGCCACTCTCTCCCACCCCAGGTGATTGCTATTCTCACATTTTCCTCTGATTACCAGGTATCACACTGAGGTTTTCCTCATTCCTGACCTATGCTTTAGATCTAGTGAGTGAAAACCTGAGGCAGCTAGGGGCCAAGCCTCGTATCAGGAGGACTTGAGTTCAAATCTAGCCTCAGATGCTTACAAACTGTGTAACCCTAGGCAAGTCACTTAACCATGTTTGCCTCAGTTTATTCACTTATAAAATGAGCTGAAGAAGAAAATAGCAAACCACGTGAGGATCTTTGCCAAGAAAACCCCAAGCAGCATCATGAAAAGTTGGACACAACTGAACAAATGGCAAATCTGAATTCAAAGCTTTTTTTTACAATTATGTTAGATTGAAGCTTCCTCAAGGGCAAGAATAAGACTTAACTTTGTCCTTACAATGGTACCTAGAATCAGACTTTAAAGTAATAAACCTACACAATTCATATATCGTATTCTTAGAATCATAGACCATAATTATCAGAGATTATGATTTGGAAAGGATGTTAAGTAGACATAAAATACAACTTCTCATTTGACATCTGAAGGACCTGAAATATAGAGAGATGAAGTTTCTTATCCCCTGACACATGATCCTTAATTGTCCGAGGTAGAATTCCTGTGTCCCTGACTTTCTGTCCACTCCTCCTTGCTTCTTTGAATTTGTTAAATGAGTAAATGAGTTATTAGCAGTTTAACTACAGAAATACTTATTAAATACCTTTGATTTGTGAAGTACTGAGCTAGAAAGCACCAAGGATGCAAAGACAATAAAGAACTGCCCCTGCCTTTTAATAAGCTTATATTCTACAGTGAACTAGGTGGTGCAATGGATAGAACACCTGCCCTGGTGTCAGGAAGACCTGAGTTCAAATATGACCTCAGACAATTATGACCTAGCTGGATGACCTTGGGCAAGTCACTTAACACCACTGTCTTGTAAAAACCCCCCAAATATGCCAGCCTATATGATGGCATTACCATGATCAAAAGTCAAATAGCCAGAGTTTTTCACTGCTGTCATGGTAGCCATATAAGGTCAAAAGGAAAGGATACTCTGTAGATTCTGATGTCGTCCAGCTTCTCTTTTTTTTGGCGGGGGGTGATATTGTTGCTGATTGCATCAGACCTCAGAAAAACATAGATCTTTTTCAAAGAAATCTGTGATTATTCAAAGGAGATGACTCTAAACAGTCATTCAGGGAAAACAAAATGGAAGAAAAATTTCTATTGTCAGAGACTATGACATTCAGTTAGAAGGTCATGCCATAGTGTTAGTATTTATATCTGATATAGACAATATAGTTGAAAAAATGAGTGGGTCTCAAAAGTGAATATAAAGAGAAAGGAGGTGGGAGAAGCCAGGATGAGAATCACTGAGGGATTGGTAGCTGGCAGTCTGGATATGAGTTATAGCCTTTCTCTCCTCTCTGCATCATTATCTAGGTGCTTTCAATGCTACAGGTTCTCCAAAGCATGAGACTTGGGTCAATCCCATGCACATACATATCTAATAGCAATCATGGGGATGAAGAGACCAAGGCAAAAAAGGCATAAGAACTGCTGTTTGGTTTAATTCCAAGCTAACCTAAGTGAATAGGAGCAGATAAGTCTGGGGTTGGTGGGAAAAAGAAAGAATTCAAAGGAGGAATTTTAGATTTTTAAAAAGAAATCTTCAAAAAATCATTATTTATTAAAGAAATAGATTTTAGGCAGTCTGGGAAAGGTTTCAATATTTGTCTTTCTTTCTTGAAAAAATGGATCTGAGTTGACTTTTGTTTCCTATGAGGCTATTTCCATTAGCTCCCTTTTATTGATAACCCAGCAACTTAGCAGCGGGTTGGGATTTTATTTTTCCCATCATTGTCTGATTCTTATCCACCGTGACCTCTCATTAGCTCGTCTATTTTGTCATCAAGTCACATAAAGCACACAATAATAGGCCCACTGGCAGTTAAGATTTCATTACAATTCATCTTTTGTTTAGCACCTTCTCCCCAGCACACATTAATTTCTGTGCATGGTTGAGTCTCTTCATTTCCTCAGAAATAGACTTGGACCATCAGGCTACAGGCAGGGGGATGGGAGTAGTGATTAACTTCTGAGTTCTCCCTTTTCGCCTCTCTGTCTGTCTGTCACTATCTGTCTGGCTATCTCTGTCTCTGTTTATCCATCTGTCTGTTTCTTTCTCTCTTTTTTTCTCCCTCCCTCTTTTCTCTACTCCTTTTCCCTCTTTTTCCTCTTTCTTCATCTATCTCTTCTCTGCCTCCTTTTACCTCCTTTTTTCACTCTCCTTTCTTTTACTCTCTTCTTTCTTCTTTTTTATCTTGGTGTGCACTGGAGGAGACTTCTGAAGGTCACCAAGTACTCTTTCCAACCAGTCAATATGGAAACAAACCCTTAAAAAACTAGAAGGGTTAAAAGCATTAGACTTGGGTTCACAGGGTCTTAGTTCAAATCTTAGCTCTGAAATTGAATATATATGAGACCTTGAGAAATTCATTTATCCTTCCTATCAATCAGTCAATTAAGGAGTAGTGTCTTAGCTAAGTCATTTCCTGAAAAAATGAGTCCTTCTTCTGATGCAGACAAAACCTTGGCCCTCTTCCCATAAACTCCAACATCTTCCTTTCTTTCTTGTTGGTCTTCTCAGTAGTGATTTCCCAGACTGAGAAAAAAAAGACCCTGGGCTACTGAACAAGTTACAGGATGAATGTTCTTGATATGTCTGTCAACAGGCCTCCCAATGGATGACAGCCCAATACCTGGCTGGCTATTGTAAGAGAGGAGAGAAATCCCATGGAGGAGGCTGCGGATGGGTTGAATGAGGCAAGCCACTCGTCAACAGGCTATGTCTGAGATTTAAATTATTTTCCCCCTCTGTTCAGTTTGCTGGCAGGCAAAGAAGGCTGTTTTTCTAGCTTAGTTGGCAAAAGTACATTGAGATTATGGATTTTATATAAATGGAAATTAGAACCATCGAAGTGTGTCTTGGGGAATGGAAAGCAGGGTACAAATACAAGTTTCAGCATTTACTAGCTGTGTGTTGATTAGAAAGCCAATTAACATCTTTGAGACTCAGTTTCTTTATCTATGAAATGGACATCCTAATATTTGTACAATTTATTTCACAGATTTTTTTTTTACCAGAAATACACTTTTTAAAACCTAAAACCGCTATATGACAGTTGTTTTATGAAAAGAAATCTCCCATCATAAGGAATTATTGATATTAATACTAACAATGGTAATATAGTGAAAAGAATGCCCATCATGGAGTGAAGATTCTCCTGACAAGTCTTATTTTTAACAGTCATTGGCAATAGGATTTAAATTCCAGAAACTAACTCTTTGACATTATAAATATCAGCAGTCCTTATTTATTGGCAAAGGGAGTTTTTTTTCACAGAGAAATCTCTATACCTTTGAAATCATGGATCCTGACCCTAACACACCTAAATCTTTTCTTTTTCTTTTTCTTTTTTTTGATTTGGCATTCCCAATCTGAGTATTCCCTTCCCTGCTACATATTTGTCACTCTGTGTAACTTGGAAGGAGGTGCCTAGGATATGAAGAGGTTAAAGTATTTGCCACTGATTGTAGCAGAGGTGTCAGGAACAGGACATGGACCTGGGTGCTCCAGACTCCAAGGTTGATCTCCAGCTCTGTGTCGGAGATCAAAGTACTCAGTTTGGTGAAACCCAAGTTGTCATCTACAAAGCACCTTCAGCTAGATTATCTCTTTTTATCCTCAAAGCAGCCTAGGGAGGGTTGCACAGTAAGCATTATTAGAGTCATGTTTTAGATGTGGAAGTGGAGTTAAAATGATTTGTCCAAAGGCAATTGGATGGTGTTAGAGACACAGCATTGGATTTTCAATTAGGAAGACTTAAGTTGGAACCCTACCTCAGACACTTACCAGATGGTGGATTGGCTCTTTAATCTCTTCCTCCCAGTTTTCCCATAGGTACGCTATTAGCATCTATCTCATAGGTTTGTTGTGAAGAGAATCAAATGAAATACTACATAGAGTATTTTTCTTTTTTTTTAAAGTTTTTTTTTGCAAGGCAAATGGGGTTAGGTGGCTTGCCCAAGGCCATACAGCTCGGTAATTATTAAGTGTCTGAGACCGGATTTGAACCCAGGTACTCCTGACTCCAAGGTTGGTGCTTTATCCACTAATGCCACCTAGCTGCCCCGTAGAGTATATTTCAAACTTCAAAGTGTTATATGAATGCTGGCTATTGTCATTATCATCATCATCATCATCATCATCATTAATTAACCACATTTAATTAGCACAAGAACTAGGATTTGTTGCATGTTCATAGTTTATAAAGTATATTTGTACATAGAAGTCATTCTGTAATTGGGTTGGTGATTAATAACCGAGTTCATTTAAATTTGAATAGTCTAGTCGTCTACCCTTTCCTCCACTAGTCATCCGTTCAAATGAAAGAAGTTAGCTCTCCTATAAACTCCTTCAACACTTGGGTCTCTTATAGCATTTTTCTCATAGTTTTCCATGGTTTGACAAATAGGAGTTCCTCATCTGTATCTATAAATTATGGAGAGTTTTGAGTTATATAAAGCTTATGCTTTTGAAGTTTATGTCTGTGAAGTGTGATCACAATTTATTTTGCATCATGTCTTTATGCACTTGTCATTTTCTCCATGTTGTGGGTTGAATTGAGTGGGTTCTGCTTCAAAGATGAGGGAGCAGGCAGGAATCACATAAGGGTTATGAGAGCACGGGCAGGTTACATGTTGTCATTGAAGAAAGTCGTGCAGAGGACATGGATTCATTGAAACATTCTTTAAGTGTACTCATAGGACCACATATTTATAGAAATAGAGCTGGAAGGGACTATTATACAGAACACCAAGGGAGAGAAGTGCCTTGCCTTCCCTTCCCTATTGAAGGAATGTGTTGATAAATATTTAACCACTAATTCTCCAAAAAATTATGATGTCTTTCAAGTTTAACTCGGGTTATCATCATTTCTTCATCACTTTATTAAATGGAGATAATCAAGAAATCAATAGTTCCTACCCTGATTATAAGGTTTATCAATTTCTGAGGTGAAAATGTCAAATTTAAAAATTTGTTGGTAGGTAGCCTATAGAGTACCTGGGGAAAGTGATGAAGTTTTATTTATTTATCTTTGTGCCCTACTCGCCACCTAGCACCTTGCCTTCCAAAGGGAACTGGAAAATGTTTGTAAAATAAAGGAAACTTTAGCTGTGCATAAATACAGGGACTGTCCTGGGGTCACAACATGAATTATGCATTTTGAGTTCATTGGTTTTGTTCTCCATTCCTTCAGAATGCTCTGGAAAAAGACAAAGAACACCCTAGAGCCATCAGGTAATCCCAGATGGAACCAAAATAGTCACATCATTTCTACTGATTTCTCTTAATGGTCATTGTGACAGCTGTGGGCAGGAGATAGGTTTATCACACTCTTATCTTTTGGGGGGAGGAAATGGAAGAGAGATACTTGTATTTGTCTTATTTTTAAAAGTTTGATTTTATTTACCACACTAGAAGACAGAAAAGAAAATGGGGTCAAATATTATCATTCCCTCAGTGCAATTTCTACCTGTTAGGATGCAGATTGCATTCATCAGGTCTGACAGCACAAGGGAAAAAATTTCCAGGTGTGTGTAAGAAGATAGACGTCAATTTTGGCTGCTTGCTTTTCTTTGAATATTTATCCATCTTCAGAAAAAAATGATCACTTCCCTACAGTGTTTCAATGAGGCATTGGGGTAGGGTTGAGTACATAATAGCCGGCTATTATTTGGATATATGAGAATCTGTCATTTTATAAATAAATACAGGTACAGGTATCCTCTGGATGCACATTTGTTATAGAGAGGGCGGGGGAAGGAATGAGAAAGAATTTGCTTTAAATATTCAAAGATGAAAATGGGGCTAGGATCTCATTGATTTGGAAATTAATGATGCATATTTTAACTCAATCATGTCTGCCCAGCCTTAGTGACCACTGTCCATAGTTTTTCATAAATACTCTATAAGAAGACTTCTAAATTACTGGTTATTTCACTTTATCTTTCCTTCACAAAGATACCAGTCTAGTATTTTGACTGATGAGAGTGTCAATGAACATGAAACTGGATTGACTTTTAAAGATAGTTAACGAATAGAAGGACTTGGCATGATAACATGATCAAATCTTTAAACAAACCAAAGCACCCCTAAACCCTCACCTTTACTGCTTGGTTAGCCTGTCTTTTTTCTGACTTGAAATATTTTTCTAAGAAATCTGTAGTCCTTATCTTGTCTCTATGAATCTTGTCTTAGAAAGAAGTATGTTTTACTATTGTAGAGACCATGCTTTCTTCTAAAGTTTTTTGCTTCTCCATTTCTAGATGATTCTTCATTTTTATATATTCACATTCCCAGTCATTTGCTCTTTTGTTGTATTTCCCTGATAAGATGTGGATTCAAGTTTTTCTATTCCATCAATTATTTTCAATGTACAGGTCATACATTTTTGCCTTTTTGATTTTTCTTTTTCTTTTAGATCATTTGGGAACATTCTACTGTGTTTCCATATAGGAAACAGGTTTCTCTTAGGGGTCTCTGCCTTATCAGAAGTTTTTTCATTTTCCTTTGACTTATAATATTTATTCAGGAGTGTTTGGATTCTTTTGTAATCTAACCCTGGAATGGATCTTTCCTTCTTTTATTATATCTGCTTTTGATTTTGGTGAGGCTACATTCCTTGATTTTTGTGATCAGATCATTGATCTAGATTATTTTTGTTGTCATTTCTTCCAAGAACTCTTGATTGATTGTGATTGTGATGTCTGAGAGTCACTTCATTGAAAAAGAATTATAAGGTGGCAATTAAAATAGCTTTTTATTACATCAACACAGGATTCTTAGTGGCATCTTACACAGTGTTTACATTTTAATAGCTTAAAAACTGCATTAAGACTTTGGAAACATCTATTCTCTTCATCTTTCAGTTAATTGTGAAATAGTAAAGATGTGGTCCATTGTTGGATATTACTTGAAGAAGCCTACTAGTTCCTCACTGATTTCTTGATCAAGGATGACCTCAATTTCTGTATAGATGACTTATAATGATTTTGAATAGATGAGGGCATTAGCATGTTAGAACAATAATTATTTTTTCCATATTAGTAAAGTCAGATTTTTTTCTCCTCATTTTTGGTATTTTTACTTTTTTCCAGAATGTTGCATATTGATTCCTCAAAGTCCTCACAGTCATTATGCATGTATGCATGTATATATATATATATATTGTATAAAATGTATATGTATATGTATTAAGACAGATTTCCTCTAGCTATTTTATTTGTATTTTTTCTATTTAATGCCATTATTCACTTCCTTATAATCATATCTAGGAGTGTGAAGCTATGGTCCAAGAGCAGTCCTTCTACACAATCCTTATTAAACAGCACTTTGGTATCATAATTGCTTCCATTTTTCTTCTGTTAGTTATCTAACTCCCATTTTTGTCTTTAGTGTCCTTGGGCTAACTTTGCATAATGGCTTATCTTGCCAAGCTTTCTTTGAACTAATTTTCCCTCTACTGCATCTCTCTATTTCTGATTCTTTATCTCTGATAATTGTCCACCATTCCACTGAAGATTTTACAAAGGACCTTATATTTTAGGCTAGCTTTGCCTTTGGCAGCCCTCTTTGTTGGACAAGTGAGTCAAACTTTTGCCAACTAAAGAGTTTTTTGTACTCTTCTCATTTTCTTGTTGCAGCAATTCAGGTTCATTGGTTAAACCTTTTATGAAAAGTATTATAATAATGTCTATTAATGAACTAGGATGAAATTGAATGATGGAGTTTTTTTTGAAAAAGGAGAAAAGTAGAAGAGAACACATCTAGGCTTTTTGAAATTTAATTTTTAGGTACATTAATTCAGAATCATCTCTTTATGTTATGAATTCATATGTCATTCGGTGCTTATCTTTAGAGATATCACAGAATACAGAGATGTAGCTGTCTTTTTTCTTAGTATTTTATTTTCCTCTAAATTATATGTAAAACAATTTGCATATTCATTTTTAAAACTTTGAGTTCCGAATTTTCTCCCTTTTCACCCCCCTCATTGAGAAAGCAAACTATTTGATATAAATGTGTATTTATGCAAAACATTTCCATAATAGTCATCTTGTGGAAGAAAATATAGCCCTTGAAGAAGACACTTCAAGAAAAATAAAGTAAAAAAAAATGCCTCAGTCTATATTCCGATAACATCATCTCTGTCTTTAGAGATGGATAGTGTTCTTTATCATGAGTCCTTCACAGTTGTCTTCACAGCATTGCTGAGAAAAGGTAAGTCATTCACTGCTGATCATCCAACTATTGCTGTGACGTTGTATATAGTGCATTTCCCATTGCATCTGCTCATGTAAGTCTTTCCAGGTTTTTCTGAGAGAATCTTGTTCATTTCTTATAGTAGAATAGCATTCCATCATAATCACATACAGCAACTTATTTAGTCACTCATCAACTGATGGGCATCCCTTCTAGTTTTAATTCCTTGCCCCAGAAAAGAGCTGCTATAAGTATCCTTGTACACATATAGGAAGAGGTGTCTAATCAACTTCTCCAAGTATATGCTCAAATAAAAGGAATATCTTGATTAAAGAAGCCCTCAGTCATGAGTTTCCTCTATTCAGAAATGGGTGGACAGTGTCAGCATCTCTGGCCCACAGGAACATCAGCAACACGGAAGTTTTTGACAAAAGCTGAAGCTGCATTTAATCAGATTCATTCACTCATTTGAATAGGTTTAATAGGTGCCCACTGTTAGGCACTAGGGAAAAGGATTATGAGACCATCACTGTGAACCACCACAATGGATGGCTTTTGAAGGTTTGTAAAACAACTGACCTATTATTTCATTTGGTAGTTATTACCCTAATTTTTACAAATGAGAGAACTGAGGTAACTCTCTTAGTATCACATAGCTAATAAGTCTCTGAGCTGATATTTGAATTCAAGTCTTCCCAGTGGAGGTAGGTAAATGGCATGGTGGAGAGAGTACTGGACCTGAGCCAGTCCAGATCTGGCCTCAAACACTTCCTGGCAATGTTATCCTATTTGCCTCAGTCTCCTCATCTGTAAAATGAGTTGGAGAAGGAGATGGCAAACCATTTCAATGTCTTTGCTAAAAGAACTGGAGTCATGAAGAGTTGAACTCAATTGAAACAGCTAAGCAACCACTTCCCAATTCCAAGAGTAACATCTTATCCACTATTC
Organism: Macrotis lagotis; assembly: GCF_037893015.1. NCBI lineage: Eukaryota > Metazoa > Chordata > Mammalia > Peramelemorphia > Peramelidae > Macrotis > Macrotis lagotis. Next base: position 39,341,839 of record NC_133663.1, on the reverse strand, counting down.
CACTTAATTGTCTATAATATAAAGATGATATGAAGAAAACTTTTTAAGTTTTCAATGTACTTTATAGCCATCATCTTATTCGAGTTTGCCAACAATCTCATGAGACAGGGCACTCTAGGTAGCATTACTCCCAATTTATAGATAAAGAAAATTAACCCGCCACTGTTCATTGGAGCCTTGATCTCTGCTTTTTTCACTGGATCATTCATGCATCTCTAAGATCTTCCAAATATTACATCCCCTCTGATTTCAGGGTAGCATAAAAATGCTAAATTCTTAATTCATTCCTTTTTCTCTATCTTTCCAGTCATAGGTGAGGCATAGCTACAACTAATAAATTGTGTGATCTGGCAGTTCTCTGGTTTTAGAAAGACTGGAAACATCCAAAGAGAATGAAGAATGCTCTAGTCCCTGTACAAGCATATTGACCCTTGGTTCTTTTACTTCCCAATTCCCCCTTTACCCTCCTATTCAGCATCCTAGATACAAAATTTCAGAGTTAGAAAGAGCCCAAGAAAGCATCCAGTCTAACTAATGCCTGTACAGGAATCTTCTCTGTAATGTTAGCAAGGTACTATATTGGATATAATGATGAACACAAAATCAGGAAGAACCAGATTCAAATTCTGCTTTAGGAATTTACTAGCCAAGTAAACTGAACAAACCTCTTGGTTTCAGTTTCTTCCTTGGTAAAATGAATTGTTGAATTTGATGACTTCTAAGGTCCCTTCCAACTCTGACTATATGTCCTGTTATTCCTACCCTAGATAAGAGCATCCACTAATGAAATTTAAAAAGTTCTAGGGACATAGTTTCTGGATAATTAATCATTTTATTAATAATGATAGCTTATTGCCAATAAAATGAGTCAATGACAGTCCCTAATGTCAAAGATGATTCATGGCAATGAGCTCACAGTTTATATGGCCTTAGACAAGTGAGTGTTCTTGAGGGTGACAATCAATTCAGATTGGTTAACAATTAATAAGAGAAAATGAATATTGCAATGAGAGGTGAATCTGTTCTAATGAGAGTCACTTTGATTATGTCTTTTACTTCTAAATTACCCATCCTTGAACACTCTAATCAAAGAATTTATCCCCATGATACCTATGTAAAGCAAAATGGGCTTCTCAACTCGGGTGTGGCCTGAACAATATAGAGAAGATAGTTAATTCAGTGTTACTATTAGTCATGTCCTTCAGAAACTGAGTCTTGAAATAAGAACTTTAGAAAAAAAAGGAGAACTATGGTTCTTCCCAAATCATTTGTTATTCATTATCATTTCTCGTATCTTATTCTTAGAGACTTCTTGTAAGGGAGAATCATGCTCCCTTTGGGGCATTATTAACTGTAATAATTAGAATGTTTTTCCTTATACTGATTCAAAATTTGTGTCTCTGTGACTGCTTCTTACCCCTGCCAGTTCTATCCTTTAGGATTCAGCACAACAAAAAGAATTTCTTTGTTCTCAAAAAAATCTCAAAAAACATATTGACAGAACCAAGGAAGCAAGAGTTCCATTTTACTCCGGTCAGTTTGTTCAGTTCTGGGTGTCATATTTGAGAGAAGGACATATTCTGGGGAGAAGGGGTTTCTAGAGGAGGGCAAGTATATCATCTGAAAGAACTGGAGGTGACTGGGCGGCTAGGTGGCGTAGTGGATAAAGCACCAACTTTGGAGTCAGGAGTACCTGGGTTCAAATCCGTCTCAGACACTTAATAATTACCTAGCTTTGTGGCCTTGGGCAAGCCACTTAACCCCATTTGCCTTGCAAAAGTCTAAAAAAAAAAGAACTGGAGGTGACTGATCTGAAGAAGAGGAGACCCTGAGGAAGAGGTGGATAATAATTGGTATTTGTAAGAGAAGAATTTGACTTTCTCTTCTTGATTTCATTCAGTAACATCAACTATGTGTTAACATGGTTAAATGTTGATCAGAAATAGATGTAAAGGATAGAAGTTTCAAAGAGAGATTGAGGCTTAAAGTTAAGAGGAAATTCCTAATGATTAAAGCTACCCAAAAAGGGGATGTGCCACTTTAGGAGGTAGGCTCCCCCTCATTTAGAGATGGCCATGTGTGGAATGACTCAGATACCATTTGAGATCCCTGTCTACTCTGAGATTTCATGCTTTTGGGACCAGAAATGTCTTAGGAAGCAGACATTCTCAGGAGCATGCCAGAAATCTGAAAAAAAAGTCAGTTATAACTATGAGAAAAAAAGGCAGCTTTTTATCAGGTTAGTTGGGTGGTTGTTGTCATTCTGCAATTCAGAGCTAAAAGATTTTTTGAGTCAAATGTAGTCCGAGCCTCATCTGGGATTACTGAAGTACACTCAAACTTTCCTTCACTATTAAACTTAGCTTCTCCGGCACCATAAGGTAGAACTGAAACCAGACCATGTCTGTCAGGTCTTCATTTGTGTCCCAATGGGTCTCGGGTAAAGAACTTGGATTCTCTCAGTTGATCAGAGTATGACATTGGATAGGTCAAGGTAAGAAAGTGTGAACCACAGAGAGGATTTGGGGATCATAGCTAAGATTCATAGAGCATTGTATATTGGAGGCATAAAGGATTTTAAAGATTTTCTGGTCTAAAGTACTTCCTTTCAGAGAAGAAGATCCCTAGACTGAAAGAGGAAGAGAATCAGTCATTATATCAGTAATCATCTCCTTCATCAGGGTTGGTTACAAGATGGGTCTGAGCTGAAAGATGATATAGGCATGGCTCAGCATATTGTATTACACCAAAAGGAGATTTGCAGTTAAGTCCCTTGGATTCTAATTTGGTCTCTGTTCCCTAGCTTACCAGTATGACCTTGTACAGGTCACTACACATTTGAATCCCAGTTTCCTCTTCTCTAAATGAAAGAATGACAAATATTTATTAAACCCTTACTAAGCACCAAGGAGTAGCAAAGTAAAATAAAGTGTTGGTCCTGGAAACAGGAAAATCTGAATTCAGAGTCATTATCAGACACTGTGTGACCCTGGGAAAATCACACTATGTCTAAAAGGTCCTTCTGGAGCATTTCCTTGTTGTAGCAGAGGGGCTTGCCTAACTCAGTTAAACTATGAGCTGCTCTGTGCAGGATTACCCAAGATGGATAGATCACAGTGGAGAGTTACGACAAAAAGAAAAAAATCAAGTAAAAATAGTGACCCATTGGAGAAGGAAATGTCAAATCACTCTAGTATCTTTGCCAAGAAAATCTCATAGAAAATGTGGTTTTGAAGAATTAGACATGATTGTACATCAAGTACCAAGGACAGCACTGAGAATTGGAGTTGCAAATACAAAATCAAACTTAGTCCTGTTCTCAAGGGACTTATATGCTAATAGTTATCTATAAAATGTGGAATAATTTGGTTTATATGACCTCTGAAGTTACACAGTAATAAATATCTGTGGCCAGAATTATTTGAAGTAAGATCTTCCTGACTTCATGGCCAGTACTCTATCTATTGCAACTGCCTATATACATACATACATTATACATATACATATATATATATATATATGAAGATATGTGTACATTATATCCTTATATAATACACACAAATATATAATATACAATTCTATATTTTATTAAAATGGTAAACATCATTCAAATTGAATATCATTGATGAAGACCATCAATTATCTCTCTACAGGAAGAAAAAATATACTTTTGTGGTAGAGAGTGAAATGCTTGTTCTAATTATGGCTCATTTCCTTTCATAATAGATCATCTTAGGCAAACAGATTGATTTTTAAGATCTTTGGATTGGGGGTAATACTAACTGGCTAGGGGTCAGCTAATTAGCCACTGTGACCAGTTGTTTGAGAAATATAATGAGTATCTCATCATTAAGGCCAATGAGCTCACATTTCAGAGGGGAAAGAGCTGATGTGGTTCTCAGAATGAATATTTCTCATTTTATAATCATGAGTCCAAAGGGCTGAATGAAGGACATGACTTTTTGGGAAGTGGTGACTTGCCTTAACTAACTCCAAAGAGCAGAAAAATAAGGGTAAACTGGGCACACTTGTCTCTAACAAAAGATTGGAATCAAGTAAAAATTGCAGAGGACAGATTGGTGAGGGTGATCTTCAGTGCAGCTATCTCTCAGCTGCATGCTTCATTTCCTTATCTCTTTCTGTTCTGCACCATACATCTTTTTCCCTGGGCCTGGGCAAGCTTCCAGATGCCTGCAGAATGATGCACATTCTACTTATTAGGGGTGACCTTTCAGCAGATTCAAATAAGTCCAGACCTCACAACTTGATGGAGAAGAGGGGGGGGGCTTAGTGACCCACAAATATGGCATGGTAAGTGACCAGTCTTTCTGTTGTTAGAGGGATAGAGATGGTTCTACCTATGGTGAATTATTCTCCTTCACATGCTTTATGTTCTAATCAAACTGGAACAACTAACTCTAAAGACTTAGATTAGGCAATGTGGAAAAATACTGACTTTGAAGAAAAATGACCTGCGTTCATATCTCAACTCTGACACTTAGTACCTGTGTAAGTTTGCACAAAATCGCTAAATGTCTTATAACCTCAGTGTCTTCCTCTATAGTATGAGAAGATTGGTCTAAATAGCTTCTGAAGTTCTCATCTCTTGACAAACGGTTTCCTTGATCACTTGCATTCTATTGTCTCCATGTATTTGTACGTGACTGTTTCTTGCCTGGTTTACAATTCCTCTAAGTCTACTTGGCTGTTAATGAAAAGGAGTTTGAATAAGGAAAGGTACTTAAACTATCCCACAGAGGCTGCTGATTATTGCCTTTTTTTTAAAAATCCTATTAGATCTTTACCTTCAAGACCCAGGTGACAGGTGATGCTCCCATCATGGAGTCTATTCTAATCTCCTTAGGAAGAAGTGATCCTTCCTATCTTAAATTTTCCTATAGCACTTCTTTGTCCCAATAACATTTTAGCATACCCAGAAGTATTCCTATTGTTATATATGGTACATCCCCATTGTTGAGGTAAAAACTCCTTGAGATTAGAGATGTATTGTCTATTGTCTTTGTTATTGCAATGTCTCATACATCATGGATAATAGATCAATTTTTTCATATTATATAGAATTTTGCAAGGGATGTTAGGGTGTGATGATGAAGATATAAGAATGATGCCAATGATGATGACACAATGATGATGGTGGCAGTAGTGGTGATGATGGAATAAGCAATAGTAAGATGGCTAGGTCAAAATACATGAACAGTTCAATGAATTATTTTTTAACATGACTAGAGGTTATATTCCATATCAGTTGGACCAGTTCCTATCTTTAACTTGACTATATGATTGTGTGTGTGTGTGTGTGAGACAGACAGACAGAGAGAGAGAGAGAGAGAGAGCAGGTGAGATAGGTGGGAAGGGTTGCAATTCTCAATTGTCCATCTTTCAGTTATGATCATTTATTTCAATTTCAATTTCAATTTGTTACCAGAAAGAATCAATGGGACATAATAGATTCAAAAAAGGATTCTGGTCTAAAAAGGCATAGATATATTATTGATAGTAAAGAAAGGGATAGGGACTTTATCTATGATTACAGTAATGTAAGAAACTCAGGTGGGTAAATTCCCTCAACCACTGATTGGAAAAAAGAAAAAAGAAAACTCAATAAATTGAAATTTATAGATAGCCTTAGGAAGGAGAACAGATTCTGTCTGATGCACAGGATTTTGTGATCACAGATTTAGAGCTAAGAAAGAATCTTAGAAGTCATCTAAAGAATACTTCATATCTCTCCTCTCCCCCATTTTACTGATGAGATCAGAAAGTAGGCAAATGGTGCCCACTAATCTATCTTCTTTGTTCCCTTCTATTCTCTCTTAGTATTTATACTTCATCCCTTGGTCCCACAGGCACATATGCCTAGAAGATATTGCTCACTCAAAATGTATTTCCACATTCCAAGTTAGGACATTCATGGTAGCAAAAGACATCAAGGTCATGGCATGTAAAAATAATTTGAAAGAATATAGGTATTTAGTCTAGAGATGAGAAGACCCCAAAAGGACATGATATCAGTTTTTGGATATCTGAAGAACTTTTACAAGAAGAAGAGATCAGATTTCTTCTTCTTGGTCAAAGAAAGAATAAGAATCATTGTATAGAAGTGGCATAGATATAACCTTAGACCTGGTACCAGGAAAAATGAATAAATAATATTAAAATTTAATTGTCTACTTTGAGAAGTAGTACTTCTATGAGAGAGAATGAGAGAGAGAGAGAGAGAGAGAGAGAGAGAGAGAGAGAGAGAGAGAGAGAGATAGAGAGACTCTTAAGTGAAGGCTAATGGTGGTTGTTTGTTAGATTTGTGCAGGTATAGGTTTTAGTATATGATCTCTAAAGTCCTTTTCAGTATTATATCAATATTTATGTTGAAAATGAAGGATTCTTCAGAGGTTTTGCATCATGGACCCCTTTGGTGGTCTGGTAAAACCTAAAGAGCCTTTCTAAGAATGATGTTTTAAAATTCAAAAAACAAAATACACAGGATTACAAAGGAACCCAATTATATTAAAATGAATAAAGTAAGCCATTTAAAAAAATTATGGGCCATTAAAGATAATCCTATTCAGGTCTGGGTTGGACTATTCTGATTCTGAACTCCCACCCAAGGCTGAAATCCTGTGATTCTCTAAAGGGGTTAGTCTATAACGGTTTAACTTATTATACTTTCCCAAGATTGTCTTTGCTGGGGGAGAGGAAAGGGAAAAGGAGTGGGAGGATTCAGATAACCAAATTACCTTTTTAGGCTCAAGACTTTATTTAATGTTGGAATTTAAAACATCATTGATGGCTTTTGGGATCACAGGGGTTTTTTAGGTATCACTTAAATCCCAGTCCCCAAATGGTTGTCTGCTCTATTCAATTTTAAGACTAGCCTCATATCAAGTCTTGTATCCTGAGCATGTTTGCTGTGACTCTCTAAGGGCCTCAACCTTTGTGTGCTCTCTTGAATGGTTTAAGGATAGCAAGATGCTCCCTAAAGTTGAAACAATAATCTTGTCAGGGGTGCAAGAAATCCAAGTGGTAATTCTTTCTCCATCATGGTAGCCAGAGATGTGTTCCTTAGAAAGGCTTTGTATTTTAGAGAGTTGATTTTGAATCAGAAGACTAAGGTTCAGATCTCACTTCAGAAATTTACTGGGTGACTATAGGCAACCTTTCTAGGCCTTGGATCTAAAACGAGAAGATTGGACCAGATTATCCTCTGAGGTTCCTTCAAAGTTGTGGCTGAAAAAAAAAACATGGAGAGATGAGATGAGGTTTCTTTCCCCATCAGCCACTTCCCAGTTCAAAGGGGAGCTTGTGCTCATTCTCTCTTAAGCATATATTTTCTGACTTGACTAAATTCACTTTAAAATGGAAGTGTAAGCAAAATTTAATTAAATACCCCTAGAGCTGAATTTGGTGGATAATGTCCCATTAGAATTTCAGACACATATTTTAAGTTCCATATCATTAAAGATAAGGGTGTTTACACACAGAGTTGGTCATGTTAGTTTAAATTTCAGCCCATACTTTAAATCAGTAATCAATATCTAATTATATATTTTACTCATTGAATAAAGCCAGGGGCTTCCATCCTCCTCTTTAAGCTATGCGGTCAAAGTGCTGTTCCAAGCATTTTCACTTAAAAATGGGCTATAATTTGTGGTAGAAATTAACAAGCTTTAAAAGTACTTGACTTCCCCAGCCAAGATTCCCAAATTCCCCTCCAAACAACTACAAAATTGCCTCAGAATTGATCTAGGAATAGGGAAGTAGTTTTTCAACCTAGCAGGAAAAAATGAACTCTCAGGGTGGGAACAAAAGCAGCAGCAGCAGCAGCAGCTGGTCCCACAGCAAGGAACCTTCTGCAAGGCTCCAAGCCTGGGGCAATTATAAGGAAAAACAGAAAATGGAACAAACTTTTGCAGCAAGTATCTCTAATAAAGATTCATTTCTCAAATATATAGAGAAGAGACATTTATAAGAACACAAGTTGTTACCTAATTGATAAATGATTAAAAGATATGAAAAGGTAGTTTTGAAATCATAGCTAACTATAGTTATAAGAAAAATGCTCTAAATTACTATTAATTAAAGACATGAAAATTTAAACAACTCTGAGGTACCATCTCACAACTATTAAAGTGATTAATATTACAAAAAAAGGATGATGTTGGATTTTGGAGAGGAAGTGGGGAAAATTGGGACATTCTTGGTGATTCAAACATTCTAAAGAACCATTTTTTAATGTTTTTCTTTTTTGCAAGACAAATGGGGTTAAGTGGCTTGCCCAAGGCCACATGGCTAGGTAATTATTAAGTATCTGAGACGGATTTGAACCTAGGTACTCCTGACTCCAGAGCCGGTGCTTTATCCACTGCGCCACCTAGCTGCCCCCTGAAGAACTATTTGGAACTATGCCCAAAGGACTATTAAACTATGTGTACCCACTGATCCAGTAACAAAGACAAAAGTTGTGCTATATGACTATAATGGCTTATTATTGTTCTATAGGAAATGGTTAGCAGGATAATTTCAGAAAAATCTGGGAAAAGTTGCATGAACTGAGGCATAGTGAAGTGAATAGAACCAGGAGAATGTTATGTACAGTAATAGCAAAATTATTCGATTAAGAATTTTGAATGACTTTGCTATTCTCACTGATAACAATGATTCTAGACAATCCCAAGAGATTAATGATGAAACATATCATCTGTCTTCAGAGATTTAATTGAAAACATATATACTGAAATATGCTATTGTTCACTTTCATATTTTCATTATTCAAGTTTTCTTGTACAAAATGACTAATATGAAAAGTTTTACATAATTGCACCTGCTTCTCAGGTTGAAAGGGAGAGGGGAGGGAGGAATAGAATTTAGAATTCAAAAATTTAAATATAAATGCTGAAAAAAATAGAGAAAGTACGTACACCAAGTGTGGATGTGGAAAAATGTAGAGAAGTGTGGAGAGATACATAATTAGATATTATATACACATTTCCTTTCTCAAATTTTTCTCTCACTTAAATCTAGTAAGATGTAGTAACATAAGTAACATAATCCATTTTTTCACTATATTGTCTCATTCAGTACATATTCTTTTAACTAGTCATATCATTGTGAAAGAGAATCTCATCTGCTCTTAGAAACTCAATAGTATCTTCTTTATGGCATGTCCCCACATCCCCTAAGGGGTGAAAATTGGGGAACACTTTGGTGAATAATGATGCTTTTAAGAGTAGGTGACACATTTCTCTTTTCTTCAGTAAAGTTAATGTTTTTGTCCAGGTGATATTACTGACTCAATGGCATTATCTATTGGATAAGAGGTTAAAAGCAGACTGGCTGTGATTATTGAAGTCTGCCTGAAACTCACAATTATTCTGTCCTTGACTCAAGAAGCAATCCTCTTAGCAGTGCAAAGTGGGCTGAAGTGGTCCTTACCCGGTGGGATGCCATAAGATGGGCAACTAAACTGTATAAATTGGAGTATTTAGGTTTTACCATGTCTAACAATTCTAAGGTCCATCAGCCTTGAGCTATCAGTGTTCTATGAACTCTGACAAAGTCCATACCTAAGAAATAGGGAAAGGTTCATAGGATGGTATCAAGGATAGAATTTTCACTATGATGAGGTGATGCAAAGAAATTACTGCCATGCATTGGATATGACTAAAGTCTTAAGGTTCTTCAAGTGATGATGATGATGATGATGATGATAATGATGATGATGATGATGATGATGATGATTGCTTTCAGGTTTGCACAGTGCTTCTCATACATTTTTCTGTGTATCCTGAGGACATCTTAATACAGAGTAGGACCAATAAGTTATTATTGATGGAATAATTGAGTCAGTTATGCATTCTTCTTCATATGAGCACTTTCTTTACCATGCCATTCCATCTCTGGACTACTTTTCCCCTTGAAAGTATGGGTGGGACTTCAGCCTTTCACACTGAGGGACTGGTTCCTCTCATAACCTCCATTTTTAAGAAGATCCAAAGCAATCATATCTTTGTGCCTATACAAGTTCCACTGTTGACTCATCCCAGCAGGGCTGGCTCCATCATACCCCTGAAATGAGTCCCTTCATTCCCTTTCTCACTTTTCAACTCCCTTATATGTGGTGTTCTCCCTCAGACTCTAAGTTCCTTGACAACAGGAACTGTTTTTCTTTCTGTTTTTTGTTTATATTCCCAGCCATTTGTATAGCATCTGGAACATAGCAAGTTTTTCATCAATACTTACTCTCATAACAATCCCGAGTGTCATTTTTATACTTTTTTTAACTCATAAAGGAGCTGAGATCCAGATATTAAAATGACTTGCCTATGACCACAGAGCTAGAAAGTATCTATAGTGGGATTTGAACCAAGACTTACTAACTCCAAGTCTAATATTCTATTCACTCGGCCACACTACCTGCTTAATGAAGAAGACTTTTCCCAGCCACATAGGGAAAATTTCCTAGATAACTTAAATTCCAAGAGCCACATCCACCTTCCATCAAGTGGTCTCATTGACTCTCTTGCATGCCTTTCTTCCAATACAATCTGAATATAGGATGCCATTCAGTAGATCCTTGTCCATATGCCTGTGCTCTCCAGGCTATTATAGAGTTAGGAGAGGATCTGCCAGCACTGGGGTTCCAGCAGTACCTGTTGCCTGCCTGCTCCTCTCCGTCAGCTGCTTCATTTTAGAAAGGACAAATATCCAGAGAAGAGAACAAGGGTGAGCAAGGAGTATTTAATCTGGGGAAAAGAAAATTCAGGTGAAAACAAGATGAAAGTATTTGATAACTTGTGCAGAAGAATAGATGTTTAGATATTTTCTGCTTGGTTCCATAGAGAAGAATTATGGGTAATGGAGTTGAAGGGAGAGGAGAATTTGGATTAGATTTAAGGGATGACTTCTGATTACTTGGAGCAATCCATAGGGATGGGTTACTCAGGATGGTGGGGTGTTCTTCCTTGGTCACTTATTTGGGAAATAATAGTGGGATTTCTTGGCCAAAAGTGGATTAGACTAGAGATCCTCAGAGTTTGTTTCTAATCAATCAGTATTATTGTAGTTTCACACATTGTTCTAGGCACCAGAGACATAATAATGATAATCAGAATAATCTGTTCTTTCAGAGAACTGACATTCTAACAAGGGAAATAGCAAGAACATTTATAAAGACAAACAATAAAAAGAGAATAAATATGGAAAAGCTTGAGAAGGGGGAGTTAGCAGTTGAAAGATTCTGGAAGGGTCTCATGTAGAAGACTGTGTTTATGTTGTATCTTGAAGAAAGGAAGGGCTTCTATGAGAAAGTAGTGAGGGGGGAGGTTTATTTTAGGTATTGGGAGTGGAATATAGAAAGGTATGGAAATAGGAAATTGAATGTCAGATGAGAGCAAAAGAGGACAGATCAATTTGACCAGATTCCACAGAGTGGAAGGGGAAGCATTATACAATGAAGAAAAACAGACTAGGTCAGATCAGGAAGAGATTTAAAAATCAAACAGGAGTATATACTTGATTGTATATTCAATTGAAAGTGCCCGGAGTTTATTGAAAAGGGAAGTGACAAGGTAGGAAAATTAGTTTGGTCACAGTGGCAGGATGCGTTGGAGTGGGGGGAGATCAAGCAAGGTAGTCAATTAGCAGTACAATGTCCTAGTCCAGAAGACTGTTGATGAGGTTCTAGATTAAAGCAACAGTTATGTGAATAAGGAGAAGAATTTGGGTGAAAGATGACAGAGGTAGAAACAAGAGGATGTCCGGGACAGTTCATTTGACTAGGTAGGATGAGATAAAGTGAGGAGGGGAGGATAACAGCTGGGTAGAAATATGAAAGTTTGATAAAGGGAGGGGGTTGGAAAGATAATGAGATCCATTTTGGTCATGTCTACCTCATTGATTGTGATAACAACAGGCAAGAAAATCCACTCACTTAGGGCTTGGAATCATTTGTCTGGGCAATCTAAATTGATTAATAATTAACTATCTTAATTGCCAGATGGAGACAGCTTTGTGTGTGTGTGTGTGTGTGTGTGTGTGTGTGTGTGTGTGTGTGTGTGTGTATAAACATAGCCTTATTCACTATTCCATAATCCAGTCCTTCTCCCCCTTCATCTTTTTTAATAGCAAAGAGATTTTTATTAAGTCACCAGACTGCACGACTAAATTTTAAAATAATATTGGCATTATGGGAACATCATTTTCATTTTTATCACTGTTAATTTATCAGCCAGGCAATACTCAATCTATCATCCTATGCTGTCCAGAAGAATATTAAAGTAAAAATCGTTTGCCATGTTTTATATCATGAAATTGGTTTTATATCCAAGGAAATCAATCTCCAAGTTGTAATTGAACCCCTTGGTCTTCAAGTCCCACCCATACTTGATGAAGGGGTGCCTTCATTACATATCCAACCTCTTTTTGAAAACCACCAATGAACCCTTCTACCTCCCAATGCAGCTCATTCTATCTCTGGATAACTTTAATTGTTAGGAATCCCCCCGTCAATTTTTTTTTGCATTATCTACTCACCCCTCTCTCCCTTAGCCCCCAGGGGTCAAACAAACCAATTAAATACAGAATATAAGAATTGGGAAAAGCTATGTTGAATAATCTGAATGGGAATCCCTAGGAAGACTCCATTCAATGCCTCGTGACATTCTTTTGTTTCACTGGGAAGCTGTTCCAGACACTGACACTACTCCTTAGTCAATGGCAGGAAATCTAGGATCATAATGATCCTTTGGAAAAAGTGTCCCTCTGGCAAGCAACAGTTCTTTAGATAGTTATAGAATTGTAAGTCTAAATCTGGAAGGGACTCAGACTATTTGATTCAGCTACCTCATTTTATAGAGGTCAAGTGACTTGTCTTTCTTGTAGCTACGAAGCATCAAAAAGTGGGATTTGAACCCAGGTCCTCTGACTCCTGATTCTGTGGTTTTTCTTTCGTTCTATACTACTAATTCTCAATAGCCTGGACCTACTACTGCTGAAATAATGCCATGAAATTGAGAGAAACTGACCTTAGGCGTCTAATTCCTGCATACCCAGCAGGTTCTGTATAAGATGAATAGATTTTTGTGAGCATGAATAATAAATGCATAGCCATTCCGTGTGTAACAATCTCAAAAAAAAGTTGAGAGATGGGAATCATGCATTGTATGCATTTGCTTCCATTCAAATATGCAACCTGCTTGCCTCTGTGGGAGAAGTTATTTTGGGTCCTAATTCTATTTCTCCTATCAGATTTATTCTTATAAAACCATAGGGTATGAGCTGCAAAATGGACATAAGTATACTTATTTTCTTTGAAACTGATTCTATTTAAGAAATCCAGTAGCTGGGGTGTGCAGAGTTGGAGAGAGTCAAGGGTGAGAATACCTATTTTGGTAGGAAAAGGTCTCAGGCACATGAAACGGTGTGATGATTTCACTGATCAGGATCCCACTGGTCAAACAGATTAACAAAAGACATGGGATTACTAGGAGAAAAATGACCAAGGAAACCATGGAAACTTGGCAAGAGTGAAAAGCCTGAACTTCCTCATTGACATAGGTGCTTTTGAAGGACTTAGGGTTAGAAGAGAAAGATCTTAGGGTGATGCTGATGAGGATAATAACAAAATTAATAATAATAACAATAACAATAGAATGTCAATGTTTTCATAATATATTATATAATTATATAATATATATATTATAATATAATATATTGTATTTGTCTCATTTGAGCCTCACAATAACCTGTAAGTTGTTGCTACTATCATCTTGGTTTTATAGATAAGGAAACAGACTGTGGTAGAGTAAATAAACATGTCCAGAATGTCTTGTGTCTGAGGCAGGATTTGATTTGGGGCCCCTGATTCCTACTATTTTATGGATTTGGAAGTTGCTGTTCAGTGAGATTGTGACTGGAGTGAGGTCACACTAAGCAAGTATCATAGCTTTAAACTTATGTCTTCTGCCTTGAAGGGCAGCTAGGTGGCACAGTGGACAGGGCATTGGCCTGGAGTCAGGAAGCCTCATCTTTCTGAGTTCAAATCTAGATTCAGATCCTTCTTAGCTGGATGACTCTAGGTAAGTCACTTCCCCCTGTTTGCCTCAGTTTCTTCATCAGTAAAATGAGCTGGAAAAGGAATAGCAAATCACTCCAGTATTTTTGTCAAGAAAACCCCAAATGGAGTTGTGAAGAGTTGGACACAACTGAAAAATGACTCAACAACTTCTTCTTTGAACTCTAGGGTTCTTCCCCTCCCTGTCACATTGCATGTGTTGTGATGGCTTAGAAAGCTGAATAAATCTTGCTAACAAGTGAGGAGGGCATTGGCTTGTGATCTTCCATTCATATAACACACGTCTACTTCTATGGATCCGATTCATGTATAACATTTTACCCAATTCTTACTTGCATTTAAAGCTCCTCACCATCATTTCCTCTATTCCAGCCAACCCTGATCTACTCCTTCCACCTTTGCAGTCTGTCCTCCATGTCTGCCATGCATTCCTTCCTAACCTCTGTCTCTTAGAAGCCTTGCCTTGTTTCTCGTCTCAGCATTCATGAATGTCTTCTACAGTAAGTCTTCCCTTATCTCCTTGGTTGCTGATGGTCCCTCCCCTGCTCAGACCTTAATAGTTAGGTAATCCTGAACAAGTTACTTGATCTCCAGCATCTGTTTCCTCAATTGTAAAATGGGTCTGACACTAGGACCAACCTCACAGGCTTGGCATAAAGGATCAAATGAGATAAGTTAATTAAAGAGCTATGCAAAGTTTAAAGTTCAAAAGGAATAGCCATCATTATTGTCATGGTTATTGACAGAAAACAATTCTTCAGACACTACTGTAGACTTGCTGGATATGCTTCTGATTAAAAACCCTTACAGACCATCTAGTCTAACTTCTTCATTTGATAAATAAGTAAACTGAAGCTCAGAGAATGAAATGACTTCTCCAAAGTCCTGTGAGTCATATTTGTCAGAACTAGAATCCAGGTCTTCCAAATCCTCAGACCAATGCTTTCCCCACCTACATCATCCTTTGATTGATGCAAGTCGCTAAGGTTTTATATATATATATATATATATATATATATATATATATATATGTATATAATGTATATAATATATATATATATTATGCTAAAACCAAATAGTAGAAAGACAAGGATATAGACAAGAAATTTCAATTTTGCTCTCTCTCTCTCTCTCTCTCTCACATACACACACATTTTCTCACACATTCTCTCTCTCTCTCTGCTTGCTTGTTTATTTATCTGTCTCTGTCTATTCATTTATCTTTATGTCTGTCTCTTGTGTTGCATCTCTTTCCTTCTACCCTTCCATTCTCTTTTTTCCCTTCCTTTCTTTTGGCTTTTCAGTTTTGAGTACAGAGTATAATAAATAGTTGAATGCTTAGTAACTGACTCCCACCTCTTTTTTTTCTTTGAATCAGATGTATTGTTTTGAAACAAAGCAGAACACATTTTGTATGGACTAGGCATCCTTGATATCTCTGAAAGCTCCATCCATCCATCCATTCTTCCATTCTTCCATCCATCCATCTGTCCATCCATCCATCCATCCATCCATTCATCCATCCATCCATCCATCCATCTATCCATCTCTATCTATCTATCTATCTATCATCTATCTATCTATCTATCTATCTAATTTAATTAATTACTAATTTAAAAAACCCATCGGCTTTCTATTATATTCTGTGAGATAGACCCTGGCAATTAAAATTTAAAAAGAAAAATCATCCCTGATCTCAGAGTTATTATTTATTGTGGTCAGTGAGAAACAATCCCTAAAGGAATAAATATAAACAGGACAATTTGAGGATGGAGAGAGTACTAACCACTTGAGGGAGGAAGTTGGGCCTCCTTTAAGTGAGTCCTACATACATCATTTTATCTGGGTCCCTTCTCATGTATAACACCTCCCTGGGCTCCAATGAAACAAGGGACTAACCAGAATTTTGAATATCCATAAAAAATCAGCCCATAGGTCACTCAATAAGCATTTATTCAACTCTTTTCACATGATGAAATGCATCTTATCTATCTCCCTATCCATAGCAGTGTCCTATGATTTTTCTCTCATTTGTCTTTCTCAAGAAGTCTGGAGATAGCCATTGCTTCCCCTAGTTGCTATTTAGTTTTATCTACCTCTTCATGATGCTATGGACTTGTTCATAGGATTTTCTTGGGAAAGGTACAGGAGTGGTTTATCATTTCCTTCTCTAGTGTATGCCCATTTGACAAATGAAGAACTGAGATAAAATAGGAGTTAAATGACTTGTCTGGGGTCACATATCTAGTAAGTGTCTGCAGGCTTCATTTGAATACAGACCTTCCTGACTCCATCCCTGGTGTGCCATCATTATGGGGCCACCTAGCTGTGACTCTCATCCCCACCCCCAGTTGCTGTTACCATAAGGCAACTCCATCTCAAATGCTTTGCTTCCTTGTAACACAGGGGAGACCCTAAAGTTTCTGCACAGTTTGAAAATACATCTTTATTTAATTGAAAGCTAATTTATCATAGATAGTGACACTGTGACCAAACTGAATTCATAAAGCAATTTAAAACTCACCAAGGACAAACATTACACTAATAATAATCATGCCCAAGATGGCATATGGATAGGTATGTGAGGATGAGTTTATCAGGGGAAATAAGTTACCATAATGAAAAAAGACTCAAGTGAATCTCCTTCATGTTACTCACACTTATTTGATTAATAAAATTTATAGATAAAATGTTATTAAAAAATTTAAAAGTAGAATGCATTTAAAATTAGAATTCTTATTTTTCTTGATATTTCTTCACCAAAAAACCCCCAAATAAAACCTTGATTATATAGTCATCTGAAACACTGTGGTCCAATGGATGGAGTTCTAAGTTTGTAATTAGAAAACTCTGGATTTAGATTCTTCTGATGACACTCTTGGTGTGCTCCTGGGCAAGATGCCTCTGTATGCCTCAGGTCTCTCAAAAGGATTTTAGTCCTAGGAAGGATATACCCTTGTTAAGGCAGCAAATTTTCAATTTGTTAAAATATCCATGGCCTGACACTTTAAAATTACCTTGCTATGTGATCTTGGGCAAATCACTTAACCCCACTGCCTTGACAAAAAAAATATCCAAGAGAATGTATTGTCCTTCTACCCTATATTTCCTTCCATTAGCCAACCCCAGAACTTAGTTCACTGGTACTTTCTACAATCTTCACTGTAATCATCACTCCCTCTCTGAATAGGGCTCCCCACATACAAATGTCTGACCCTATTTTAGGCATTTTAAAATGATTTACTGTTAAAAGCTACAGGGAAACATATTGGGAAGTAAACATGACCTCATGACTATTACCTTACAAAGTGATGTCATAAGGGAATTGCTTGAAGGAGACAATTAGCCTGGAGAAGAGTAGACATGGAAGAGATGATAGAAGCCTTCAAATATTTAAAAGGCCATTAAGTAGAAAAGGGATTAAACTTATTCTGCTCATCCCCAGAAGAGAAAGCTAGAAACAATGGGGAGAACCAGCAGAGAGGTAGATGCATAAATAGACTTGATTTAAGGAAACATACCCCAGCACTTTGGTCTATTTAAAATTGGAAAGACCTCCCTAGGAGAAATATTGGCTTCTCCTCCCTAAAGGTCTTTAATAAAGGAATGGATGATCAGTTGGGGCTTTGTAGCAGGGACTAGACTGGATACAGACAGCTTTGACATCAACTGTGATTCTGTGACAATCTCAAAACAGGGAGGTCATTTCAATCACCCTCAGTTTCTCATATATCAAACCAGGAAAACAGGAGGATGGCAACTCCTCCTTCTTTTTCTCCTTACTATTCTTTTTTTTTCTACTAATTTCTGATGCAGAGAGAACCAGCTGGATGATCTGTGATCTTAATAACTGTGGGAAATCTAATATAACCTGTATTGATACAGATTGCAAGCTATTCATAACTAGGCAGGCAAATCTGAGGAGGTTGTCCAAAGAATAGAGAGGCTAACTGTCTCCTTGGGGGCTATAAGATATACATTCATAATTTGACAATGTATGTCACAAGGTTTAGAAACTTGAAATCACTACATAAGTACCATTCAGTATTCTTTTTATTACTATTAGTAGAGGTATAACTGAGGGGCATCTTTGGAACCTTCAATGAGTTCCAGGTATCAAAAACCAATGAACTATATCCTATTTTACCAAAAAAATAGTATATTGAGGCTATGATGGATTATCCACTGTCTGTGATTTTTGTGATCATTAAGGTAATCATTAAAGCTGCAATCTACCACCCATACTAAAGTCAATCCCTTATACGAGAAGGGATGTTTTTTACACCCAATGATAATCCTCATTTACCAGATTTATTCCTTTTGAAGAAGATATAAAACTTCTACTAACACATTCTGGTCAGAGTCCTGCCCCCCAGAGTTTTAAGATAATTGGGTATCAAGATTTCCATTCCATTCCATGGTATCCTATTCTTTTCTGTTCAACATACATTCATTAAAATTGTACTCTGTGTTAGTAGATAGTGTGGTGGTATTGTAGATAGACCACTGAATTTGGAATCAGGAAGATGTGAATTCAAATTCTGCCTCAGTCATTGAGTTAGGTCTTTGATCATGGGCAAGTCACTTAATTTATCTTAGGCTGCTCTACTGAAAAAATGAGAATACTAATAATAGCACCTAGTAATAGCTATTGTTAGACTCAAATAAGATTTTGCTATTGTTCCCGTCATGACTCTGTATGAGGTTTTCTTGTCAGAGATTAGAGTGGTTTACCATTTCCTTCAGTTCATTTTTACAGAGGAGGAAACTGAGTTAAGTGACTTGTCCAGGGTCACACAGTTAATAAATGTCTGAGGTAGTTTTGAATCTAGGTCTTCTTGACTTCATGTCTAGCATTCCATCCACTGCTTCAAATAAGATATCTCATTTGCTTTGTAAACTTTAAAGTAGCTTCATTATTACTCTCTCCCTGTCTCTGTCTCTGTCTCTCTGTTTCGCTCTCTCCATACACACAGAAACGCACATATATTTGCACACTTATCTACATTATATCTACATGCAGTACACACATTTGCATATGTAATCATATAGATATGCACACACACACATACACACATTTATGTACAAACATGCATAGACAGATAGATACATAGATAGATAAACATCATCTATCATTTGCTGGGAATAAAAAAAAAAGAAAAAGAAGCCCCTGTCCTCAAATAGCCAAAGCAACTTTCTATTTGGAATTATCTTGGTCAAAATTAATGTTATGTTTCCTATTCAGCTCTCATATACTAAGACATTCAGTTTAATATCCAAATCAATAAATATTAAGTGCCTACCAAGTGTTGAAATTTTGCAAAATTCTGGGGATACAAATAAGAGAGACAGTCCCTATCCTCTAGGCACTCACAATTTAATGGGGGAAAGAAAGGACTCAGGAAAGAAAAGGATGCTGAAAAGCTGGGGGAAGAATGGGAGTTGGGTGGAGATTGCTAAGAGATACCCAGAATTGACTCTGTTGTTCCATGGAATTGAAGCTCAGCAGAGTAGTTGGAGTAATCAGGAACACTGTGAGCTCTCTATAAAGGAAGGATTTGGGAGGAGTTCAGTGCTCCCCATTCCAACCCTCAAGATAGAGGAAAGAGGGAAATGAGGGTAAGTTGAAAAAGTTTCAAAATTTAAGTCATTTTTTCTGTGCTGGTGAGATTTCAGGTGATCAGCTGATTCTTAAGTGAAGGGAAGGAGGCTGATAGTCCAAGAGCTGAAGCCAAGCAGAGCAGTGGATGGAAAATGGAGTTTTCCGTATGACTTGAAGATTGCATAGGAAATTGTTTTGATATCTAGGTATAGTTAATAGAGCACAGAGACTTCCATTTTTCTTTTTGTATCTCCCACCATCTAGCAGTGTCTTATATGGACATAACATTTCTATACCACTTCAAAGTTAGTAAAGCACATTCAAAGTATCATCTCATGTAAGCTTCCCACCAATTTTGGGAGAAATGTGCCATTTTCATCTTGATTTTATAGATGAAGAAACAGAGAAAAATATGATTTTCCCAGGGTCATACCAGTAAGTGTCAAAAGCACAAGGAATAATAAATGCTAGTGACAGATTCTTTGCTTTGAATCTAGAGGGGGAAAAATGAGGAATTCAGCTTAACATGTCTGATAGATAGCATCGCTTCCCATCATTCTTTGCCTTAGAGGTTTCTGAGGAATGGAAACTTCAAAGAGGATTACAGCAAAGGCAGTATCTGCAATGCCTTGCATATGGTTATCTGATCCTATATGTTCATTTAATTAAAATTCTTTAAAGGTGAGGGAAGCGTCCAATCCCTAGTTATTGGCAAACCAGTTGACTTTTGAATCCACAGTTGTTTGAATCGATTCTGCTGGTAGTCCATGATTCTGCCATATTTCTTTATGACCTATCATTAATACAATCCCTTTCAGGGCATGGTACTTTACAACTATGATAACACAATTAAAACCTACATCAATTATCAGTTGTAGAGACAAGGGGGAGGGAAGAAAGCATTAGTCATAAGGAAAGATATATTTCCTGGAGAGATCTCAAAGGAGATGAGCAGGCAGCAAGCATATTATCACTATAAGATCTGCTGATGTCAGTGCCACCTCAAATTGTATTGAGTAGAATTACTTGTTCTTGAAGGCAAAGAGAATGTTGGTAGTGATTTTGACACGAGCAGGAGACTGACATCATTTTTTCTTTTTTTTCCTTTTCCTTTTTTTATTTTTGCAAGGCAATGGGGTTAAGTGAATTGCCCAAGGTCACACAACTAGGCAATTATTAAGTGTCTGAGGCCGAATTTGAAATCAGGTCCTCCTGACTCCAGGGCCTGTGCTCTATCTACTGTGCCACCTAGCCGCCCCAAATGACATGATTTTCAAGGAATACTCAGATCACTTTTCCAAAGTCCCAAAGCTGTGACTATATATCCAACAATTTTCTAAAACCAGTATTAGACTCCAGGAAAATGCTCAATGGTAGGGATAGGGAAATTAAATATGTCTAGGTAGACATATACACAATACATTCTATATACACAAATATATATATATATATATATATAAATAACAATTCATATGCACACATATATACACACATACAGAAATAAGTTCATTTAGTCATTTAGAGATAATATATTTAATTTATTTTTATATAACTATATAACTATATATATATTATATATGAATATATCATATAAATTCATTACTTCATCTATTTAGATGAAATATATTCCAAAAGCCATGAAGGAGGTTATTTGAGTCATGGAAGGGATTCCTGGGTAAAGGCATGAAAACGGGAGATAGAAGGTTCTAAACAGCACCTGTGAGTAGGGTCATTTGTTAGAATGGAGGATGCATAAAGGTGAGCCATGTGCAGTGAGCCTGGAGAGGCAGTATGGGCTTGAGTTTTAAATGGGTTTTTAAATGGGTCTTAAATGCCAAATTTAAAGTGACCATCCATTGGATCACCTCTCTAAGAAGTCACCACAATAAGCCTTTTCGTAAACTAAAGGGGACTTGACTCATTTCTTGTCAATGATACCACTGAACAGGTCCAGTGGTTTATAATTCAGTTCACTTCACCTCAATTAAGTTCTATTTTTTAAATACCTTCTCTGTGTAGATCCCTGGGGGCGATGTAATCTTTGCAACACAAAGACATGATTCTTGAGTTCATAATGTAAGCTTATTATGATGGATGAAGTTTTTACAAACCAAGATAAGCATAATACAAAGATTTTTCCTTTTTTTAAGGGGATATCTGTATTTTTGCCCCATCCACCTACCAATCTAGTTTTGCTCTTTGGGTCTAAGCAGTCAGATGAAGGATATTCCTTTTTGGTCCCCCCTTAATGCTAATTATCTCCCCTCTAAGATCATTTCCAATTTAACCTACAGACGTCTGGTTTGTACATAATTGTTTACAAGCCTCCCCATTAGACTACAGACATTTTAAGGTAAGGACTATTTTCCCCCCATTTCTTCTAGTGCTTTACACAGGGCATAACTGATGTTGTCATTTGTATCCAACTCTTTGCAGCTCCATGGACCTTTCCCCAGGTCTTTCTATCCTCTACTATCTCTCAAAGCCTGTCCAAGCTCATGTTCATTGCTTCTAAGACATTATCTATCTATCTCATCCTCTGCCACTTCCTTTTCCATTTATCTTCAATCTTTCCCAACATCAGGGACCATCTTTTCCAGTGAGCCCTAACACACAGTAGCTGCTTCATAAATAGTTGTTGATTTGACTATTTGAAGACAGTGGCACTTTCCACCCCAAACTTTCTTCCCCAAACTAAACTAACAGAACTTTCCCATGGATTCTTCGCATAAAATGACATTCAGTCAACAAGGATTTGCTAAGCCCCTATTATTTGATAGGCATTTTCTCACCTCTTCTCAGGAAGCCTCAGTGGCTCCCTAATACCTCTCAGATCAAAGGAATCCTTCACTATTTGGTATGTAAAGCCTTTCCGAATTTGACTCCAATTTATGTTTCTTCATGTCATTCCCCCCCCACATACTCTTTAAGTTCTAGTCAAATTAATCTACATATTTCCCCATAACAGGAGTGGAGACACTCAAACTGGATCAGGAGAGCAGATTGTTAGATTTTCAGTGTAAACATTTACGCCTTGGAAATCAGCAAATGCTACAAATCCGGGTTTGATTCATTGCTTTGTTGATTGTCTAGACTAATGAAAGTGATGGGGAAAATGCTAGTAATACATAATTTAAGAGTTTATAAAGTGTAACTTTCCCCCCCTCTTCTGGAGAGCTGGTTATTAAATATTTAACAGAAGACTCCTACTCATATCTAACATTCAAATTCACTTGGGTTCTACTTTACAGGGTGTTTCTCAAGCCTAGAATGGACTTTTTTCTTTCCTCTAACTTGTACAATCTCTCTTTTCCTTGAAGGTGGAACACAGGTACTTTCTCCTTGATAGGTCTCTCCAATTGAGTTCTCAAAAAAGACTTTGTATTAATTTTATATTAATTGACATTATACCTTGTCTACTCTTAGTAGTAGAATATAAGTTTCTTGAGGGAAGATACATTTGGAGTTGTGTTTTGTATGCCTAGTGCTTTGGTTTTTGGAAGTCACTTCATAATTTTCTTTTTTAATATTTTCTTTTTAATTTATGGAAGAAAAGTTTTTACAAAGATAAGCATAATGCAAACATTTTTCCTTTTTTTGGAAGGGATAGCTATTTTTTTTTTTTGCCCCATCCACCTACTAGACTAGTTTTGTTCTTTGGGTCTAATCCATCATATGAAGGATATTCCTTCAATAACACAATATAATAAAAAAGATGATTCACATGAAACTGCAAATCTAGTATATATAACTTGCTATTCCTTTTAAAAATATAATAAAGTTGCCATCTAAATTTCCTTTTTGTTCTTTCCTCCCCTCAAATGGCTAACATTAGAAACAAATTCGTATGTTTATATATATATATATAAATATGCAAAATCATTCTATAATACTTCTATTTATAAGTTCTTTTTCTGGATGTAGCTCTGGGAGGGAGAGAAATAAAGGAAAAAAGAAACTTACATGATAATTATAGATAATAAATTTGCAGTCTGATGTATATTCATCTTTTAAAAAATTCTACTATATTAAGGAAATGCTAGTTTTATTTCTGAAGTTCAGAATTTTTTTAAAAAGGTTTTTTTTATAAAAAGAACAGAGCACTTGGTGTCAGAAATCCTAGGATCAAATAACTTTGCCCCATTTATTCATGTGGTGACATTTAGAAAGTCTCTTTGAGTCTTATTTTTCTTATCTATAAAACACAAGTGATCCATACTGAATAAATACTTATTCAGCATTTACTGTAATCATTCCCTACTTAAGGAGATATAAATGAATAATTCAGTTTTCTTAGGAACCTATTATGTTTCAAGGCATCTCCCTGACCACCACAGCAATGACAAGCTAGTTTAGTTAGAGGTGGTACGATGGGTAGAACACTGGACTTGGAGTCAGGAAAATTAGTTCATCTCTTGCCTCAAGCAGTTGTTTAGCTGTGTGACTTTGGACAAATCACTTAGCCATTCTGTTTGTCTCAGGCTTGTTGAGAAGATCCAATGAGATAATTAAACTCATCATTATTTTTAAACACTTCCTCATGGAGTTGTTGAAAGGATCACATAAGGTAATGTATGAATCCACGTTATGTCTTATTTCCTCTGTCTTCTTCCACCAAAGATGTATGTAACAGATGTAACAGTCAGAATGGTGGCATGCTATGGAGGTAGGTAAAAATCAAGCAATTCCAGTTTCTTTTTGCCTCCTATTCCACTCCCTCTCCTAGTATGGTGAAATGGGAAAAGTCTTAGATAAAGAGTCAGAATACCTGAGTTCAAATCCTAACTCTGACACTTACTAGCTATATGACCTCAGGGAAATCATTTATCTTCCCTTGTCCTTAGTTTCCTCATCTATAAAATGAGAAGTTAGGTTACTTGCTGTTCTCTGAGTTCCTTTCCAGCTTTAAATGTTATAAAATTCAGCACTTGAACTGACATGAGAGATTATACTTTTTCTTTTTCCATTTGAAGCTGGAAATTAATTTTCTCTGAACCACGGTTTCCTTATTTATTAAAAATGAAGGAATTTGATTAGAAGACCTCTGAAGTCTCCTTGAATATTTTCACATGATTTCCTAGGTTTAGAACTTGGGATAATCCCATTTCTCACTTGGGATTATAAATTTGCTCTTAAAGTTCAGAGATCCAATAATATATGTACATCATAGTTCAAGAGATGGAAAGAATCCAAGAAGCCTTTTCTTCTTATAGAAACTGAGGCAAAGAGAGATAAAATTCTGTGCCAGCCTAACTGGAATCTGTACTAGCATCTGGAACTGACTCTACACTTCCATCTCTTTCCTTGACATGACTGTCTCTCCAACTGAATGGACAAATGTTTCCATTGTGTCCTATTCAGCAACATCTTTTTAGGAAGACTCTTAGTGAGGAAATGCTGGGTTTTTTTACTTATCAAATGAGAAGCTCACAGAAAAATAGCTGAAAGGGAGGCAGGCAGAGACATTCAAGATGACAAGCAAGATACTGTGAAGAAAGGGAGTGCAATGAGAAGGAGGGTCAAAGAGAATGAAGGAAAAGAGTTAAAGTCAGCAACAGAGATCTTGATGTCTTAGGTCCTCAAAAACTCCATTCTCCTGGGGAACATTCATCATCAACATGGTGCGTCCTCTTTGATTATATTATTAATGTTGCATTACATGAAATTTATAATAAAATGCATTTCAACCGACCTAATCCATCAGAAATGACATGTCAAAAATGGGCTTGTCTGTCTGAGTAATTGGAAAAGAAGCCACTTTCTGAAATTTGGATTTTAAACGAAGTTAGAGAATGTTAATAAACTTTATCAACAGTACACACATATTTTTTTTTCTTTTCTTCCCAATGAAAGCTTCGTGCCCACTGAAGCAGATATGGCAGTCATGGCTGAGCTGCCAGGTATTCCTGCAGATTCTAGACCCTGGCACAGCCCCACTGACTTCATTTGGCATTTGAATGCACTTTGTTCAGCAAACCCTCTTCATTTCATCCTCTGAATAAAAAGTCTGTTGAGATGCCTACTCTGAACACATGTCTGTTTACTTTTTCCAGTCACTCTGGGAAAAAAAGAAGAAAACTGCAAATGATCTTTGCTGCTCTCCCTTCCCTATGCCCTCCTATGTTCAAACACCCCAAGAAATCAAAATAGGAGAAAATATTTGGGAAGCTGACCCCCCCCTTTTCTTCATTCTGCCCTCTCTCTTAACCAATAGTTGAAAATACATTTTAAGAGTAAATGATGTGGTGATTTTATCACTGAATCAAAGATTTAGAGATGGAAGGAACCTCCTTATTTTATAATGGAGGATCCCATAACTTGCCCAAAGCCACATGGGTAGTAAATCAGAGAAAAGATTTAAATGTAAGGTCTGTGACTCCATGACCAAATTCACTCTTGATTGTACCAGGCTGTCACAAGGACATTTTGGATCTGCCATAAGGGCATTAGCTGAAGCCACTAAGTAGGATACTTAGTCTGAAAAAAAGATGACTTGAAGGGGGCATGAGAGCTATTTTCAAGTCTTTGAAGGGCTGTCACAAGAAAAAGAGATTAGACTTTTTCTGTTTTTTTTTTTTTCCCAAAGCAGCAGAACTAGTGATGAATGGAATTTGCAGAGAGGCAGATTTAAGCAGTGAGTTATAGACTACATGAGTCTTCTAGGAATTAAAAATGAATCTCACAGAGAGGGAAATAGAGGGGTTCATAATAGGTGTGAGCAGGTGGTAATGCAAGAACAGAGAAGCAAGAGTAAAAGATGGTACCTGGGATGTGTATGATAAGAACAGCAGATGGGCTGTTGGTGAGAAGAGCATGAAGGGTGGCATCCTGACTGTTCCCGTGGACATTCAAAGCTATCAGGAGAAGACAGAGAAGGACTCTACCATGTTGGATAGAACCTTTTAAGAACCAAATTAACCAAGAGCAAAAATCTCACAAATGGAAAGATCACACACTGAGTAGGGGGGGCATAGTAATAATTAGTACTATCTGAAAATGAAATGCAATTTTCAGAATCAGTGAACATCTGCTAATTGGTGGTCTTCAAATGGTCTTTGAGGTTCCTTCCAAACCTAATTCTGAGATTCCCTAAAACATATATTCTTACAGTGTTGAAATAGTGAGCAAAAATGATGTTGGATGTTCATCGTTTGAATCTATGATCACAGGACCATAGATTTTGACTGGAAAAGAACCTTAAAGGTTATCTAATCCAACCTTCTTATTTACAGGTAAGAGAACAGGGAGCCAAAAAGTTGAAGAGATTTGCCTAAGGTTGCCCATAGTCGGTTAGTAATAAAAAATAGTAGTATATGAAACCAGTTCTTCGGATTCCAAAGTCTGTGAACCTTTCACAGCCCCACATTGCCTCTCAAGATCAGGGAGCTTTGAGAAAAGTTTAGACAATATTAGAATAATATGAAGATACTGCAGAAGATCTGAAGAGGAGAGGAAAGTGTCAACATTTAGGGCTGGAAGAAACTTTCTAGAATATGGAGCTTGCCATCTCCTTCATTTTACATGTGAGGAAGTTGAACCTCCAACCCTTACCCCAAGAGATGAATGTAAAACTCTAAGGAGAATTGGACCTTCCTGGCTTTAAATTTATTGCTCCAAAGAGTATATTCCTAGCATATCATCTTCTCTAAATGGCTTCCAATAAAGCTACCTCTGACACAACTAAGGGAAGCTCTTTCTCCAAGCTTTGGCCCATGTTTTCTTTCAAAGTGCCCCTTCCTGTACACAATAACCAAATTCCCTAATTTTACCTAGCTAGAGCTTCTATCTATAGTCCTTCATCTGGTCCTTTCAATATCTAACACTGAGTGGCCATAGCAGATATGGCCCTGAGCCCAGAAACACAAAAGACCAGAGTTCAAATCTTATCTCAGAAACTTAGTAACTTTGTGACTCTGGGTAATTCACTTAACTCCTACTAAAACTTTCTAGTGTCTTTGCTAAGGAAAATTTGTTGATAAAGACAACGTACACAACTGAAAAAATGACAATATCTCACATTGTCCTCAAAATGCCTTCCTTTTTCCCTTTGGCACTCTTTCCCCCCACAATGTATCATGAAAATATCCTTTTAGGGGAGACTGAGCTTATTGATGAAGGTTCAGATAAATGTATTTTGGGCTGCATCTGTACGATGATGATCACTATTGATCAAATATCCTTTTGGATGGACTTTGTTCTATCTGATTCACTAGGTCCCTGGAGGATCTGATCATCACCCACACATGACCAAATAGGGAAACAGAGAAATGTCATATAATGATGGCAAAATGTTCCAGGAGAACTTACAGGTGGAGATTTCAATTGATACCTTAAGAACTAGTTGCACTTTGACCCTTCCCTCCATCTAAAGGTTTCACTAATTTCTGGCAAATATGGATCCTCCCTAGGAAGAAGGACATAAAGGATGGAGGAGATATTTTGAATTTCTTCATTCCCCTCAAAGGATTGTCTACTTTGTGCCTAGGACCAGTGCACTTTCCCAGAATGCCTTTGATAACAATAGAACCCTGATGATTATTGACTTATCTCAGATCTGAGTACACATCCTCCAGATGAGGTGTGTTGGGGTGAGAAGTATAAGATGAGAATGGCACATAATGCAAAGTGGAGTTTCAGTCAGTATCTCTAGAAGAAGCAACCAGGTCAATGAGATTAATCTACTGAAATGTTGAACTGAGTACTTCATCAATAGGGCAGCTAAATTTCCCAGAGGATAGAGAGCACTGTGCCTGGAGTCAGGAGGGCTTATCTCCTGAATTCAAATCCAATCTTAGAGACATACTGACTGTGCTCCTGGGCAAGTTACTTAACCATGTTTGCCTCAGTTTACTCATCTGTAAAATGAGCTGGAGAAGGAAATGACAAACCACAGCAATACCTTTGCCAAGAAAACTCCAAATGAGGTTACAAAGAGTCAGATATCACTGAAATGACTAAACAATAACACTATCAATGCAAAAAAAAAAGCTTTGAATGAATGGAGGCTCTTCTTGCGATAAGGAAAATCAATTTTTCTTATTGCCTTCTAGTTTCAAATAACTCATACCCTCAATAAAAACAATTCCCAAATCATTCCATCATACGTTGTGTGGTTGCTAGATGGTGAAATGAACAACAAAACCTAGACTTCTAATCAGGGGACCTGTGTTCAAATCCACCTCAGATACTCACTGGTTATGTTATAGCTGAGCAATTCACTTCTCATCTGTCTTCCCTGATTTCTTCATCTATAAAATGTGGATAATAATGGCACTTGTTTCCCAGGGTTATTGTGAAAATGAAATGAAATATGAGCCCAATACTTTGCAAACATCAAAGTACCATATAAATGCCAGTTTTTATTTAATTATCTATTAATATATCTATTTATATTCATCTGAAAATTTCAAGCTTAATACAAATTCAAAATTGATTTCTGCATCCTATGATTCCCGATGGAGACATGCCAAAAACTAGGAGAATAATGCAGATGTCACAACTCAAATTCTTTGCTGTCTGTTGGATCTGGATAGCTCCAGCATTTTGGGGTACAGCAAGTCACATGGAAGGTATATGAAATACAAGGGAACACAGAGACAAGAAGGGAAAGCTGCCCATGTGGGCAAACTCCCCAGAGCCATGTTACTCTGCTACAATGAGGTGGTACTTGGTTCTCTTGTTTTCCTTCTCTGACCACATAGTCAGTTATGTAGCAAGATGGTCACTTTTAGAAGCATAGGCTCAGAAGCTGGGGTTAGCCCTACCTTTATTGATTGGCCACAAGCATTTTCAGAAGCAGGGAGAAGTCTGTGCCCTCATCAGAGTTATTAGTAACAGCTGGAACCTTCCAGGCCACTACATCAATTGTCTCCTGCCCCTGATGGTGGTAACACCTGATGCTAGTATTCAGAAGATTCAGGCTTAATCTCATTCACAAAGAGCCTTGTGTTGGAAACATAATTAAAGTCAAGAAATTAATAAGGAAGAGAAAATGACAGGGCTGAGTGAAGCTTTAATTACTGTTGAACTCACCCTGGGCTGGGGGAATTGGTGATTTCTAATGGCTACATCAAGCTGTGTGTGGTTCTTATGGGTTCCACATGGGGAGAGATGGTGATGAATGACAGCTACAAGCCAAAGTCTCTACCCACTTACAAGGAAATGTTGTGTACTGTCAGAGTTCCTGGCATGGAGTGGTAGGAGGCAATGAATGTCTAAAGAAGGCATCCATAACTCAAAGTCTCCATGACCCTGCATTGTCTTATCTTTGCTACCAGGAGAGTAGTAATTTATGAGAACTGCAAATGACTGCCTTCAGTAGCCCAGAGTAGTCATGTTCTCTGGAACTCACATTTCCAGATGGGGAATCGATGCCTTTTCTATTGCAGAGAATTATTGTAAAGCTAGCTCAAAGGTGTCTCTATGATGCCTTACCTAGAATGTCCTGGTTAGACCACATCAGGAATACTTTCACATCTGTGTACACAATTTAAAGACATTGCTACAATATGGAAGGAAGTACTTAGAAGAGGGCAGCCACAATGATAAGGATCCTTGGGACCATTCCGTAGTATCATGAGATCATCGACTAAGAACTGGAAGGGACCAAAGAGGTTGTTCAGTCCAACTTCACGTCAAAAAATGAAGAAAATCAGGACGGTTATATGACCTATTCAATGTCATACAGTAGTAAGCATAGGAGGTAGGGCAGATAGGTTCTGCAATGGCTAGAGCACTGATCTTGGAGTCATAGAACCTGAGTTCAAATTTGACCTCAGACACTTGACAATTATTAGCTATGTATCCATGGGCAAGTCACTTACATCCAGGATCATCTCCAGTCATCCTGATTATGTCTGGTCACTGGACTCAGAAGGCTCTGGTGGAGAAAGTGAGGCTGGGGATTTAGCACAGTCCCCCTTCCCCCCACTCAAATCCAATTTACTTACTGTTCATGTCATCACCTCTCTGATGTCATGATCTTCTTTTAGAATGAAGGACATACATCAACTATCATCAAATATGGGAGGTGATATTTGAACTCTGAACCTCTATTTCCAAAGTCATTGCTGAACAAGGACCAATTGAAGAAATTATGATTACTCTGGAAAAGAGGATATGCCTAGACTCTGTTCCCATTTTTGAGGATTCACTCAGTAATTTTATTGAGTTTCATTCATTCTAAATTTATCACCCAACCAAAGAACTACCTATTGACACCCCAGGTTACTCTTCTTCCTTCCTTAATAATGTTAGTGCCTGGCTCAGTTTTTCTCTACTTTCCAGTGGAGGACCTCATATAATGATATTCCCACAAGTGTCCTAACTTCTGACTTCCCAAGTAAGAGAAATAAGAGAATTCTAATTTCATTAGAATTCAGAACTCTGAGATGAGGAAACTACCAATTCCAGTGGACAAATTATCTCTAATTGATAGTCTTACAGGGCAATGAGGGCAATGAGAAATTAAATGACTCACCCAGGGTCAAACAGAATCAGAGGTAGGACTGGAACTCAGCTTTTCTTGTATTAGAGATCAGCTCTCTATTCCCTATGCTATGCCTCTGCACCCAATGGAGACAGAAGAACAAAAATGAAATGCAGACAAAAACTAATTCCTTACATTTAAGGATCTTCTCTTCTACAGAAAGGAAACAAACCAGTAAATTTAGAAAGGAAGCAATTTGTGAAGTAATTTAAATGCCAGACAAAGGAATTTGATTTTTTATCCTGGGGCAACGGGGAATCACTGTAGTTTCTTGAGAAGGGAGATCCGATCCCATCTGTATGTTAGGAATTAGATAAATTTCATGTGGGACTTTGCCTCTGCTCCCTGTGAATCTATCAAACTTGGCAGCTCTTGCACAAGGTGCAGTGATTTTGCACATAGTAGGTGCTTTATTATGTTTGCTGAATTGAATCACACAGTCTTTGAGCCAAGCACA
The DNA here is from genome assembly GCF_037893015.1 of Macrotis lagotis. Lineage (NCBI taxonomy): Eukaryota > Metazoa > Chordata > Mammalia > Peramelemorphia > Peramelidae > Macrotis > Macrotis lagotis. The sequence goes on along the minus strand of NC_133663.1, from coordinate 39,310,203 downwards.
ATGATATCGGGTCTTTTCTAAGCTCCGGATACCTGCCAGGCACCATTTGCTCGCCTCAATTTAAGCTTCCTTGTATAGCCAGCTGCTGTTGGGCATGGCTGCAAGCTTTATCACAGGGGTGGCAAAAGACAGAGTGGAGTGTTTATTGGGTTTGGCTCTGCTACAGCTAGCAGTGTTATTTTTATACGTTGGCATTTGCCAGCAAAGAGTGCCTCATCTCCTTCCATTAGCTCCTCCTGGCTGTCCAAGCATCTTTGGTTCTGTGATGCTTCAGGGGTAGCAGGGGATCATCTACCATAGCTTGTAACTTGTCCTTCACCATAGGAAAGGGAATTTCAGAGCATGCTCTCAACTAATGAGATTCCAAGAACTTTAGTTCTATGTTTTTGAATCATTTCCCTCTCATACAATATTATTTGGTCAGTGTCCTTTGCACAGACAAACAAGGAAATGATATCAAGAATGTGTGGATTGATGAGGGAATGTCAGGGAACTCGAGCTATTTTCCCCTCACCATGGAAGGGCAAGGTATAACTTATTCTGTGTGTTGGTTAGAAGGGATGTCAGACAACATCCAAACAAGAATCCCTGGCCCTTCAGGCATCATCTAAATAAGAATTCCTGTTTTAACAACTCTGGCAAAGGGTCATCTAGCCTCTTTGAAGAGTTCCGATGAGGGAGAACCCATTGCCTCCTGGGGTAGCTCTTTCCATTTTTAGACCTGTCTAATTATTAGGAAGTAATTCTTTGCATCAATCAGAATTCTGCCTCTCTGTGGGTTCTGCTTATTCCTCTAGCTTCTGCCTTCTAGGGTCAAACAGAATAAAATACTTCTTTTATGTGCCAGACCTCTCAAACACTTAAAAACAAACTGTCGTACTCCTTTCCCTTCTCCATCATGTATCTGTATTTCTACCAATTTTCACACAACATGAGGATTTCCATTCATCATGAAGGCAACCAGTATTGAACACTATACTCTACATGTAGTCTGAACAGAGAAAGACACATTAGGACACCATTTCCCTAGTCCTGAACATTATGTCTCCATTGATTATTTTATCTAGCTTCTTTATTCTCTACCTAATTCAATAAACATTTTTATTTGCTTATTATATATCAGGCTCTATGCTAAGTGCTGGGGATACACTTAGGCAAAAAGATAAACAGTAAGAACCCTCAGGGAGATGACATTCTCAAGGAAAAAGACAACACAAAAGGAAGCTACAAAGGGTTTGTCCTTCATTTTCTTTGATTATATAAAATCTTATTTGTTTTCCAATTACATACAAGAGCAATTTACACGAATCATTTTTGTAAGGTTTTGATTTTTACAATTTTTCTCCCACCCTCCCTTCCTTCCTCCCTCCTGGCCACAGAAGGCAATCTAATATTCTTTACATTGTTTCCATGTTTGTCCTTCATTTTTGGAGAAGACCATCATGACATCATGGAAGTGATTCCATGGAAAGCATGTGAATTGGATGTGAGTGAAGGGGCACACTACTAAGTCACCAGGATCGCCTCTGTCAGAGTCATCTGGGTTCAGTGGCCAGATATGGATCAGGATGACTGTATATGGCCCTATTGGATGTAGAAAGATGCCTAGGGATATCCAGCATGGGGCAAGATGGATCATGGAATTGAAATCAAGCAGAGCTGCTGATGGAAAGTAGGGGGTTTTCCTGGAAAGTTCAGATGCCCCTCCTCTATAAAGAAAGGCTTTGGAAGGAGTTTAGGCTCTAGCCTCCAACCCTTCCCATCAGTGAAAAGAGGCACCTGAGGGAATTCAGAAATCAAAAATAGAGTCAATCAACATGATGATGAAATTCCATATCATCAGTTTATCCTTATTATATCTGAGGAAACTGAGACCCAAAGACATTGGCTTTTTTGGTGTCACAAAGTTAATAACTATAAGATTTGGAACCAAAATCCAAATTTCTTGGATCTTAGACCAATTTTCTCTCTACTACCACTGGCATGCATAAATTGTCACTACTGCATGCATGTGAATCTTTTTTTTCCTTTTTTAAAAAAGACTTGTAATTTGTAACATTGGTCTGAATAGCCTTGATGAGAAAGATGAGGGTGATCATCATAAATAACAAGACTACAAAGAAACAGAGAATGCTGTAACTAGGGTAGCTAAGATACTTCAAAAATGGAGAGGAAGGAAAACAACAGAAGCTTTTTCCCAAGGATTACCTGGGCAAGATGCCAGAACACTGTATTAGTCATGGAGTTCTTTTACCAAATATGGTTCTATCATCCACACACAGACCATCAGAACAACTCTTTTCAAGCTTATGACAGAGCATTCAAGGGGATGGGTCCCTGAATTATCTTATTTGGTCCTTCCAATGTCCAAAATGAAAGGATTGGCCCATGCATAGTCCCTGGCCCTTCAGGCATCATCTAAATAAGAATTTCTGTTTTAACTACTCTGGCAAAGGGTCATCTAGCCTCTTTGAAATGGTGGGGGTGCACCAATTGCTCAGGAAAAAAAAGTGTATAGTTAGAATATGAGTTGATCCTGTTTTGATCTATTCCAGGAACATTATTGAAGGACTGTACTCCTTGAACAATTCAATTCAGTAGGAATTTCATTTTCATTCAATAGCCTAGGTACACTTGTGTCTAATGTGGGAGTATACAAAGATAACAGCTTTAAATATACATGAAGTTGTTCCCCATCATGATGAGTGGCATGTAAGTCAATTGTTCAGAGGAGCCCAGATGGGGATATACTTGGCCATAAAATCATCAGTAAATGAGATGTCTCCAATTCATTAACATTAAATTTCATGAAGGCCCACTTCATTTTGATGCAGATCTTCAATTAACCAGGAAACTTGAACTTGGCTTCACACAATATCTCTATCATATGCTCCTTGTTCTGGTCTTTGGTGCAAAAATATATGATTAAGCATAGACATAGAATGGTGGCAACTGCCTAGGGTTTACCAAAGATACTTCCCATGCCATGTAGAGCCTTTCAGCTTTGGCATAGAATCACATTTTGCTAACTGAAATAATGTGGAAAACATGCAATTCAATATGAATGTGGAAGTCATTTTTGCCACAACTCTTCATTATATATTTGTTGGAACAGAACCAAGCAGCCTCCAAGGTTTCAGAGGACACTCGTTCACATTCCTCAGGCACCATGAAGCCACAGAGGAAACTCATCAACTTTTGCCTTTTCTCAACCTGGGTCAAAGATTCATATCTTTGCATCAAAGAAGTCTCTGTTGAAATAGGATTTGGATATGGTTTATTCTTTCTAATATCGGTAGCTACAAGCAGGTCAGTAGCCTATAATTAATGGAAACAGAGAAGGCATGAAATATACTCCATTTTTTAACCATTTATGTTATGCAGGGGGTATAAAAAATTAAAATTAACCTGCATTCAAGGAAATTACATTCTATATAGGAATATATGTGTATACACACATGTATATGTAGATGGGAATGTATATGTTTTTAGATGTATATATATATATATATACGAAGATTATATATATAGATATAAAGACATATCTATATAGACACTTATATACATATCCATACGCATATTGTAAATACTTTCTACCAGGGAGATATAATATTGCACAACTAGAGAAATACAAAATGTATTAGATTTTAAATATATTATACATAGTCTACTATATATCCATATGTATATATGTTATGTATATACTTTGCTATATTTTATCTAGTATATTTATATGTGTAAATGTATAGGTCCTGCGAATATATTCACATGTGTGTGAATATACAATGTTCCATACAATTCAGTTAACATTTATTAGGTTTTGTATTTATCTATGCACACATTACATCTTCTCAGTCAAATGTATAGAAACTAACATGAAAGGGAAGATTTCCTTTCCATCTTGAACCATCTACCAGGTAGCTAATAGTTGCTGGAATGGGGAAGCAATGGTTACAGTTTTCTAGGAAGTTCATCTGTGAGCTTAGGACAGTTTCTGGAACATAGTAAGTAATTAATTTAGCTAGGTGACTTGTCTAGATTTATTGTTCAAAATGAGGACACTGAAGGGTGGTTAAATTATAATCACTATAGAAAATCAACCAATCTATACTGTCCATGCAAAGTCAGGAAGCAAGTCTAATGCATTTCAGAAAGATGTACAGTAGGGCAGGCTGGAAAAATTCTAGGGAGCTTTTCCTAGAATAGACCCCTAAGTCCAATACCCAAGGCCAGTATCTGTGTACTGTTTAAGTGTACCCATGCCTATGCCTATATCTACATATACACATACACATCATAAGCAAGCATTTCTTTGTGGGGTTAGTAACACAGAACTTCTAACCTCAGTACAGGTATGACCTCTTACCTAAATATTTTCCTAAGTCCCTTACTAGCTGCAGTTGGATATGAGGAAGGAGAAAGTTCCAGCCATTGGGCACTGCCTCTAAAATGGCATGGAGGTGAGAGATTGAATATTTTGTATAAGAAACAGAAAGTAGATCTTTTTTGGCTCCAAGAAGAATGGATGAGAGGGAGAGAGTAGAATCCTAGATACAGAAATGGAGATCATCTATGATCAGAGTAGATCTTTAAAGAGGGTCAAATCAGGACCTGGGTCTAGGTCCTTTGATTATTCCTGAGCCAGGGTCTTCATTACACCACACTACTTTTCCAAATCAATTCAAGAAGGGCCTCACATATAATTAGAGGGAGAGTTGAGAACTGAATGATGTAAAATCAGTTCAGAAAAGCCATTTTGAACCAGTTGATGATCTTCCAAATGATTCTTGCTATTCTTGTCAAACTTCTCTCCAGACTCCTTGAGTTCCACCATATTAGTCTCTTGAGCACAATGGAATTTACAAACCAATAACTAACTCCTCGATGTTCTTTTTTCAGTCTACTTTTAGGAGGGAAGGCAAAACACAAGGGGAAAAACTATCAAGAAGTTAATAGGAAAAAAAGGAAACAACTTTTAGGCACTAATGCCAGGACAAATCCAACTACATCTCTCATGTCAGAAGGTTGGGACAATAAAATGATGGTGGGCAAAAGCATATATCTCCCCTCACATGGCATGATTTCCTTCCAATCCCAAACCATCAAGTGAAGTCAATGGTTAAAGTTATCCAAAAAGCATGGAGAATCACTCCAAGATCAATGCTGTCTGTTTGCAGTTGTTTAGAAGCCAGCTTGGGTATAAGAAGCATGGCAGCAGGAGGGGAATCAGTAGTGAGTGTGAGGGTCAGGAATGCCTTGAAAAGTGAAGCATTGTGAATGGCTAGAAGATAAGGCCTTAACCCATGAAAATATGTTTCGAAAGTGGCCTGAAAGATGATTTGTGAGAGTGTCTACAGAACTTTACTAATCATCTCCTTCAAGGATAGGGGCTTTGTAGTGTATTTACAGGATTAAACTCATGGCCTGGTGGCTGTCCTTCACATGATATATGCAACTATGGAGCAAGTTATGAAGAAAACTGGAAAATTAGCTTTTATTTAGTACAACCTATCTTTATTGGGGATGTTTTAGATCCCCTCTGAATTTCTGGTGTTTAAAGGGAGGTCCTGGGGAACATGAGAGACTGAATACCCAAATATGCCACATCCCACATCTATAAATACAAACCTCCCAGTAATCACTGTTTAGGAATGCATTCATTCCTCTCCAGGCTGATTTCCCATCTCTTCCACACTTTCTCCACATTGCCCCTGATACTTCTTTGCCATATAAGTTCAACTCACCCCTAGACTTCTCATACTGGAAATATCCTTTGCCCCTTTATCCTCTGCTTTTGATTAGCTGGTTCCCCTCTCAAAACATCTCTTTTAAAGAGTTTGCCCAATCAATCATGTCTCATTTCCTCTCCAGGCTAGATACCTGATTATCAGGACTTTCTCTGCAACGCTCCACATCTGGGTGCCTTTATTTTTCTTTATTCCCCCAACTTGTCATATTTTTTTTAAATCTTTTGTCTTTTTCCATTAGAATATAAACTCCTTTACAACAGACCCTATTTTCCTCTCCTTTATATGTGAGCTTAGGACAATACCTGGAACACAGTAAGTAATGTAGCTTTTTGATTTGTCTACATTTAGTGTTCATAATGAGAACACTGAAGGGCATAAAATTATAATCACTATGAAAGATCAATCAATCTATACTGTAGTCCAATGCTTTTCATAAAGATGATCAGTGAAGAAGGTTGGGAAAAAAATTTATAGCTTAATCCTGAGCTTAGTCAAGAGATTCAGTGATGGAAGGACATCTCGTTTCTTGGTTTTCTGTTTGTTTTCTTTTCCATGAATTGCTCTGAGTTTTATTCTTGATGACATCATCAAGTATGGGAATGAGGCTTGACTTTCTGAACATTTCAATAATCTCATTGGGTTCTAGAATGTAGAATATGTTTCTTTTTTTTTTTGAAAAAATATTTAGTCAATCAATCTGTTTTGAGTGATACATTGTGGTAGGCAAAGGAGATAGAAAAACCAAAAGAAGACTGTCATTGTCCTCAAGGAATTCAAAGTCAGGGGGAATTCATGTCTCTATCTATAAATATATCTAAAATAGATACAGTACAGGGTGATTTTAGGAGAATGTGATGGCTGCTGGAAGAATTGGGAAAGAGGTGATCTGAGACTCAGCTATGAGGGAAGCTAGGAAGCCTAAGCAGTCCTAACTCACTGTTGTCTTCACCTGAGTAACTTCTTGGTTTGTGGTCAGCTTCAGAAGCAGTCAACTGGATGATTCCCTTTTAGGCTTCCTAATTAGAGTCAATAGCAAAGAGAAGGGTAACATTGAGGAAAAGGGTAAATTTGAGTTAGAATTTTGCCTCTTCTGGTTATTTCCTGTGAAATCTTGGGTAAATCATATAACCTTTAAAAGTTTCTTAGGACCATGGATTTGGAGACAAAAAGGTATATGGGCATTATCTAAACCAGATGAGGAAAGTGAGATGAAAGAAAGCATGCTAGGCCTTGGATTAGAATGACATGGACTCATAGCCATCTTGGACATTTACTATCTTTGTGGCTCTGGGCACAAAGTACTTTTGTTTATCATCCATGAAAGATTGGACTCAATGACCTCTATGCTTCTCCATGGCCCAATGAACCCAAGGCTTTTGTGAAACAATGCCTCTCAAAATGCGTGCCTCTCAAAATATAGACTAAATCTTTCCAGATTATTAGAAACTATCAGAAGTACTGATCAGCTGGAATAAGCTTAGAAAATCTTATTAATTAGAACATATTTAGTCCAACTCACTGATTTTTTAATGAGGATGCTAAAGTTAAGAGAGGTAGGGATTTTTCCAAGGTCATGCTAGAAATAACAACCAGGATTTGAACAATCTTCAGATGCTAGAGCAGGTACTGTTGATGGGTCCCTCTCAGCAACCATGTGTGACATCTGGGCCTATGATGTCTGAGATCCCTTCCAAACACATCACCTCCCATGGCGACCTGAGAAAGGTAATCCATCCTTTGGGGATAGAGGTGGGAGTGCAATTGACAACTTAGTCCATTGGACAGTTCTAAAAGCATTTCTTTTCATCTGATAGAGACACTTTTCCTTTTATTTGGATACTAAAGTTAAGGGGAATTTTAATCACCTCCTTTAATACTTAAACTTCACAGAGAAAGATAGAGAGCATTAGCAAAATCTGTCTGATGTTTCTATTGAACCAGAGGCACTATCTGTCCGGGGTCTTCTTCCCCGGACTCCCGAGTGAGCTCCTCAGTGGGCACTGCTTCAGGCGTCCCTGGTTTTTCCCTCCCCCGGGGATCAGCGAGGAGGGACTCAGGCAGACACTTCTTCAGGAGGCATATGTTTTATTAGGTGCAGAGGGATCCCCCGAATAGCTCAGGGCGCTGGATAATATAGGGAGTTATTTCCGGGCTGCCACCCCAATCCGCCCCGAGGGCAGAACCTACCACCCGATTGGAGCAATGGACACAGGCCAACCAGGCGAAGCCACTGCTCCCCTTAAGGAGCCGTGTCTTCTCTGGGTTGGTCTGACCTCACTCCCGGGGAGGTCCTATCCACCCAGGCGGTCAGGGCCGACCCCCGACAACTCCCCCTTTTTGTTTGACATGAGTATGTCTGCCTTGAGTTGCTCAAGGGCCCAACGCCCCATTTTTATAAACAGAGAAAAAAGAAGGGGAAACAGGCAACATAGCAATAAGGCCATTAAACACCATGCACCAAGAATCAACAAATAATGCATCCAATGATTAAGGTCTATCTTATTTATCCAATCAGGGAATAGACCGTGATCATCCTCCATATCTTTCTTATACTGATCTGTGATATTCCTTATGGTATTGATTATTTTGTCTAACTCATCTAGATAGGTAGGTAGGACAGTCACTGCTTGTGTGGTAAAGACATTACACCAATAGTCTGTCCTCTGTCCTTCGGGGCACACCCAATACAAGTCATAAAACAGTTCAGCCCAAAGGTTCCAGATGGTGTTGTTCACTTTGGCAGGGGCAGTGTTGTCCGTAGAATGAATGATGACATCGAAGGCTGCTGCGGCTTTCCAAAGGTGCGTCTGTGGTCTGGTACTGTTGTCTTTCATCACATGCGGGACCGGAGCGGCGAAATAGGGGCCTGGGCCGCCATCCAGGAAATACACTTGAGTGCCGTTCACGTTGGGACCGTGGACTGGAACTCCTGTAGAACAAACCTGTACGGCTTCAAACATAGTTGGTGAAGGAGAGCATGGTGGTAGAGGGGAATGGGGTATTTCTTGGTTAGGGGACATTCCTGCAGCCACTCTAATCCTGTCCATAAAATTACAAGGGCCATCAGTTTTATTACTTTCCCAAGAGGCTTTAGTGGTATTGCATCCGCCTCCCAGAATCCAATGCCACGTTTTATTGAACTCGCTCAAAGCCATTCTTCCTATAAAACTGTTATTGGGCAGAGGGAGTGACGAGACATAGTGTATATCTCCTTTGGTCTTATCAACTGGCGTCAGATAGGCCACAGGCATAAGATGTTGGATCATAGAAAAATGCAAGAAGTCACCATGCCCAAGATTGCTATCTGGTCCATGAGGGGTTTCTTTAAGTGTTCCATTTACCACCTGAGCACAGAGGGGGTGAGAGCCTGTAGTAAGGCATATCGGAAGATGCAAAGAAGTCAAAGTTACAGGGCTATTCAGATCATGTTTCTTTTCAGGAGGAGCCCCTTTAAGCCCTCCTAGCACTAGGTAAGCAGAGCCTGCTAACTGTAATTCCACTGGATCTCCTATCCATGTGGCTGGAACAACCGTAGGAAACCCTGGTATTACTGTCCAATAAGTAAAATGAGTGGCCTCAGTAAGATTTTTCCAAAGAAGGGGAATGGATCGGGAGTCAATGGGTTTTAATCTGCTTAATATTCCTAGTATACTTAGCCATTTATGTGCCATCTATGCTTTCTGCGTCCTGTTGAGGCGCTTCCGTCTGCTTTTTTGGTGGTTTCTCTTTATCTTCTGTACAGGTCCTGGTCCACCTGGTGGGCACCCAGCGTGTCCCTTCACCTGTGTGGAGACTCAAGAATCCCTTTCCCCATACCATCACCTGGGCGGGACCATGCCACTGTCCTTCCTCATCTCTCCACCATACTGTCGTGGGTTTATTTTTTGTTAGGTTTTTTGTCTGTGTGTGTGTTTCTTGTGTTAGTGGAGTTTGTGGAGGTAGTATTTGTTTCATAGCAGGGGTAATGCCCTGATCATCACCAATCAAGTAATTCCTGGTGAAGACCGCAGTTGCTACCTGAACTGCAGTGAGTCTACCACGCACTCCCCCTTTTTGTTTAATGAGAGTGCGCTTCAAGGATTGATTGGCACGCTCCACGATGGCTTGACCGGTGGGGTTGTAAGGGATACCGGTAACATGAGTGACACCGAATTGGTGGCAGAAGCGAGCAAAAGCAGAGGAGGTATAGGCCGGGCCGTTGTCGGTTTTTAACAACCGAGGTATCCCATGGGTGGCAAAGCAGTGAAGGCAATGAGCTATCACATGGCGTACAGCCTCACCAGGCTGCAAAGTGGCCATAATAAAGTTAGAAAAGGTGTCCACAATGACATGAATCAGGCTGGCCTGAAAGTGGGTGACATCCATCTGCCAAATGTCATTAGGGGCCAGGCCCCGGGGGTTGGTGGCACGTACAGTCGGGGCAGGGCGAAAAGGGACACAATGCCTGCATTGTCGGACAATGCGACGTGCCTCTTCCTTAGGAAGACCATAGAGCCGTGCAAGTGTTTTTGCTGGGAGATGAAATGTGTCATGAACAATAGAAGGATCTGCATACATGACTATCTCACTTTTGATATCAGGGTCAAGGAGAGCCGAGTCAGCTATGGCATTCCCTGAGTATATTGGGCCAGAAGTGGACACATGAGATCTGACATGTAAGACATAGAGGGGGTCAGAGCGGTGTAGGAGAGACCGTTGTGCTTGGTGTAAAAGATCTATGACTGCAGAATTGGACAAAGAAAGATCTGCTAGAGCTAGCTGTTGCAATAAGACAAAGCAGTAATAGCTATCAGTGATTAAGTTAAAAGGCTCATAAGCACACAGTTCTAAGGCTATCACAATGGCCTGCAATTCATTCTTTTGGGCTGAGGCATATGGAGTTTGTAACACCTTCAATATCTTCTTGTCTGGAATATAAATAGATGCTCTATGGTGTTTGGTAGCATCGGTAAAAACATTGACTCCCTGTACTGGTTGAGGAACTACTGGGTTGGAGGGATACTTCAAAGGGAGTTGCAACCATCCTCGTAATGAGGGAGGTGGATGACCCTGAGAAGTGGGATAAGTAGACAATAACATGGCCCACTCCTCTGAGTTCTGTGCTAGATGAGTAAGTATTGCAGGATCCTCCTGGAGCAGTAACATAGGAATGGTGCCAAAAATAGTGATTGCAGCTTCTGCTGCTTTCAAAAGGAGTTGTGCATCCACTTCAAACCTGGAGGGTATAGACTTAATGGGTTTAGATGAATGTACCCATTGTAAAGGACCTGTAACTTGAAACACTACTCCGGCCTTACCCAATGAAGGATGACACACCAAAGTTACATAAACCGGAGCGGTTGGATCTAATCGGGCAACAGTTGATGTGGATGCCAAGTCCTGTATCTGGGTAACAGCTTCCATGGCTGCAGGGGTCCATGTACGGGGCGAGTTCAAATCAGATGAGCCTTTTAAGATATCATACAATGGATACATCATATCATTGGAAATAGGAACTACATTCCTTAGCCATTGGATTGAACCAATTAATTTCTGAAAGTCATTTAATGTAGAAACTTGAGCTGTATCAATCTTAGGAGATTTCTTCACTAAATCCTTGTATACCTGATGTCCTAAATATGTGTAGGGAGGTAGCAGGTTCTTGATAATTTACAGCAGGTACACTAAAGGCGAAGCGCTGTCTATCTACAGGGTTAAGGGGTATACTATAAAAACAATCCTTTATATCTATAACAGTTATGGGCCAAGCCTTTGGAATGGCAACTGGAGAAGGTAACCCAGGCTGGGTGGTGCCCATAGGTTGTAAGGTGGCATTAACCTTTCTTAGATCTACTAACATTCTCCACTTCCCTCCACTATAAGTGGTAAAGTGGGACGGTGGGCTGATATAGCCTGTGTCCAGGCCACAAATGTGTCCTCATGGGTACGCTCTCTCCAATCCTTATCTATCCAGGGGAGGGAAATAGCAAGAGCAACAGGCTCACCACCTTTTAGCTCTATTGGGTAATGATGGGGATTTGTAACAGTTATAGAAGTCTGGCCTGGGCTTAGGAGCTGTGTGTGGACAATGACCTGGGGAGCGAGAGCAGTTCCAATCACTAAACGGTGGAAGTCCCTAGGGGAGGCTTTAACAGTAGTTGTAGTCCATGGGCTCAATTCTGTGCTCTCTGAGAGGGGAATAGTAACCGAGGGATTTAGCAGATCAGCCCTGGGGTCGGGCCCTCAGCTTCTCGACCCCTCTTCCCATTTCCCTGCGGCCCACCATTGCTATACTTCTGGTTTTTGTTTTTCTGCCTACAATGCTTTGCTATATGACCAGGTTTACCACAGACAAAGCACTTCATTGAACTCTTCTGGGTATTACGGCACTCAGCTTGAAAGTGACCGGTCTTTCCACATCGGAAACAATTTCCTTTACCCTTTAATCTAGGCACTAAGTTTGTGGTTTGTAAAGCATTAGCGAGGAGATTAATAGAGGTTTGGAGAGGGTCTGGGGGAGGTTCCTCATCTAGGGCCTTATCAATTATCTCCTCTAAGGAGGGGTCAGCAGGCAGAGTAGCTAGCAAGCCTTTTGAATGAGTTAGTCCTCCCTTTATTAACTGAATGATTAATGGTTGTGCTGCATTCCCTGTCCCGAATTTCCCTTCCACGGTGGTCTGCACTCTGCTGATAAAATCTACAGCAGACTCCCTAGCTCTTTAAGGGTATTTGGGGGCTGGTTCCCTCAGGTCGTCAAGCCCCTCATCTGGGGGCGGGGGCCATTCAGGTTCCCCTAGTAACGAGGGCCCTGTTTGTGTTTCTCCGGGCCCGGCTCCCAGTGGAGGCTGCGGGTCAAGAGCCGCAGCCACCACGGAGTAAATCACAAAGTCTGTGTCCGATAGAAAGCCAGGTTTTTCTGTGTTATAAGAGGCCATTTGAGTTCCTACCACTCTCCACTTCTGAGGGTCAATGCCGGTGTGGGAGACCCAAGGGGAGACAACCAATATTTTTTCCACCCAATCCTTACATTCTTTTATACGGACTCTTATGCCATGAGTCTTTACTAGTGCATGTACTTGACATGCTAATACTCCTGAATCCTCTGGCTGTAAATGCTTAGACATTCCTTTGCCCATGTTTACTCCCTCTAGGTGTCCCGTGGACCTAGGGTGTCTGCCTCTTCTGTTTTTACTTAAACAGGCTTACCTCACTCGGCGGGGTCTTCGGGTGTCCCTGTTCGGGGGCCAGTTCTGTCCGGGGTCTTCTTCCCCGGACTCCCGAGTGAGCTCCTCAGTGGGCACTGCTTCAGGCGTCCCTGGTTTTTCCCTCCCCCGGGGATCAGCGAGGAGGGACTCAGGCAGACACTTCTTCAGGAGGCATATGTTTTATTAGGTGCAGAGGGATCCCCCGAATAGCTCAGGGCGCTGGATAATATAGGGAGTTATTTCCGGGCTGCCACCCCAATCCGCCCCGAGGGCAGAACCTACCACCCGATTGGAGCAATGGACACAGGCCAACCAGGCGAAGCCACTGCTCCCCTTAAGGAGCCGTGTCTTCTCTGGGTTGGTCTGACCTCACTCCCGGGGAGGTCCTATCCACCCAGGCGGTCAGGGCCGACCCCCGACAACTATCTTTGCTGCCTGCCTTAGCCAAGGACAAACCATAATTGGTTGGCCTCGCAAATTGCCTAGCCTTATTGAAAACTGCTATTGGAACATTAAGTAGAGAATAAAAATCCTTACAGTATGGATTAGCAGCAGATTTTCACCATGCAGAATCCAGGGCTGAAAAAGTTGTTTTCTAAACTAATGTTGGTAGAAGAAAATTCAGTTGATGATCTAATGATCATGAGGAGTATAAATCTGGAAGAGAACTGATGATTCAGTTTTCCTTTCTTTTCCTTTTCTCTCTCTTTTTTTTTCTTCTTGAGGTCAAGTGAATTCTCTTCTCCTTTAATGAATAATATTCTATTCATCTTGCCAGGGGCTTTCTCAGAGGATATAAATGAAACTTCAGCCTGCTTTAAGAAGACCCCAAAGCAGAGTCGTGCTGTCCTCAAACTCAGGGAGCTCCATTTTACTGATCCAATTAATTACAGCACAATTTCCTGGGTGTTTGCTTCTGTTATTGATTGGGAACATTTCTCATCCACCTCATCATTGTTCCTGAAAGACATTTTACTCTCATGGTTTCTACCTAAGAAAAAGATGCATCTCCTGATAATAAAGCACAGGATGCTTTAAGAACACTGAAAAGCATTAAAAATTAACAAAATGGCAATCTTTCTCACAGAACTGGGGTTTTATAAAGCTGGGTCTCAGTCTTGGAATACCTTTCCTCTTCCTTTCTGCCTTCTAGTCCATTGTAAGACTTGCCTCAAATACATATTTTGATCTGGTCTTCGAATTCCATCTAATATCACATTTACCTTTGACAAGAAACATTTCCAGATCTCCTGAGTTGTCAATGGTCCCCTATTCTCCAAATGAATTGGTATTACTCTCTATCCCACTCCCTAGTTGCTTTGTATTTACTTGGCACATGATTTGATCTGTTAATTTGCACCTATTTTGACACTTTTAGTATTTATTTATTTTGACAAGGCAATGAGGTTAAATGACTCACCTGAGGTCACACAGCTAGGGAACTATTAAGTGTCTGAGGCCACATTTGAACTCAGGTCTTCCTGACTCTAGGGTCGGTGTTCTATCCACTGCACCATCTAGCTGCCCTAACCTTTATTATTTTATTTAATTTTTACAACTACCCTGGGAGGGAGGTTATATTGTCCTCTCCATTTTACAGTTGAGAAAATTGAGGCAGTTAAGAAGTTAAATGGCTTGTTCAGGATCCCAGAAGTGTTGACAAGAGAATGAATTTGAACTCAACCTTCTTTATTCCAGGCCTAGCATTCATTTCACTTTACCACCTATTCGTATGGATATTGTAAGTTCATTGAGAGTAGAGACTGTATTTAGTTTCTTTTTTTATCCCCCCAAATTTAGCACAGTGTCAGTCACATATTGGTACTTAATGTTTATTGACTGATATATAATATATAACTATATTTGCTTATTTTGTTTCCCTCAATAGTATATGTTTCTTGAGAACATTTGTCTTTGCATCTCTAGTTTCTAACACCATATTTCATATGTGATAGATCTTAAATTAATTATATATTCATTATTTATTCGTTTCGTTTTCCCCTCCCCTAGAAGAATATAAGATCCATGAGGGCAATGGCTGTTTCATTTTGTCTTTGAGTCTCCACCACCTAGAATAGTAAAAGGTGCCCAATTTCTGTTGTTAAGTTAAATGAAAGTGAATTATCTTGATTCTTATGTCAGCATGTTAGGGTCCTTAGGTAGAAGCCCTCCTCCCTGAGTCAAATTGAAAGGAAACAGCTGCAATTACATCAGTTGAGGATAATGAGATGGAAATAAGCCAACAAAACACTTTCAAAGTTCTTAACTGTACCAGGAGTATGTAATGTTAATAGCACAGGAGAAGACAAAAGCATCCCCGGAGGACCCAGAAATGAACACTCATATGGGGCCAATACAACCCTCTTCCCCAATCAGACAATAAAGCGCAGCCAGCCACATAGAGGAAGCTAGAGGGAATCGGTGGCAACATTTTGATAGCTTTCACAACGAGAGTCAGTACTCAAGTTATTTTTACTAATAGAGGGCAATAATGATGTGAACAATCCAAAACAGTAGGTAAGTAGTCTTTTTATTCCCCAGTTTGTCCATTTTCTTTTTCAAATCTAGTTCCTAGAACTGAAAACATTCTTGTAAATATGGTCTGACCACACCAGGGTAAAGCTAGATTGTTACTTACCTTGATCTGGCTGTTCAATTCCATCTGACATCACATTACTATTTTATTCGGCATATCTGTTGTTTCATATTGAGCTTGAAACTCACCAGGTGCCAAAATCTTTTGTTTCTTTACTTCTGATTCTATCTATCCTATAACAATGCCTTCAAGTTATTTCATTGATGAAGTTATTTAAAAAATAAAATATATGATTCTTCATGATTATTTTATTTCATTTTATTGGATTTAGACCATTGTCCTAATATTTCAAGTTCTATTTAATCCCAAGAATTTTCAACCAATACATTGTCTATGTCTTCTAACTTAGTATCGTCTGCAAATTTGATGTTGGTGTTCATCCTTCCTCCTCAAAAAGGACCATTGACTTCACAAGGGTGATGTCTTGACTTGAAAATGAATTGGATTTAAGTGAGGCAGAACTGTGAAAAGTCATCAGTCTCACTTTCCTCTCCAGAGTCATTGAAGTCCAGGGGCAAGACATAGGTCAGGATGACTGGTTATGACTGCAAATGCAGGATAGACCCTCCTGGTCTTTTTATGCTAAGGTCTTTTCCGGTTTTCAGTATGTCTGAGGCAGCACAAATTCAGTGATTATAGAGTAGGTAAGAATTGAAGCAAAAAAGATGGTCTTCACCAAAGATTCAATCTCTGAGGTAAGACTCTCATAAACTCTGTCCAAAACAGAAACTATTGGGGAGCCATTAAAACCCAAAGAATGAGCAAATGAGACTTGGGCTGGGGCCTATTATTGACCCATCAGTGAGGGCCAGAGTGATTTGGGTTTAAAGGCATAGTTAGGCAGTTTCATTTGAATCCTAATGGGTTTTTATCAAAGTTTGATTTATCCGAGCTATATTTCAAGAATCACAAATGAAAACTGCATGAGACAAAAGAGGTACTTGTCTCTGAACTTAGTTGTTTCTCTTATTCTACACATGAAAAGGAAACTATACTTTTGGAAGATGGAGCAGAAGAGCTAAAAGAACTTTTCTCTGTATTGCGATGAGTGAGATATTGGTAATGAAATGCTGTCAAACATGAGAATCACAAAATACATGATTATAGTCAATTAATTACACGATGTACTAGATTCTGTTTGACTGAACTCTGAAGAAATAGCTATCTGTTACCTAGCAGAGTAATTGTGATTTATTATATCTGCAGGGATTCTAGTGGGGATGAAAATCACCACAGTGGGAGGAAAATAGTGAAGACCCAATGATAAACCTTACCTAAAAACTGAAGTTCCTGAAAATTAGAATGGGTCAAATAGATACCAGAGACCAAATATATGAGAATAGAAATATTAACACAAAATGAACCAGATGACTTCTAAAGCCCCTTCCAGTTCTAATTCTGGGATCTCTCAGTGATTTTTTTCCATAGTCTTTCTCTCCTCACCTCCAGGACCACCTATCTCTTGACTGTGCCATGCTGAACTGAGGTTGAATGTCCTGGCTTCCAGAGCTAAGAATTAATGGTAAAACATCTATAGTCTATGAATTATGGGTGCAGTAGGTAAACTCATCCTTGGGGTGAGATGAGTGGCTTGTGAAGATGGTGGCGACTATAGATACAACCTTACCCTGAGTCATGGGTTCAGGTTCCAGTGTTGCCAAGGAGGAGGTGACCTGAAGAAGAGGAAGGGGTTCTGAAAGTCATGTAATAAGAGTCTGAACTTCTACAAAACATCATCAATTACTCCAGAATCATTGAAGTCCAGGGACAAGACATAGGTCAAACCAAGGAACCCTTCCTCTTCTCCCTTTATCAGTCTGAATGCAGTTCTTGTGTTATTTCTTTTGTTATTCAAAATTGCCTTGAATGATTTTTTTTCCCATTCAGCAAACATTTGCTAAACACTTTTCTATATGCTAAGTACTATGCCAGACACTAAGGATACAAAGATTCAAATGTAATAGACCCTGCCCTCAAATAGCTTACATCCTACTGTAGCAATTTAAGTTAATTATTTTATTTGATTCTGAACTTAATAAATATCAAATAAAATGGGAATTTCCATAGATGTAGCTTAGGCAGCTAGGGGTCTCAGTGGATAGAGCACCAAGCCGAGTCTATTCAAATTTTTTTTAGCTTTTTGCAATGCAAATGACTTTCCCAAGTTCACATAGCTAGGTAATTATTAAGTGTCTGAAGCTGTATTCAAATTCAGGTCCTCCTTACTCCAGGACTGTTGCTCTATCCACTGCACCACTTAGCTGCGCCCCCCCCCTTCCCAGTTCAAATCTTGCATCAGACACTTATTAGCAGTGTGACCCTGGGCAAGTCACTTAACCTCTAATTTGCCTTAATCCATGCAAGAAGGAAATGGAAGAATAGTATCTTTGCCAAGAAAACCTCATGAAAAATGTTGATGTACTATGATCTAAGGATCTATGAAGACTCATATATGATTGAATGAATGAACAACAAACATCACAAAAGAGAATTGTATATGAAACAACTATTTGATTTTATTTTAGGTTGTTGCAAGGCAATGGGATTAAGTAGCTTGCCCAAGGCCACACAGCTAGGTAATTATTAAGTGTCTGAGGACGTATTTGAACCCAGGTACTCCTGATTCAATGGTGGTGCTCTATCCACAGCACCACCTAGCTGCCCCAAGATTACAGTTTTAATAAAGGTATGGAGCAAAAGCCAAGATCTGAGAAGCAGATGAGCAGGGGAAGTTTGGGAGATGTTAAGATGACTTCGACAGAAGAATAAACTGAAGAACGTTGGTTCTTGTCTATGCATCACTCACCCCTCTTCCATAAGACTTACTTGTGACAGGAGAGAAAAGAGAAAAGATGTCTCCTGCCGCACTCAGATTAATCTTGATGATCTCCTTGTCCCAAAGCCAAGGATTTTCCTTATTATTGGAGTTCTGAAGAGAGAGATATAATGAAAACTAAGGAGATCTCATGGGCTTCCCACAAACCTACACAAGAGCAGTTTTGACTTAACTACTCCAGGATTCCTAGGTAATGAGGCAGAGTTCTGAAGGCTGGGATAAGCTTGGGCTTTGAATGTAGATGACAGGAGAAACATCTGTTTTTATATTTACATATGCATATACGTATGTGAATATTTATATGCATTATAAAGATTTAGGCACATGTGTGTATGCACATGCACATCTGAATGCATTATATATCTGAATGAGAGCCCTCTTATGAGGTCATATAGTGTCTCTTGTTTGTATAAACCACTGGGTATTTTGGGCCCTGACACAAGCAAACAGCAGAATTAGAAAGAAACAAAAAGGAGTCACGTTCCTTTACCATAGGGCTAGACATGTAGTCCTGGAAGTGGCCATCTTGTCTACTCTAAAGCTCTTCATTTTACAGAAGACGACTGGAAGTCTTGAGGTGTCAGTGACTTGTCCATAGTCACACACCCTTTAAGTGGTTAAGCCAAGATTCCTCTCAGGATGTCATTGGAATCCCAATCCTTGACTCTCTCCGTTGTTCCATGAGTATTAGCAGATCACGATTATTAGACAAATATTAACACAACTACTGCTTAATCGGCTTGGATGCCTTTTCATTTGCCAATGGCAGTTTAACATTTTGGGCACCAGACCTGGAGTCAAGAAGACTTACCTTCCTGATTTGAACACTGGCCTCAGGAACTTATTAGCTTTGTGAGAAAGTCCCATACCCCTCTTTGTCTTGGTTTCCTCATCTATAAAATGAGCTGGAGAAGGAAATGGTAAAACACCCCAGTATTTTTGCCAAGAAGATCCCAAATAGGGTCACAAAATGTATGATATTGCTGAAAAAACTGAACAATTGAAATGTACAAGTCCTATGCTGTTAAGAATGGTGCCAGGAGGGCCAGCTGGTTGGCACAGAGTCATCCTCTGACCCTGGAGTTGGGAGGACCTGAGTTCAAATCTGACCTCATACATGTAATAATTGCCTAGCTGTGTGACCTTGGCAAGTCACTTAACCCCATTGCCTTGCAAAAGAACAAAAAAATAATGGTGCCAGGAAATCTTGACCTTCTAGAATGTACAACAAGCTAGTTGGAAGGAATTAACCTAGAACCTTGGTTTACAACCTAAGTCCTTGACTTCCACCTTGTGGCTAACTTTAGCCATTGCAAACTTCATTTTTCCAACCCATATTTTATTCTACAATTAATATTGAAACTGTGACAAAGTGGCTGTTGGATGTACCATATACAGGACTAAATCTTTTGGAGATCTGGGGCTCAGATACAGGGGGGGAAACAGCAATATTAAATCGAAGGAAAAGAAGCAAACTCCAAGTAGATGCATTTTCTACTTTGAAACATATTGGGTGATTATTTATCATTTGACCATGACTGGATGCATTTCTAGTTTGTTTTTCTGGCAAAGAGCTCACTTAGTCAGTAGCTATTAGCTTTCCTTTCATTGCTCAGGAGAGTCTTACTGTTGTTCTCACCTGCAATGCCTCTCCTGCTTTTTGATTTCTTTCCCTTTTGTCCCCCTCTCTGTCTATACAAACCCTACTTAATTTTTAAGTATCAAGTTAAATACCACGTGTCCTAAGAAGGCTTACTTAACTATTCCAAACCATGTCTCCCTCTCTTCTGAACTCCTACAGCATTTAGAAGGCACCACATAATGTTTGAACTTCAGTTTTTTCATCTATAAAATGGGTCTAAGTACAGTAACAACCGAGGCAGTGGGGCCCAGTATAGGAAACTGACCTCAGAGACAGTAAGGTCTAATAGAAATTGGCTGTTACCTAGCATAATCATCATCATTATCAAAAGCAGTAGCTGCTATTCATATACAACTCTAGAATTTGCAAATCAATTTGATCCTCCCAATAACCTCATGAGGTAGATAATCATGGTCTTCTTTGAAAATGAAAAAACAAACATCATCACTCAATATTATCCCCATTTAATAAATGAGGAAACTAAAGCTAAGAGAGGATTGGAAGGCTTGGCTAGATCATAGCATCTAAAGTAAGATTTCAAGTGAGTATTCCAAATCTAGGGTCTATCCACTCTACCACTTAAAATTACTGATGCTTTCTGTGCCTCAGCTCTCTTATATTTAAAAGCAGGAGACTGGATACAGTGAAAGATTCCCCTTTCAGCACTAAATCTATGACCCTGGGATCTGGCTCAAACTAATTAAACTCCTGATGCCCCAGGCAACTGTCTCAACCTAGGAATTGCATAAAACTTGCTGCTCTTATGCTGATGAAACCACAGGTCTGCAACAAACAATTCTCTCCCCTAAAACAAGTAAACAAACTTGTAGCATATGCTTCTGAGTTGTGATACCATAAAACTTGCAAAGTAGAATGTACTTTATCCATAATGGTCTTGATTTAGGCCAGTGGCACAAATGATGCTTTTTTTCTGGGTCCCACCTTCTAAGGAGAACCCTGATGATTGTCTCTTTTAGTCACTGCTGGCCCTCATGGACTGCATGCCCATGGTTGGACTTTTTAGAGATGTTAAAGAATAGCAAGGATCTTTCTAACTTTCCCCATCTCAATACAAACACACTTACTTTATTGTCACTGTCTATGGTCCTCATCTTCACAGTAAGGGGACCATAGTCTTCCTGAGCATCGAGTTTTAATATTTTGTTCTCATTTAGTTTCTTTTGAGGCTGAGTGTGCATTTAAAATTTAAAATTGTGGAAAACTACAAATATTTGCATCTTTCCTATCTGGTGTCACATCCAGAGTATAAATTCTTATAAATTTATGGAAAAAAATCCCCTTAGAATTGGAGACCCATTGAAAGGAATCAGGTTATTGTTAAAAGCCCAGACCCAGGGGCAGCTAGGTGGTGTAGTGGATAAAGCACCGGCCGTGGAGTCAGGAGTACCTGGGTTCAAATCCGCTCTCAGACACTTAATAATTACCTAGCTGTGTGGCCTTGGGCAAGCCACTTAACCCCGTTTGCCTTAGAAAAACCTAAAAACAAAACAAAAAAATACCCAGACCCAGTGTGCACTACAGCATGACTGCTTAAAATAAGTTATGCTTTGGGAAAATCCAATAATTTATTTTTAATAAAGTAAATATTTGCTGGGAATCAACTACTTTCTCTCTAATCCAATGTAAAGTAATATCATTGTAAAATAATGTCACGGATAAATGTTTATTAAAATGTGGAGACTTCTGGAGCACAGATTCAGCACAAAGTAAATGAATGAATAAGGGGATTCTTGGAGTCAGAGATTGTGGGGGCCCAATGTGTGGGTGAACTTGGACTTCTTAATGTCTTTGGGCCTCAGTGCTCTTAGTCTGTAAAGGAGGGATTTGGACTAGATGAATATAAGAGTATTTTCTTTTTTAAAAAACAATTTTAAATAAGTTTTTATTGCTGTCTTGTTTTTTAATATTATCATGGCTTCCCTCCAGTGTCTTCTTTCCCTGTTCTTCCTGGAAAGCCATCACATACAACAAATAGTATTAAGAACTACATTCTCAGTAGACATTGCTGTGTCATCTTTCCATTGTGTCTGACTCTTGGGGACCTCATCTGGGGTTTTCTTGGCTAAGATACTGGAGTGGTTTGTCATTTTCTTCTCCAACTCATTTTACATATGAGAGAATTGAGGCAAACAGAGTTTAAGTAACTTTTCCAGAATCATGAAGCTAGCGGGTGATTAATGATCATTGTTTCTCAATAATAGTCATACTTCAAGAATCTTCCACTTCTTTATTGTGGGTCTTATTTTCATTGTTTCAGATTGTAACCTCTCTATGCCCCAGTAGATCACAGGATCATGAATTTGGATCAAGAAACAAGCCATAGAGATGATTAAGAACCGTTTACAGATATATGAAGAGTCCAGGGTTCAAAGAATTGATATATGTCTCTGATATGGCAGAACTTGGATTTGAATCTAGCCACAATTTTATTTGATGCTGGTTTATGCCCCTATGGCTTTCTTTGGGGGATTCTTTCCCTCCCTCTACTTTAAGCTTCTTTTTGCATGTTGTCTGCCTCCATTATATTTGGAACTCCAGGGCAAAGACTTTCTTTGCCATTTGTGTATCTCCAGAACCTTTTATGCAGTAAGTTCATAATAGATATTTATCCATTGACTGATTTTTGGCCACAAATCTAGGGATTCATTTCCAAAATCCTCCAAGGAAAGACATGTACTCTGTGATCTTTCAGCTTTATTACTGAAATAAATTTGCACGAGGAGGGGAGAGAGAACGATATTTGCACGTCCTTTTGGTTTCCTCAAAAAATTCAGAATCTAGCTGTAAAGGCTGGCTGCCTACCTAACTTATGATGTAAGTATGGCCAATCCCTCAGTCCCATTTCTGCCATGAGTGTTCTACCTTAAGAGGTTAGTGTGCTGCCACCAAGTGGTCAAAGGAGGGTAAAGAAAAATGATATACACGTTATTTATATCAGATAAATGGAATTTCAGGATAATCTCATTCTTGGACCTTTTTTATAATCAAAAACTTTAAAAAAGGAATTAAAAACATATCCAAAGAATGATGCTTTTACTCTGGCATAAGAATAACACTCTTATTTTTAGCATCTGTTTGTAGGTGAGTAAATCACTATAAATCATTGGGATTCTGGTAAGTACCAAGAATTATTGTTTTAATTTCTCCTAATTATAATTGATTCCTGGATGCCAGTCATTCATTTCTTGTCTTTAATCTCTTCTTTAAGCATTAGAGGAAGCTATTTCTGTGTGAGAAAGGTATTACTTAGTGTGACAAGGAAAAGAGACTCTTACTGTCTCAGTCTCTATTTCTGTATCTCTGTTTCAATTTCCTCTTCTATACACTGAAGGATCATAGGAATCACAGATTGAGAGCTGGAAGGGACATTCTACATTATAAGATCCAACCATCTCAATTTACAGATGAAGGAACTAAGATACAGACAGAGTGGTCAAATGCTTTGCTCAAGGCCAAACAGTTAAGGTGGCAGAGTTGAGATTTGAATCTCAAAATCCAGCCTTCTTTCTACCTCACAAGAAGCTTTATTAATTAAGCCAGAACCAGTAATTTAGAACTTTAGAATCCAATGAATGATGTTGTCCCCAATAAAAACATATGATAATTTGCCATTCTCACAGAATCCTCCAAACTTAGGAGATGGTACCCAGGGTGTCAACTGCAAATGTGAAGAGGGTCCCTTTTCCTACACCATGCATAGAAATATTTCTTCTTTATCCTAGATGAACTGGAGAAGTTATCTTGAGAAACAGTCACAATGATCTGCTGGAATGCTTGACCATATGTCTACCATGCTCTCTTTATGGAATAATCTTTACTTACTCCACAGCATAGCCCATATTTATCAGAGGAATGAAGAGTTAAACGGTCTAGAAGGGTGGGGTGACAAACATAAGCCATTGGTAAGAACCATTTTATTTCCATGAATGTCAAGTCCAATGATGATATGAGAAGCAGATTGTCATAGAGGGTATAGTGCTACGCTTGAGGTCAGATAAATTGTGATTTAAATTTCTATGTCTGATTCATCAACTTTGCAGAGCTTCAACAAGGCACTTAACAGCTATATGGCTCAATTTATTCATCTATAAGATGATGGAGTTGGACATGTAACCTTAACTCAAAGTCTATGATCCTCTCATCCTCCAATTTGATTTTAAAATCATACCTCTCATATTTACTGAAATTGCATTTGACCCTCAAAACTACCGAGCCATGCTCAAATCAGATCAAAATGAATTTTGGAAATACTTAACAAAATAAATGAAATTACAATAAAATATAGATGATATTACACTTTGAAATGAACTCATTAGGTAGACTAAATTAGAAGAGGTCTTAAATTATGGTTTGTACTTGACTTGGAAACCACTGCCAGGTGTTAGCCAACACTGAAAGTCAGAAAGTATGAGATGTCCTCTACCATTTCTAAAAGTAGCTTTCAAAGGTAGCTTCAGAGAGGATCAACATGTATAAAATAGACCAGATAAATTCTGATGATACTAGGCTATTGGATTGCATTCATGGGGGATTTTTAGCTCCTGCAGTTTCCTTTGGCTACTTCAAAAGTGCCCAAAATCTAACTCATCTTACCCTGTTTGTGGCAAATTGATTGTTCTCTGAGATAATCCAAGAGTCCAGGACTGTCACGAAAATGTCCTCTCTGAACAGACTTCCCTGGTGATGAGGCATTGATTGAGCTTAGCCAGAGAGAATGAAATATCTTTATCTGAATTTGTGGAATGTGTCATCAGTGTTCAGATCCCTTCTTAATTGTACTCTGTATAGTCAGAAGCAAAAAAAGAAGCTACAAGGGGAATGCAGAAATACCACATGACCTCTGAACTTTTGTTCCCCATAATCAGAACAGCCAGGGATACTAATAAAAATGGATGCAAAAAAACCTGTTGGTTTTTGAGAAAGTGAAAACTTCTCAGAGCTAACCACACTTATTCTCATATATTGCACTGTGAACACTGGAAAAGATGGGGAATCCATAATGGTACAACTGTGATAAAGATAATGCCAAACTAATTACAAAACTTTCTTTGACCTGAATACAGATTTAGGTTGATCCTACTAAAGTCCATCTCTGATATGAAGTAAACTTTTCTCCTTCTGCTAACCTTGTTGCTAATTAGATCTTGCAAAGGGAAGTCCTATTTTTTTCTTAAAAGTGTTCTGTGATCATTGGACACTTTTTCCGCTTATAAACACCTTCAGTACTTAAATATGGGGAATGAGGCCATCTGTTGTATTTGAAAAGACGTCTTCCAAGTGTTTCCCTATAGTTCTCACACCTGCCACCTTTGATTTTATTAGGTAATAAGAGCTGAGTAGTTCCCGGGTGAAAGAGAAAAGTATCAGATGGAGCATTTGGAGAGAGAGAGAGAGAGCGAGAGAGAGCAAGAGAGCATCAGCATCCACCAAGGTATCTTCCATGTTTTATTCAATGACTTCAGCTTAAGTCTCTGACTTTTCATTGTTTCTCTCACCTGTTACTAGAAGGAAAACAGCCCTGAGCTTAGGTACTCGTTGTATTAATGCAAACATATGATGAAGGATACATTGCGGTGCCCTCCAGACAGTCAGCAGTAAATACTGGCATTCTACATGATACCCATTCAGTGAATTAGATGACTATTTTCATCAACATGAAACAGTTTTAGTTAACTGAGGGTATTATTTATATTAGATCCGCTGTGATTCTTCCCTTGTCTCCCACTGAAATGCTTTGCTTTGGCTTCTAGACTAACCTCATCACTTGAAGTTCCAATCCCTAATTCAATCTTAGCTTGGAATGCTGCCCTACATTTCTCAACCCCTTTAAATCTGAGCCAGTATTCAAGGTTCTGTTGGGATCACCTACATCTTGAAGACCTTCTCAACTTGTCTAACTCCCCAGAGATGGATCCCTGTCTTCTTTGATCTCCTTTTGCCATGAGACTGTCTAAGAGCACACTGAGCTCTGTTGTTCTCTAATGGTTTTATCTTTGCTTAGTCAATCAACAAGTCTTCCTGAAGCATCTATTAACTGAGCTAGGTGCTAAAGAAAGGAAGCTCTCTTTACCAATGCAGATGGGCACCGGGTTGCAATTCACAGTCCTAGCAAGGTTCCTGGGGGCACTGAGGGAGGAAATGACTTACCCAGAGTCAAACAGTCAGTAAGTCATAGGGCTGGGATTGACTCCAGGTCTTCTGGATTTCTAGGCTAGCTCTTTATCCAGCATGCAGTGTATAGAGAAGGCAAATAGTTGGTACAGTGGGTAGAACTCTTGAGTCTATCTATGATCAGAAAGACATGCATTCAAATTCTGACTCACATGTATTAACTGTGTGAAACTTGAGCAAGTCACTTTGCTTTTGTTCTCAGCTTCCTTAACTGTCAAATGGAGTGAATAGTATCTACCCCTTAGGGTTGTGGTAAGAATCAACTGACATGATACTTGGAAAGTGCTCAGCCTAGTGTAGTCAAAACAAATATTTGTTTCCCTCTTTCAATGCTTTCCCCAGACTCCCTCTGGATACTTGTGAAACCAAAAAACTCCAAATTAGCAATTAATTCCCTCAAGGACTAAAACTCCATTAGAGTAAACAATATGAAAGGGAATAAACATAAATAAGTGTGAAATTTGTATTCCATAAACACAGAATATTTTTTTTGGGGGGGGGGGTTGGTAGTTAGGATGAAATTAAGAAAGACTTGAGTAACTCAAAACCTTGCCAAAAAATGATTATTGAAAACTACTATTGCATGACTTTGGTAAAAATGAATAAATGAAATATTTTTAAAGAGAGAGACCACTGATCCAATTGATTGTTTACTGCTAGCTTAGTAAATCGATCTTGCTTAAAAAATACATGTAAGAGGTGGCAAGAAATGAGTTTTGAAATACATTAGAGATGTTATTAAAAGAAGGAAAGGAGCAAGTTCAGGTATGAGGAGACAATCTATATAACAGCAAAGAGATAAAAGTATAGAACGTTGTGTATGAAGGATTGTGAGTCAGTCTCAATAGAACATAAAATTAGTAGAAATGGGTAATGTTTACTAAGCAACTTTTTTGATAAATGGAAATGACTTTGAGAACAGAGACAGAGATTTTTATTTCTTTTGTATCTAGCTCTTACTCCATGAATTATATCTGAATAAAACACCGAACACTCAATTTTAGAGATCACTATTGCTTACTGTCCAAAATACCAAAGCTTAGACATTTTTCCTCAGTTACCGAGAGATAAATATCATGAGAGGAAAGGGTAGAGATGGAAGACTTTGTCTTCTTTGTTTAGCTGATCTCTTCATCTTGTTCAACTCCATTTTATTATTTTTAAAAAATATTCTTTTATTTATTTATTTTTAATTTTACAATTTTCCCCCTAATCTCACTTCCCTCCCCCCACCCCCACAGAAGGCAGTCTGATAGTCTTTACATTGTTTCCATGCTATAAGTGATCTAAATTGATTGTGTTGAGAGAGATATCATATCATTAAGAAAAAATAAAATATAAGAGATAGCAAAATTATATAATATGATAAGTCTTTTTTTTAAATTGAAGATCTTTGGTCTTTTTTCCAAAGTCCACAATTCTTTCTCTGGATTGTCCCTGATTGTTGCACTGATAGAATGAGCAAGTATTAAAATTGATCATCACCCCCATCTTGCTGTTATGGTATACTATGTTCTAGTTCTGCTCATCTCAGTCAGCACCAGTTCATGCAAATCCTTCCAGGCTTCTCTGAATTTTCATCTCTCCTGGTTTCTAATAGAACACTAGGGTTCCATAACATACCCATACCACAATTTGTTCAGTTATTCCCCATTTGATGAACATGCATTTGATTTCCAATTCTTTGCCACCACAAGCAGGGCTGCTATGAATATTTTTGTACAAGTGATATTTTTATCCTTTTTCATGATCTCTTCAAGGTATAGACCCAGTAGTGGAATTGCTGGATCAAAGGGTATGCACATTTTTAAGGCCCTTTGGGCATAATTCCAAATTGCTCTCCAGAAAGATTGGATGAGTTCACAGCTTCATCAACAATGTATTAGTGTTCCACATCCCTTCCAATTTTGATTATTGTCCTTTCTGATCATATTGACCAGTCTGAGAGGTATGAGGTGGTACTTCAGGGATGTTTTAATTTACATTTCTCTAATAAGTAATGATTTAGAGAAATTTTTCCTATGACTATGGATTGCTTTGATTTCCTCATCTGTAAATTACCTCTGCATGTCCTTTGACCATTTGTCAATTGGAGAATGGCCTGTTTTTTATAAATTTGAATCAGTTCTCTATAAATTTTAGAAATGACTCCTTTGTCAGAAATACTAGTTGTAAAAATTGTTTCCCAGTTTACTACATTTCTTTTGATTTTGGTTTTGTCTATACAAAAGCTTTTTTTTAAATTTATTTTTATTAAAGATATTATTTGAGTTTTACAATTCACCCCCCATCTTGTTTCCCTCCCCACTGCCATGGAAAGCACTCTGTCAGTTTTTACTTTGTTTCCATGTTGTACTTTGATCCAAATTGGGTGTGATGAGAGAGAAATCTATGCAAAAGCTTTTTAATTTAATGTAATGAAAATTATCTAGTTTGTTTTTAATGATGTTCTCCATCTCTTCCTTGGTCATAGACTGCTTCCCTTTCCATAGATCTGACAGGGAAACTGTTTCTTGATCTCCTAATTTTCTTATAATATTGTCTAAATCTTGTATCCATTTTGATCTTTTCTTGGTATAGAGTGTGCGGTGTTCGTCTAATCCAAGTTTCTTCCATTCTAACTTGTAATTTTTCCCAAGAGAGAATTTTTATTCCAAAAGCTAGACTCTGGATTTATCAAGCAGCACATTACTATAAACATTCCCTGCTATCTCCTGTGCACCTAGTCTATTCCCCTGATGCACCACTCTATTTCTTAGCCAATACCAGATAGTTTTGATGACTGATGATTTTTAATATAATTTTAGATCTGGTAGGGCTAAGCTACCTGATTTTGTACTTATTTTCATTAAATTCCCGGCAATTCTTGACTTTTTATTTCTCCATATGAATTTACTTACACTTTTTCTAACTCATTCAAGTAAGCTTTTGGAATTTTGATTGGCAGGGCACTAAATAGGTAGCTTAATTTATGTAGAATTGTCAGTTTGATTATATTGGCTCAGCCTGTCCATGAGTAGCTGATATTTTCCCAGTTATTTAAATCTGTTTGTTTTGTGTGGTAAGTGTTTCGTAATTGTTGTCATAAAGTTTCTGAGTCTGCCTTGGCAGGTAGAATCTCCAGGATTTTATGTTGTATGAAGTTACTCTGAATGGGATTTCTCTTTCTAGTTCTTTCTGCTCTATCTTGCTAGTCATATATATAGAAATGTTGAGGATTTATGAGGGTTTATTTTCTATCCTGTGACTTTGCTAAAGTTGCTATTTATTGCTAGTAGTTTTTTAGATGATTTGCAGAGTGAGTTTTGTCTTACTTCCCAAATTGAATTCCTTCAATTTCCTTTTTCTTCTCTTATTGCTGAAGCTAACATTTCTTTTCTTCTTTTTTTTGCAAGGCAAATGGGGTTAAGTGGCTTGCCCAAGGCCACACAGCTAGGTAATTATTGAATGTCTAATGCCAGATTTGAACTCAGGTACTCCTGACTCCAGGGCCGGTGCTCTATCCACTGCACCACCTAACCACCCCTGAAGCTAACATTTCTTATCTAATGTTGTATGATAAAGTATTGAAATATTGGTGATAATGGACATCCTTGTTTAACTCCTGACCTTATTGGGAATGCCTCAAGCTTATACCCATTGCATATAATGTTTGTTGCTGGTTTCAGATGGATACTGCTTATTATTCTAATGAACAATCCATTTATTCTTATGCTTTCTAGTGTTTTTAGTATGAATGGGTGCTGTATTTTATCAAAGGCTTTTTCAGCATCTATTGATATAATCATATGATTTCTGATAGGTTTTTTATTGATATAGTTCACTATACTAACAGTTTTCCTAATATTGAACCGACTCTGCATTCCTGGGATAAATCCTATTGGTCATAGTGTATTATACTAGTGATAACTTGCTGTAATTGTTTTGCTAAGATTTTATTTAAGATTTTTCATTAGGGAGATAGGTCTATAATTTTCTTTCTCTGTTTTGACTCTTCCTATATTAGGTATCAGCACCATATTGGTGTCATAGAAAGAGTTAGGTGGAGTTCCATCTTCACCTATTTTTCCAAAGAGTTTATATAGAATTGGAATCAATTGTTCCTTAAATGTTGGATAGAATTCACCTGTGGATTCAACTGGGCCTGAACATCTTTGCTGATGGCTTGTTGAATTTCTTTTTTTGAGATAGAGTTGTTTAGGTATTTAATTTCCTCTTCATTTAACCTGGGCAACTGATATTTTTGTAAATATTCATCCATTTCACTTAGATTATCAAATTTATTGGTTTACATTTAAGCAAATTAATTCTAAATCATTACTTTAATTTCCTCCTCAGTAGTGAGTTCACCTTTTTCATTTTTGATACTTATGATTTGGTTTTCTTCTTTCTTTTTTTAATCAAATTAACCAGAGGTTTATCAATTTTATTGTTTTTTTCTCAAACCAACTCTTGGTTTTATTTTTTAGTTCAATAGTTTTCTTGCTTTTGATTTTATTATTTTCTCCTTTAATTTTTAGAATTTCTATTTTGATATTTAATTGGGGGCTTTTAATTTGTTCTTTTTCTAATTCTTTTAGTTGCATGTTGAGTTCATTGATTTCTTCTTTCTCTAATTTATTCATGTAAGCATATAAAAATATAATATATCCCCTGACAGCTGCCTTGGATTGTAGCCCATAAGTTTTGGTATGTTGTTTCATTATAGTCATTATCTAGGATGAAATCATTAATTCTTTCTACAATTTGTTGTTTGATCCACTCATTGTTTAAAATGAGACTATTTTGTATACAGTTAGTTTTAGGTCTATATTTTGATTCATCCTTTTACCTTTATATGTATTTCTCTGCTTCAAATGAGTTTCTTGTAAGCAGCATATTGTAGGATTCTGTTTTTTAATCCACCCTGCTGTTCATTTACATTTTATAGGAGAGTTCAGCCCATGCACATGCAAAGTTCTAATTACTAACTCTTTTTTGCCCTCTATGCTATCTTCCCTCTGTTTATATTTTTCCCTTTTTTTCACTTTATCCATACTCCCCAGTATTTTGTTTCTGAATACCACCACCTTCAGTGTGTTTGCCCCCTTATATTCAACCCCCTTCCCTTTCTTTCCCTCTTCTCTTTGCCCCTTCTTCGTTCCCTTCT